>NC_061145.1:10961003-11326783 GCF_905220365.1 Vanessa cardui | reverse complement strand
CAACCTAACCTAACCTAACCTAACCTAACCTAACCTAACCTAACCTAACCTAACCTAACCTAACCTAACCTAACCTAACCTAACCTAACCTAACCTAACCTAACCTAACCTAACCTAACCTAACCTAACCTAACCTAACCTAACCTAAACTAACCTAACCTAACCTAACCTAACCTAACCTAACCTAACCTAACCTAACCTAACCTAACCTAACCTAACCTAACCTAACCTAACCTAACCTAACCTAACCTAACCTAACCTAACCTAACCTAACCTAACCTAACCTAACCTAACCTAACCTAACCTAACCTACCTAACCTAACCTAACCTAACCTAACCTAACCTAACCTAACCTAACCTAACCTAACCTAACCTAACCTAACCTAACCTAACCTAACCTAACCTAACCTAACCTAACCTAACCTAACCTACCTAACCTTTCTTTTTTTTTTTTTTTTTGTTTTACGAGGAGGAAAGGCATTTACGCCTCCCGCCCGGCCGGGGGACCGGGACGGGTATGTGGGACTCGACCGGGGCCATAAGGGCCCCGTGCCAGGGCAGAAGGCCCTGTCCTACCCACTAAAACCTCCTCGGGTTTCCACCGTACCGCGTGATGGAGGGGCTACGGGAACGCTAAAGCATACTTCCGCGGCCCCCCCGCGGCGACCGCCGTGAGGCGGTCAAATCTTTGAATGCGCGCCCAGGGCGCGCCTTCCTCCGTTGCCTCCGTCCAGTAAACGTGACGGGACTCCCCCGAGTCCGCCACTGGAGGCTGGGCGCCAACAATGCTGACGCCCTGGTGGCGGCGGATAAGATGACAGGCTCCGCCGCCGACCATCGGTGTATCTCCACACCACACGGTGGACCACCACGCATCAGATGGTGGACCACCACTCCTCCTTCGACGCTCATAAAGAGCCCTCCGTTCTATATACATATATATATATTGACATTTACACAACTATTTACAATATTTACATAAATACATATAATACATATTGTACATATAGTACACTCCTCCGCTATGCCAGCGGGGCCGCTCACATAGTCCACTCCGCTGCGCTCGGAGAAGTACTAGGAGCGACCTCGCGGCCTTCCTCCGCGTCAGTCTTAGCCGCGGCCGGCGAGCACACAAGCCGGCCCCGTTGCCCAGGGTGCGCCACGAGGAGGCGACTGACATGCACCCCAACCTAACCTAACCTAACCTAACCTAACCTAACCTAACCTAACCTAACCTAACCTAACCTAACCTAACCTAACCTAACCTTTTTTTTTTTTTTTTTTTTTTTTTTTTTTTTTTTTTTTTTTTTTTTTTTTTTTTTTTTTTTTTTTTTTTTTTGTTTTACTAGGAGGAAATGCATTTACGCATTCCGCCCGGCCGAAGGGGGACCAGGACGGATATGTGGGACTCCCGGGGCAGAAGGCCCCGTCCTACCCACTAAAACCTCCTAGGATTTCCGCCTCTCCGCAAGGCGGCAGGGCCACGGGAACGCGTTTGGCTCACCACCGCGACCCTACCAGCGGCTGTCGCAAATGAGGGCGACACTTCGCGAAAGGCACGCCAGGGTGTTACGGCGCACCTTCCGACACTCCGCCTCCGTCTGAACCGTGACGGACTCCCCCCGAGTCCGCCACTGGAGGCTGGGCGGCGGCAGCGGATGTAAAGGTCCGCTGCCGACTATGCTTCGTCAATTCAATTGAAGAGGGCAGCGGATGTAAAGGTCCGCTGCCGACTGTGCTACGTCAATTCGGTTCAGGGCTATGCGACAGCGGATGTAAAGGTCCGCTGCCGATAGCGCTGTGTCACATCCGGGTAATGCGGCGGCGGATGTAAAGGTCCGCCGCCGCTGCGTCAAGTCAGGTCACAGCAACCGGCCAAGATGGTCGCGGCGCCGCCGACCGGGTCTCCGTCGGCGCAGCGGGAGGGAGTTGGGATCGTCCTCCCGCTGTCGCTCCGCCTCCTCCTTCGCGGACATTACGGCTGCGCTGAAGACCCGTAATGCCGCCCAGGCCTCTTCACTCGCGACCATCTTTCTAATGAGGGCCGGAAGCGATAGGTCCAATCCAATTACCGTGGACAGGGCTGCGCGAGGCTCCGCCCAGGCTGGGCACTCTGCGCGCGTATGCTCGGCCGTGTCCACGGCTCCGTCGTCGCAATGATGACAGACCACCGACGGCTCTCTCCCGACCACTTCGCACAGGTATTTGGCGAAGCAGCCGTGACCGGTTATGAGCTGCGTCAGGTGGTACGTCAGTGGGCCGTGCTTACGCTCGACCCACTCCCTCAACACGGGCCGGATCGCCGCCACGAGTTCCCCACTCGCATCCGGAACTCGCAGCCGATCCTCCCACTTCTCCATGAGGCGGCGCCTTGCTTCCTCCCTCCACTGCTGTACCTCGCGCAGTAGAGGTCCGTTCCCGCTGGCTCTTGCAGCCTTGACCCGCCAGTAGACGCTCGAGTTAATCTCGGCCTCGAGGTCCCATGGCGGGCTTCCGGACAGCAAGCCGGCCGCGGTGTATGACACCGTCCGGTACGCCCGAGCCGCCCTGAGCGCCATCGCCCGCTGCGGACGTCGCAGCGAGGCGACGTTGACGCGATTGCTCAGAGCGTCCGCCCATATTGGCGCACCGTATAGTGCCATCGAACGCACCACGCCGGAGTACAGCCGTCTGCAGGAACCGCCCGGTCCACCGACGTTGGGCAAAATCCGCCCCAACGCTCCGGCTGCAGCCACCAGTCTTGGGGCCAAGCGCCGGAAGTGCTCCTCAAACTTCCACCTGCCATCGAGGACGAGTCCCAGGTACTTCATCGTCGACCCGATGGTGATGGAAGTTCCGCCGACAGTTATTGACATGCCCTGAGGTGGCACGTTCCGAGGTCCATGGAAGACTAGGGCCTCGGATTTGTGCAAGGCCACCTCAAGGCCCAGAGCACGTATGCGGTGGACCGCATGTGCCACTCCCGCCGTGGCAAGGTACGCCGCCTCCCGATGGGTACTGCCGCGGGCCGACACGAGGGTGTCGTCAGCGTAGCAGGTCACGCTGACCCCTCGCAACGTGGCCCCGCGCAGCACCCAATCGTAGCCGATGTTCCACAGTAGCGGCCCCAAAACCGAGCCCTGTGGAACACCGCAAGTCACGTCCCTCCTGCTATCTCCCTCCATCGTCGGGAACACCACCGCCCTACCCGAGAAATAGTCGGCGATGGTTCGTCGCAGATAGTCCGGAACGTTGTGGTATCTGAGAGCTTCCAGTACCACTTCCCAGGGCAGAGTGTTGAAGGCGTTGGAAATATCCAACGACACTGCCAGCAACACCCCACCCCGAGAGACCTCCTCCTCTGCGACCTCCCTCAGTCTGGCGACTGCGTCCAGCGTCGAGCGGCCCCGGCGAAAGCCGAACTGCCACTCGCTCAAGCCTGGCTCCATGCTACCGACTAGACGGGCTGCGATTATACGCTCAAAGAGCTTACCCGCTTCGTCGAGCAGCACGATGGGCCGGTAGGCCGACGGCTGATCGGGGGCTCGTCCCTCCTTGCGGATGAGAACGAGCTTACCCGTTTTCCACCGATTCGGGAACCTACCCTGAGCCAGGCAGGCCGAGAACAGTTGGCACATGCCATCGCCCAACTCCTCCGACGCGATCGCCAAGGCGCGTCCCGGTATCCCGTCAGGCCCGGGGGCTGTCCTCTTCGAGCGAAGCTTCAAGACAGCCGCGCACAACTCGGCCTCGGTAACCGGGAACGCCTGGTCCGGCACTTCCCTAACGAACTCGGGCTCCATCGCCGGTGGGACGAACGCTCCGCGCTCAGGAAATAGTTCCTCCGCGATCCGTCCCAGAAGCCGCGGCTGGATGGTGGTGGTGAGCGGGGGTGTCCAGGGTCGGAGCTTCTGCCTCACGACCCTGTACGGTCTCCCCCACGGATCCGCGTCGAGTGACGCCAGCCACTCCACCCATGCCGCTTCCTTCGCCTGCGCGATGGCCTTCCGGAGCGACACGCAAGCCTCCCTGTAGGAGGTGTAAAGAGCCTCCTCCAGGTCGTGATCGCGTATCCGCCTCCGTCTGGACCTGGCGTATTGGCGGCGGGCCGCAACACACGCCCTCCGCAACGTCCGTAGCTCCGGGCGCCACCAGTAGACTCGGCGACGTGGAGTCTGAGGCCTCACCCTCGGCATCGCCGCATCGCAGATGCGAAACAGGGCGGCACCGAGTCGGTCGGCCTCTCGGTCGACCTGGACGACCGGGTCGGAACCGGCGCACCAGGCCTCCACGATGGCCGCCTCTTTTGCCAACTGGCGATCGAGACGACCAAGACTCCACCGCGGACCTTCTGACCGCTCAACAGCGGGCCGGACGACGGGAACCGCGGAGACATCAAATCGGATATATCGGTGATCCGATAGAGTCTCCACCCCCGTCTCCACCCTCCAATCTCGAACACGGCGGGCTAGGGCGATGGACGCGAACGTTAAGTCCACGATCGACTCGCCCTGCTGCCGCACGCACGTGCTCTCCGATCCCCTGTTGATCGCCGTGAGTCCCGATGACACGGCCCACTCCTCTAACACCTCTCCTCTGGCATCGGTCGCAGGGGAGCCCCAAGCCGTGGATTTGGCATTGAAGTCCCCCGCGACGATCACCGGACTCGGTGAGTACTGCCCGACCAGAGCCCCGACCTCAACGAGAAGTTGCTCGAATTCGGCGAGACTCCGGTTAGGAGAGGCGTAGACTGCCACGAACGCCGTTCCGTTGACAACGGCGGCCACGCACCCTCTGCCCTTGGCAACCCTATCGACCGCAGGGGCGCCGGGAATAGCGGGAGCGACGATGGAGATCACTCCCTCGTGGTCGGAGACCCAGTCGTCCCGTAAATGAACGACGTAGGGCTCCGCCACGATTGCCACTCCGATTTGCCACTCCGCCATGCTCTGGACTAGAAGGTCCTGGGCTCTGGCGGAGTGGTTTAAATTGGCCTGGAGACAACGCAGGGCCATTACTGTGCGGTCTCCATGGGCACCTCAGTCCTTTGGGACACGGTGACGGGCCCTTTCGTCACCGCACCTCCCGTTCTTTTAACAGGGCGACCTTTGCCGCCCTGGCACGCCTTACTGCCCAAGACGTGCGTCGCAGTTTTACCGGCCGCTGAGCACAGGATGCAGTTCGCTTCAGCGGCGGTGCATTCGCGGGCCTTGTGGTCGGGCTGGCCGCAGCGGAAGCACAAACGGCTGCGGTCCAAACCCCTGTCACAAACGGCCCCCATATGGCCTTCCTCCAGGCACTTAAAACAGCGGAGTGGCCTCGGCTCGAGCAAAAGCACTCGCGCCGAGATCCACCCCACCTTGACCCTACCAGTAGCCATCAACTTCTTGGCCGCTACGACAGGGCAGCTGAGCCAGAGCGATCTGCAGCCATTGGCAGAACGGACTACCACGCCCGGCCTGATCGCTTCTTCGGAGCATCCTCCCTCGCTGGCCACAGCTGCCACCACCTCCTCCGACGACACCGAGTCGTCCAGATCCATGACTCTGACCTCGACGCATTTCGTCGGTCGATGGATCTGGACCTCTTCCGGGTTGAGGACGCTGCGGAGCTTTTCCGCAAGGGCATCCGCCGACTTCTCGGCGTCAGCGGTGCCCGGCGGAATCTCGAGCATCCGCGCTCCCGTTGCCGCCGTTCTGAAGCGAACCGTCGTCAGGCCAACCTCGCTCAACCTGATCTTACTTTTGGCCTGAGCCAGGACGGTCTCATACTTCAGGCCCTTCTCCTCTGCACCGGGTCTTAAGGTGATCGTGATCACCGCGGTGCGAGGAGAGCGAAGCCTTTTACGCTCCTTCTTCTTGTCCCTTGCCGTTGGGACGGTCTTCGGCGTCCCTGTCTTCGCCGGTGTCGCCTTCTTGGGTGGCTTGCTCGCAGGCTGCCGAACAACAGCCGCCCAAGACACAGAAGAGCTGCCCGGCTTCGGAGTCGGTGCGGGGGCAGTCTTCTTCGCCGCAGCCGCTGCCGCCTCCTGGGCAGCCATACTGGGGCGTTTGGTCTTCTTCTTCGAGGCCGTCTTCGTGCTCGCACCCTTTTCCGCAGCTTTGGCGGCGGACGACACGGGTGGTGCCGACGGTGCCTTCGCAGCAGGGGCCGCAGTCTGCGCTGCTCTGCTCTGCTCTGCCCTGCGGTCTGCGGCCAGCGGAGGTCGCAGCCGAGGCTCCGGAAGGAGGCGCCGCTCGATGCCCTCCATCCGGGCGTTCAGCATATTGCTGAACTGCTCCCGGCTGCTCCTCAACGCTTCCTCCATGATGCGTTTTAAGTTATCCTCGCTCGGTTGTGGCGGCTTCCTACGCATGTCGGCCACTTCCCTTCGCAGTTCAGCCAACTGGCCGGAAAGCTTTGCGTTGGCAGCTTCCAGCCGGGCCACTTCCTCCGACATGGTCAGGGCTCTAAGTTCCGCCACCGCACCTTTGATGGTGTCAGCGGCAGTCTTCAGGGCCCTGACGAAGGTACCCTTCAGGTTGCCTGACTTGTTGGCAACCTGAAGTACCACGTCCAACGCCTCTTTTACTGTATTATCCAGTGCAGCAGACGTCTTTTGAGCATCCTCATTGGTCACGTCCATGTGACGACTCCGATTACGAGCCGCTCTCTCGTCTAAATTCACTTTTGCCGCTTCAGTGTAAGCGGCCAGGGCGTCTTCGGTCTCGAAGCGGTCCTCTCTGGCCTTCGTTTTCGCCGCACGGAGTTCCGCTTGAGACTTGCCCAAGCCCACGTATTTACCGTGAGTGGGCGGCCGGCCTCGCCCTCTCTTGTTTGCGGGTTTAAGCCACCTCGCTGAGTCCGAGTTTTCACTCAGCTGCACGCTCACGTCACTTTCGGAGCCAGAGCAGCTATCCTCAGCGTGTGTCCGCTTTTCGCCCTTCCGCCGCGCATTTGTATCTTCCTTGTGTGGGGAATCGAGTGATTCCACCGTCCGCATACTGCAGACCGACGAGTCCGACTCGGAGAGTCGTTCAGGTCGGCCAGTAGGTCCCTCCTTCGTGTTTTGGTTTCCGGTTCCAGCGCACGCCACCGGGGCGCACACCTCCACCACCATGTCGTCGTGTTCCGAGCTTAAGGAGCTCGGAGTCCTTTTAGGGTTTTTATTTTTGTTCACTTCCATAACTTATCCCACGAGCATGGGGGAAGTGACGGTCCGCCCAGGTGGTGCCCCCTGTACCTGGGTAAGCCTCGCGTAACTCGTCAAGGGTGTCGGCCGGTGCCCTGACGAGGATCGCGGTCGCGACTGAACATCCCATCAGCCATGCATCCCCTCGTGCCGCGTCGCCACTTGGGATTCGGGGTGATTTTTATAGAGGTTGTCTTCCTCACGGTCCGGCCGGTTAAGGCAAGACCCGCGGTCCCGCTCGAAGCCGCGAGACGTGTTCCACGACACCTCACCAGCGGGATTACGCGTTCCTCCTTCGGTCTCCGAGGTCAATAAACCCCGGAGACAAAACATAAAACATGTTATAGACGCCACAAACAAATGTTTAACAAATTACACAACTATTTACAAGCAACGAATGACAAAACAACAACACCAAACGTCACAAACACTCCCCTTTGCCACGAAGCCGCTCACACAGTCCACTCTGCTAATCAGAGAAGTACCAGGAGCGGTCCGTGACATACCCTCCCCGTCAGTCTTAGCCGTTGCCGACGACAAAAGATCGTCGACACCGTTGCCCAGGGTGCGCCACGAGGAGGCGACTGACATGCACCCCAACCTAACCTTTTTTTTTTTTTTTTTTTTTTTTTTATGGTTGGGAAATCCATCATGGAGACCCTCCGCTCTGGGGGAAGAGCGAAGGGTACTGTCAGACTCCTACTGACTAAAACCCAACCCGTGTCCTCCAATTGCCCATGTGTCGGAGGGGCGGGTATCGCCGAAGCATTCGTCGCACCCCTCCGACGGGCGTTGGCGCGCCTGATGTAAAGAGTCAGGCGCGCCCCGTCACTCACTGCGGCTGTCCACCCGGCCGCAGGACTCCACTACGAGGCGCGCGTGCGGAACACGACGCCGCCGCCTCGAGGCCTGTTGCTGGTCGGACGGCGAGACGCCCCGAGTCTGCCGTCCGCAGGCCACGCCCTAGGGTGGTCGTAAGTCGGCGACCACCCTGCGACGCCCAGTTCGTCTGCTGCGGGAGGGGAGAGAGGAGGCAGCCTCTCTCTCCCTTTCCGCCGCCTCCTTTGCGAGCATCACTTCCTCGCAGAAGGTGGCGACGGCGCTCCACCCTGCCTCGCTCCGTACCATCGCGGAGACGACGGCCGGAAGCGAGAGGTTTCCCGCAGCGACACCTACGGCCGCGACGAGGTCACGGCGCTGCTCAGCCCATGCTGGGCACTCCGCCAACGTGTGCAACGCCGTATCGTCGCGACCATCGCCACAATGGTGGCACTGGGACGTCGGCTCCCGACCTATGCGACACAGGTACCTACCGAAGCATCCGTGTCCAGTAAGCACCTGCGTCAGCCGGAAGCTGAGGGCGCCGTGGCTCCTAGTGAGCCACTCCTTCAGGACGGGCCTCACCGCCGCAATAGCGACGGCTTGCCCTGCCGTGGGTCGCGCCAAGCGCGTCTCCCACTCCGCCACTGAGACCTGGCGGAGCTCTGCCCTGCGTGCCTCGATCTGTCGAGGCACCAGGCGCTCACCCCGCTCGACCGCCTCCACGCGCCACCAATAGAGCGACGCGAGGAGCTTAGCCTCGAGGTCCCAGGGCGGCGATCCGGCTAGGAGGCTCGCTGCCTCGAAGGAGATCGTACGGTATCCCCTTATCATCCTGACGGCCATCGCGCGCTGCGGCCTTCTCAGCGCGGCGATGTTGCGGGCCGTCAGGGCATCCGCCCACACTGGCGCGGCGTATAACGCCATCGACCGTACGACCCCCATGTAGAGCCTCCTGCATGAGGAGTTGGGTCCCCCCAGATTGGGCAGCAAGCGCGAGAGCGCTGAAGCGGCGCCCAACAACCGGGGGGCGAGCCGTGTAAAGTGCGGCTCGAAGTTCCACCTACTGTCGAGGACGAGTCCTAGGTATTTCATCGTCGACTCGACAGCGATGGACACCCCTCCTACCATGATGCTGGACCCGGGAGGCGGCTTCATCCTCGGCCCGTGAAAACACAGGGCCTCCGACTTGTGCAGTGCCACCTCCAAGCCCAGCCGCCGGATCCTTCCCACGGCATGCGCGACACCAGCAGTCGCGCGTATGGCCGCCTGCCGGTACGTCTTTCCACGTGCTGTAACCAGCGTGTCGTCGGCGTAACAAATGACGCCGACGCCGTGGATGAACGCACCGCGCAGGGCCCAGTCGTACCCCACGTTCCACAGGAGTGGACCCAAAACGGAACCCTGTGGAACGCCGCACGACGTCTCCCGACGACCCCACCTCTCGCGACCCGGGTACACGACCGCTCGGTTCGACAAGTAGGCCGCGACCACGCGTTGGAGGTAGCGCGGCACTCCGTGGTATCGGAGTGCTTCCCTGATGGTACTCCAAGGCAAGGTGTTGAAAGCGTTGGCGATGTCGAGCGACACCGCCAAGACCACCTCACCCCGGGCGACTGCCTCCTCCGCGAGGGCCTTCACGCGCATGATCGCGTCCACCGTCGAACGTCCCTGGCGGAAGCCGAATTGGTTCTCCGCCAAATCCGGCCCCACCCTGGTCATGTGCTGAACGAGGCGACTGGCGATGACACGCTCGAAGATCTTACACACCTCGTCCAGCAACACGATCGGTCGGTACGCAGATGGCGAGTCTGCGGGTCGTCCCTCCTTCTTCAGCAAGACCAGCTTCCCGGTCTTCCACCGGCTTGGAAACTGGCCTCGCTCCAGGCATGCGCTCAGCAGCCCTGAGAGTCGTGGCCCGAGTTCTCTCAGGGCGAGGACCCACGCACGGCCTGGAATGCCGTCAGGTCCAGGGGCGGTGTTCCTGATGCGAGCCACCGCCCCTCTGAGCTCTTCCCGGGTGACTGCGGGCACGTCGTCTTCACCCTCTTCCGCGTCACTGTGAGGCGGAACCATAGCCGGTGGTGTGTGCTCCGGTCTAGATGGAAACAGAGCACCCACCACCTCCTCCAGCAGCTGCGGCTGGAGACTCCGGGACAGTGGGGGAGCCGACTGGCGCAACTTGCCCCTCACCATCAGGTAAGGGCGTCCCCACGGATCTAGGTCCAGAGTCTCCACCAGCTCGTCGTTCGCTTGGGCCTTGGCTCGTACGATGGCCAACTGGAGTGCGCTCTTCGCCTCTCTGTAGCTAGCGTACAGTTCCGCCTCTTCACTCTCCTGCGCTTCTTCGGCCGCCGCTGTAAAGGGGCGGCGGCCTCTCCTCCGTCGTCGGCACCTCGCGTACTGGCGTCGCATCTGTGTACCTGCGATGCGCAACTGCGCAATCGACTGCGCCCACCAGTACACTTGGCGCCTAGCTGACAACGGCCGGACTCGGGGCATGCCAGCGTCGCAGATGTGCGACATGCTCTCCCGGAACCACTCCGCCTCGTCGTCGATGTCGGCAGGCCTGTCCGGAGAATCCAGCCAGGCCTTGACGATCGAGGCCTCCAGGAGAGCCTCCCTGTCCAGCCGCTTCAGCGCCCATCGCGGACTGTCTCCGTGCCGACCTGCCGCTTGGATCGGCCGAATCGAAGTTCGGGCAGAGACGCTAAACCGAATGTACCTATGGTCGGATAGCGTCTCGACGTCCTCGACGACGTGCCAGTCGAGGACGTTGCGCGCGAGAGCGGGGCTAGCGAACGTGAGGTCCACTATAGACCCACCCCGCTGCCGCACGCACGTCTGCACCGAACCCCGATTCAGGAGAAGCAGGCCCAGCTCGACCGCCCACTCCTCCACTAGCTCACCCCGCGCGTCCGTAGACGGGGAACCCCAAGCCGTAGACTTGGCGTTGAAGTCCCCCAGGACGATCACGGGGCGAGGACAGCCACGACGGACAACCGTGGCCAACTCCAGGGTGACACTCTCCAGATCGGCGAGAGAAAGGCTGGGGGCGAAATATACCCCCACGACCATGATGTCACCCCAGACTGCCGCGACATAGCCCCGCCCTCGAGTAACAGTCTCGAAGGGAAGCGTGTCGGCGGCGGACCTCCGGATCAACGCCACCGAGCGGTTATCGTCGCACACCCAGTCATCCCTGGGCGGCACGAAGTACGGCTCGGCGACGGCGGTCAAATCGATCGACCACTGCGCCATGCTCTGGAGCAAGAGATCCTGAGCCCTGGCGCAGTGGTTGATATTGGCTTGGAGGAGACGACGTAGAGCCATTATTGAGTGTCCATGGCCGTCGCCTCCTCCCCAGTCCTCGGCTGTTCTTGTGCCGCAGCCGGTGGTCGAACCGGCTGCGAGGAGCTGGCTGCCTTCTTCATTGGTTTCTTCGGCGGATGAGCCGGTTTTGTCCTCGCCGTGGTTGTGGTGGTGGGTCTCACACAGGCCTTCGACCCGATCCGGTGCTCGGCTGGCTTTCCAGACGCCGCACATATAACGCAGTGCGCCGTCTTGGCAGAGCAGGTGCCAGCCTTGTGGCCGGGCTGACCGCAGCGGTAGCATAATTGGCTGCGATCAACCTCAGCGGTGCACCGTGCCCCCGCGTGTCCACCCTCCAGACACCGGTAGCACCGGAAAGGCCTCGGCGGTAGGAGCGTGACCTGCGCCGAGACCCACCCCACCAGGAGTCTGCTGTCCCTTAGCTTTCTGGTCGCCGCTAAGGGACAGCTCACGTGGGTAGTCCCGAGTCCGGAGACCCCCCGACGTATCGTGCCCGCCTTGACCTGATCAGGCGGGCATCCTCCGGTCTTGGAGACGGCGGCGACGACCTCTTCTATCGTCGCAGAGTCATCCAGGCCCGAAATGCGCAAAACCGCGCATTTGGTGGGCCTGGACACTCGGACGTCGTCCGACCCCAGTGACGCCCTGAGCTTTTCCGCTAGGGCGTCGGCTTTGGGACCACTCGTGGCCCCCGAGACCTCCAGGAGTCGGCCTCCGGTCGCAGTCGTTTTGCACCGGAGGCCCGTTATGCCGAGATCGCTCAGCGAGATCTCGGCTTTTGCCTTCGCCAAGATGTCGGCATAAGAGAGGCCCCGCTCCTCCGCCCCTGGCTGCAGGGTGAGAGCCACTGCAGTCGAGCGGGGAGTCCTGAGCCTTGCAGGCCGGCGCTTGGCCGCCGCGACTCCCTCCTCCTTCTTCTTGTGGGCCTCCTTTTTGGCCCGCTGGCGCGCCTTTTTGTTGCGTTTAGCGGCGCCCGCAACCTCCCATTCCGCCTCGGGTCTTGACACCGGTCTTTTTTCACTATTGGCTGTTTGTGCCGGTTGGACGGCACGGGGCGCTGCGGCTTGGGCCGCACTTGCCTTTTTGGCCGCCTTCGACTTCCCTTTTTTGGCAGCAGCCGCTTGTGCCGGTTGGGTGGCACGGGACGCTGCGGCTTTGGCCGCATATGTCGGCGCCGGTGCGCTGCGCTGGTCTGCAGCTAGGGGGGGACGTAGAATCCTCCCCTCGAGCACCGAGAAACGAGCGTTAAAGCTCGCCATCTCCTGACGGATCAGGCGAACCAGCTCCGTCTCTTGCGGCGACTGCTGCTGTTGCTGCGGTTGCAGCGTGGCGTCAGGTGTGGCGCTCAGAAGGCCCACCTCCCGCCTGAGGTGTTCCCGGCGGAAGTTGGCCATCTCGGCCTTGAGCTCGAGGTGCTCTTTTCTGAGCGCCTCCACCTGTGCTGCGAGCCTGGTGTTCTGGGCCCGCAGCAGCGCCGTCTCCTCCGTGTCAGTGCGGGTGAGCAGCACCTGGGCGCACTCCAGAATTGAGGCCGTAGCCTCTTTAAGCGCCTTCTGGCTACAGCCGCTAAGGCCCTTGGAGACCTTGCCCACCCGTCTGATGGCTGCAACCGCGTCCGTCATCCTCCGGTTGAGGTCGGAGGCAGGTAGCTCCTCTGCCTCGACCTCTAAGGCAGCAGAGTCTGACGACTCCGACCGAGGAGTGGCTCTCCCTTCCACCACCCTCTTGGTCAGAGCCGCGATCTGCCGCTCGTCCTCCTCCAGTTTTTCGGCAGCTGCTGCAGCCTTCGTCGCAGCCGCGGCCTCGCGTCTTGATAGACCGATACCGGCATATTTGCCGGTAGTAGTCGGTCTACCTTTCCTAGTCGGTGTGTCGCTGCGAGCAGAGTCCGACCCAGAATCCGGGACCTCTCTCGCGCGTTTCCGTGAACGCTTCGACACCGCGCTCGCCATACTCATCCGACTGGATGCGCTGTCGGCGTCCGACAGCTCACCCAGTCGCTCCAATCTAACCACAGGTACCCTCATCGTTTGCAAATCATAGTCAGTTGTGGTCGCGGTAAGGTCGTTTGAAGGAATCCATCTGGCATCTTTGTCCCCTCCAGATTCGATGGGACGGTCCGATCCGTGAGGCGGATCGGAGAGGGACTGAAACCCCCCTGGAGATATATTTTTTTCGGATGCACTCATGTTTAGGTTTTTTGCCGGGGCTGCCGGCGAAGAAGTATAAAAGAGTAAAAGAAGAAAGAACAAAGGAAGAAGGAAAAAGAAATGCAGTCGGGACCGAACTACCCTCCGGCCATGCATCCCATCGCGCTGCGTAGCCACTTGGGATTTGGGGTTATTTTTTATCGAGGTTGTCTTCCTCAAAAAAAGCAAAATTTACAAAAAATTTACATAACCTACATTAAAATAAAATAAAATAAAATATTTATAGCCTACCTAATAAAACTAATTAATATATATATATTTACAGAATATATTTACACTCCTTCTCTGCCACGGGGCCGCGCACACAGTCCACTCTGAAAACAGAGAAAGACCGGGAGCGACCCGTGGCATGCCCTCCGCGTCAGTCTTAGCCGTGGCCGGCGAGCAAGCTCAAGCCGGCCCCGTTGCCCAGGGTGCGCCACGAGGAGGCGACTGACATGCACCCCAACCTTTTTTTTTTTTTTTTTTTTTTTTTTTTTTTTGTTTTACTAGGAGGAAATGCATTTACGCATTCCGCCCGGCCGAAGGGGGACCGGGACGGATATGTGGGACTCCCGGGGCAGAAGGCCCCGTCCTACCCACTAAAACCTCCTAGGATTTCCGCCTCTCCGCAAGGCGGCAGGGCCACGGGAACGCGTTTGGCTCACCACCGCGACCCTGCCAGCGGCTGTCGCAAATGAGGGCGACACTTAGTGAAAGGCACGCCAGGGTGTTACGGCGCACCTTCCGACACTCCGCCTCCGTCTGAACCGTGACGGACTCCCCCCGAGTCCGCCACTGGAGGCTAGGCGGCGGCAGCGGATGTAAAGGTCCGCTGCCGACTACACTTCGTCAATTCCATTTAGGACGACAGCGGATGTAAAGGTCCGCTGCCGACTACATTACGTCAAATCAGGTCATTGCTATGCGACAGCGGATGTAAAAGTCCGCTGCCGATAGCGCTGTGTCACATCCGGGTAATGCGGCGACGGATGTAAAGGTCCGCCACCGCTGCGTCAAGTCAGTCATAGCAACCGGCCAAGATGGTCGCGGCGCCGCCGACCAGGTCTCCGTCGGCGCAGCGGGAGGGAGTTCGGATCGTCCTCCCGCTGTCGCTCCGCCTCCTCCTTCGCGGACATTACGGCTTCGCTGAAGACCCGTAATGCCGCCCAGGCCTCCTCACTCGCGACCATCTTTCTAATGAGGGCCGGAAGCGATAGGTCCACTCCAATGACCGTGGACAAGGCTGCGCGAGGCTCCGCCCAGGCTGGGCACTCTGCGCGCGTGTGTTCGGCCGTGTCCACGGCTCCGTCATCGCAATGATGACATACCACCGACGGCTCTCTCCCGACCACTTCGCACAGGTATTTGGCGAAGCAGCCGTGACCGGTTATGAGCTGCGTCAGGTGGTACGTCAGTGGGCCGTGCTTGCGCTCGACCCACTCTCGCAAAACGGGCCGGATCGCCGCCACGAGTTCCCCACTGGCATCCGGAACTCGCAGCCGATCTTCCCACTTCTCCATGAGGCGGCGTCTTGCCTCCTCCCTCCACTGCTGTACCTCGCGCAGTAGCGGTCCGTTCCCGCTCGCTCTTGCCGCCTTGACCCGCCAGTAGACACTCGAGTTGATCTCGGCCTCGAGGT
Organism: Vanessa cardui; assembly: GCF_905220365.1. Lineage (NCBI taxonomy): Eukaryota > Metazoa > Arthropoda > Insecta > Lepidoptera > Nymphalidae > Vanessa > Vanessa cardui. The sequence continues at coordinate 11,311,650 of NC_061145.1, read as the reverse complement.
CCCATGGCGGGCTTCCGGACAGCAAGCCGGCCGCGGTGAATGACACCGTCCGGTACGCCCGAGCCGCCCTGAGCGCCATCGCACGCTGCGGACGTCGCAGCGAGGCGACGTTGACGCGATTGCTCAGAGCATCCGCCCATATTGGCGCACCGTATAGTGCCATCGAACGCACCACGCCGGAGTACAGCCGTCTGCAGGAACCGCCCGGTCCACCGACGTTGGGCAAAATCCGCCCCAACGCTCCGGCTGCAGCCACCAGTCTTGGGGCCAAGCGCCGGAAGTGCTCCTCAAACTTCCACCTGCCATCGAGGACGAGTCCCAGGTACTTCATCGTCGACCCGATGGTGATGGAAGTTCCGCCGACTGTTATGGACATGCCCTGAGGTGGCACGTTCCGAGGTCCATGAAAGACTAGGGCCTCGGATTTGTGCAAGGCCACCTCAAGGCCCAGAGCACGAATGCGGTGGACCGCATGTGCCACTCCCGCCGTGGCAAGATACGCCGCCTCCCGATGGGTACTGCCGCGGGCCGACACGAGGGTGTCGTCAGCGTAGCAGGTCACGCTGACCCCCCGCAACGTGGCCCCGCGCAGCACCCAATCGTAGCCGATGTTCCACAGTAGCGGCCCCAAAACCGAGCCCTGTGGAACACCGCAGGTCATAGCCCTCCTGCTATCTCCCTCCATCGTCGGGAACACCACCGCCCTACCCGAGAAGTAGTCGGCGATGGTTCGTCGCAGATAGACCGGAACGTTGTGGTATCTGAGAGCTTCCAGTACCACTTCCCAGGGCAGAGTGTTGAAGGCGTTGGAAATATCCAACGACAATGCCAACAGCACCCCACCCCGAGAGACCTCCTCCTCTGCGACCTCCCTCAGTCTGGCGACTGCGTCCAACGTCGAGCGGCCCCGGCGAAAGCCGAACTGCCACTCGCTCAGGCCTGGCTCCATGCTACCGACTAGACGGGCTGCAAGTATACGCTCGAAGAGCTTACCCGCTTCGTCGAGCAGCACGATGGGCCGGTAGGCCGACGGCTGATCGGGGGCTCGTCCCTCCTTGCGGATGAGAACGAGCTTACCCGTTTTCCACCGATTCGGGAACCTACCCTGAGCCAGGCAGGCCGAGAACAGTCGGCACATGCCATCGCCCAACTCCTCCGACGCGATCGCCAAGGCGCGTCCCGGTATCCCGTCAGGCCCGGGGGCTGTCCTCTTCGAGCGAAGCTTCAGGACAGCCGCGCACAACTCCGCCTCGGTAACCGGGGACGCCTGGTCCGGCACCTCCCTCACAATCTCGGGCTCCATCGCCGGTGGGACGAACGCTCCGCGCTCCGGAAATAGTTCCTCCGCGATTCGTCCCAGAAGCCGCGGCTGGATGGTGGTGGTGAGCGGGGGTGTCCAGGGTCGGAGCTTCTGCCTCACAAACCTGTACGGTCTCCCCCACGGATCCGCGTCAAGAGACGCCAGCCACTCCACCCATGCCGCTTCCTTCGCCTGCGCGATGGCCTTTCGGAGCGACACGCAAGCCTCCCTGTAGGAGGTGTAAAGAGCCTCCTCCAGGTCGTGATCGCGTATCCGCCTCCGTCTGGACCTGGCGTATTGGCGGCGGGCCGCAACACACGCCCTCCGCAACGTCCGTAGCTCCGGGCGCCACCAGTAGACTCGGCGACGTGGAGTCTGAGGCTTCACCCTCGGCATCGCCGCATCGCAGATGCGAAACAGGGCGGCACCGAGTCGGTCGGCCTCTCGGTCGACCTGGACGACCGGGTCGGAACCGGCGCACCAGGCCTCCACGATGGCCGCCTCTTTTGCCAACTGGCGATCGAGACGACCAAGACTCCACCGCGGACCTTCTGACCGCTCAACAGCGGGCCGGACGACGGGAACCGCGGAGACATCAAATCGGATATATCGGTGATCCGATAGAGTCTCCACCCCCGTCTCCACCCTCCAATCTCGAACACGGCGGGCTAGGGCGATGGACGCGAACGTTAAGTCCACGATCGACTCGCCCTGCTGCCGCACGCACGTGCTCTCCGATCCCCTGTTGATCGCCGTGAGTCCCGATGACACGGCCCACTCCTCTAACACCTCTCCTCTGGCATCGGTCGCAGGGGAGCCCCAAGCCGTGGATTTGGCATTGAAGTCCCCCGCGACGATCACCGGACTCGGTGAGTACTGCCCGACCAGAGCCCCGACCTCAACGAGAAGTTGCTCGAACTCGGCGAGACTCCGGTTAGGAGAGGCGTAGACTGCCACGAACGCTGTGCCATTCACAATCGCGGCCACGCACCCTCTGCCCTTGGCAACCCTATCGATCGCAGGGGCGCCGGGAATAGCGGGAGCGACGATGGAGATCACTCCCTCGTGGTCGGAGACCCAGTCGTCCCGTAAATGAACGACGTAGGGCTCCGCCACGATTGCCACTCCGATTTGCCACTCCGCCATGCTCTGGACTAGAAGGTCCTGGGCTCTGGCGGAGTGGTTTAAATTGGCCTGGAGACAACGCAGGGCCATTATTGTGCGGTCTCCATAGGCACCTCAATCCGTTGGGACACGGTGACGGGCCCTTTCGTCACCGCACCTCCCGTTCTTTTCACAGGGCGACCTTTGCCGCCCTGGCACGCCTTACTGCCCAAGACGTGCGTCGCAGTTTTACCGGCCGCTGAGCACAGGATGCAGTTCGCTTCAGCGGCGGTGCATTCGCGGGCCTTGTGGTCGGGCTGACCGCAGCGGAAGCACAGACGGCTGCGGTCCACACCCCTGTCACAAACGGCCCCCATGTGGCCACCTTCAAGACACTTGTAGCAGCGAAGTGGCCTCGGCTCGAGCAAAAGCACTCGCGCCGAGATCCACCCCACCTTGACCCTACCAGTAGCCATCAACTTCTTGGCCGCTACGACAGGGCAGCTGAGCCAGAGCGATCTGCAGCCATTGGCAGAACGGACTACCACGCCCGGCCTGATCGCCCCTTCGGAGCATCCTCCTTCGCTGGCCACAGCTGCCACCACCTCCTCCGACGACACCGAGTCGTCCAGATCCATAACTCTGACCTCGACGCATTTCGTCGGTCGATGGATCTGGACCTCGTCCGGGTTGAGGACGCTGCGGAGCTTTTCCGCAAGGGCATCCGCCGACTTCTCGGCGTCAGCGGTGCCCGGCGGAATCTCGAGCATCCGCGCTCCCGTTGCCGCCGTTCTGAAGCGGACCGTCGTCAGGCCAACCTCACTGAGCCTTATCTTGCTTTTGGCTTCAGCCAGGACGGTCTCATACTTCAGGCCCTTCTCCTCTGCACCGGGTCTCAAGGTGATCGTGATCACCGCGGTGCGAGGAGAGCGAAGCCTTTTGCGGGCCTTTTTCTGCTCCTTTGCAGTTGGGACAGTTTTCGGCGTCCCCGTCTTCGCTTTTGTCGCCGTCGCCTTCTTGGGCGGCTTCGGGTTCGGCGGCTGCCGAACAACAGTCGCCCAAGACACAGAAGAGCTGCCCGGCTTCGGAGTCGGCGCGGGGGCAGTCTTCTTTGCCGCAGCCGCTGCCGCCTCCTGGGCAGCCATGCTGGGGCGTTTGGACTTCTTCTTCGTCGAAGAAGTCGAGGCCGTCTTCGCGTTACCCTTATCCGCGGCCTTGGCGGTGGACGGCACGGGTGGTGCCGACGGTGGCTTCGCAGCAGGGACCGTAGTCTGCGCTGCTCGGCTCTGCTCTGCCCTGCGGTCTGCGGCCAGCGGAGGTCGCAGCCGAGGCTCCGGAAGGAGGCGTCGCTCAATGCCCTCCATCCGGGCGTTCAGCATATTGCTGAACTGCTCCCGGCTGCTCCTCAACGCTTCCTCCATGATGCGTTTTAGATTGTCTTCACTTGGTTGTGGTGGCTTCCTACGCATATCGGCCACTTCACGCCTTAGTTCCGCCAACTGGCCGGAAAGCTTCGCGTTCGCAGCTTCCAGCCGGGCCACTTCCTCCGACATGGTCAGGGCTCTAAGTTCCGCCACCGCACCTTTGATGGTGTCAGCGGCAGTCTTCAGGGCCCTGACGAAGGTACCCTTCAGGTTGCCCGACTTGTTGGCAACCTGAAGTACCACGTCCAACGCCTCCTTCACCGTATGATCCAATGCGGCGGACGTCTTTTGAGCGTCCTCATTGGTCGCGTCCGTGTGACGACTCCGATTACGAGCCGCTCTTTCCTCTAAAGTCGATTTGGCCGCTTCAGTGTAAGCGGCCAGGGCGTCTTCGGTCTCGAAGCGGTCCTCTCTGGCCTTCGTTTTCGCCGCACGGAGTTCCGCTTGAGACTTGCCCAAGCCCACGTATTTACCGTGAGTGGGCGGCCGGCCTCGCCCTCTCTTGTTTGCGGGTTTAAGCCACCTCGCTGAGTCCGAGTTTTCACTCAGCTGCACGCTCACGTCACTTTCGGAGCCAGAGCAGCTATCCTCAGCGTGGGTCCGCTTTTCGCCCTTCCGCCGCGCATTTGTATCTTCCTTGTTTGGGGAATCGAGTGATTCCACCGTCCGCATACTGCAGACCGACGAGTCCGACTCGGAGAGTCGTTCAGGTCGGCCAGTAGGTCCCTCCTTCGTGTTTTGGTTTCCGGTTCCAGCGCACGCCACCGGGGCGCACACCTCCACCACCATGTCGTCGTGTTCCGAGCTTAAGGAGCTCGGAGTCCTTTTGGGGTTTTTGTTTTTCGATTCTTCCATAACTTATCCCACGAGCATGGGGGAAGTGACGGTCCGCCCAGGTGGTGCCCCCTGTACCTGGGTAAGCCTCGCGTAACTCGTCAAGGGTGTCGGCCGGTGCCCTGACGAGGATCGCGGTCGCGACTGAACATCCCATCAGCCATGCATCCCCTCGTGCCGCGTCGCCACTTGGGATTCGGGGTGATTTTTATAGAGGTTGTCTTCCTCACGGTCCGGCCGGTTAAGGCAAGACCCGCGGTCCCGCTCGAAGCCGCGAGACGTGTTCCACGACACCTCACCAGCGGGATTACGCGTTCCTCCTTCGGTCTCCGAGGTCAATAAACCCCGGAGACAAAACACGAAACATGTTATAGACGCCACAAACAAATTTTTAACAAATTACACAACTATTTACAAGCAACGAATGACAAAACAACAACACCAAACGTCACAAACACTCCCCTTTGCCACGAAGCCGCTCACACAGTCCACTCTGCTAATCAGAGAAGTACCAGGAGCGGTCCGTGACATACCCTCCCCGTCAGTCTTAGCCGTTGCCGACGACAAAAGATCGTCGACACCGTTGCCCAGGGTGCGCCACGAGGAGGCGACTGACATGCACCCCACATGCACCCCAACCTAACCTAACCTAACCTAACCTAACCTAACCTAACCTAACCTTTTTTTTTTTTTTTTTTTTTTTTTTTTTTTTTTTTTTTTTTTTTTGTTTTACTAGGAGGAAATGCATTTACGCATTCCGCCCGGTCGAAAGGGGGGGGACCGGGACGGATATGTGGGACTCCCGGGGCAGAAGGCCCCGTCCTACCCACTAAAACCTCCTAGGATTTCCGCCTTCACCGCAAGGCGGCAGGACTACGGGAACGCACGTGGCTCACCACCGCGGCCCTGCCAGCGGTCGTCGCTGTAAATGGGCGACTCATCTCGAGAGCGTGCCAGGATGTTGCGGCACGCTTCCGTCTCCGCCTCCGTCAGAACCGTGACGGACTCCCCCGAGTCCGCCACTGGAGGCTGGGCGAAGGCAGCGGATGTAAAGTTCCGCTGCCGACTACGTTGCGTCAAGTTAAAACAGGGCCATGCGGCAGCAGATGTAAAAGTCCGCTGCCGATAGCGCTGTGTCACGTCCGAGTTGTGCGGCGGCGGATGTAAAGGTCCGCCGCCGCTGTGTCAGATCGGGTCAAGGCAACCGGCCTAGGTGGTCGCGGCGTCGTCGACCAGGTCTCCGTCGACGCAACGGGAGGGAGTTGGTGTCGTCCTCCCGCTGTCGTTCCGCCTTCTCCTTGGCGGACATTACGACCTCGCTGAAGGTGCGTAATGCCGCCCACGCCTCTTCACTCGCGACCATCTTGCGCACTAAGGCCGGAAGCGAGATGTCTGGTCCAATGGCCGTGGACAGGGCTGCGCGAGGCTCCGCCCAGGCTGGGCACTCTGCGCGCGTGTGCTCGGCCGTGTCCACGGCTCCGTCGTCGCAATGGAGACATACCACTGACGGCTCTCTCCCGACCACCTCGCACAAGTACTTGGCGAAGCAGCCGTGACCGGACATGAGCTGCGTCAGGTGGTACGTCAGTGGGCCGTGCTTGCGTTCGACCCACTCTCTCAGAACCGGGCGGATGGCCGCCACGAGCTCCCCGCCGGCATCCGGAACTCGAAGCCGATCCGCCCACCTCTCCATCAGGCGGTGTCTTGCCTCCTCCCTCCACTGTTGGACTAGGGGGGGGTTGCCATCTGCCCTTGCCGCCTTGACCCGCCAGTAGACGCTCGAGTTGAACTCGGCCTCGAGGTCCCATGGCGGGCTTCCGGACAGCAAGCCGGCCGCGGTGTATGACACCGTCCGGTACGCCCGAGCCGCCCTGAGCGCCATCGCCCGCTGCGGACGTCGCAGAGAGGCGACGTTGCGAGCGCTCAGAGCGTCCGCCCATATTGGCGCACCGTAGAGTGCCATCGAGCGCACCACGCCGGAGTACAGACGCCTGCACGAACTCCCTGGTCCACCTACGTTGGGCAGAATCCGCCCCAGCGCTCCGGCTGCAGCCACCAGTCTCGGGGCCAAGCGCCGGAAATGCTCTTCGAACTTCCACCTGCCATCGAGGACGAGTCCCAAGTACTTCATCGTCGACCCGATGGGGATGGAAGTTCCGCCGACTGTCAGCACCATGCCCGGAGGTGGCGCGTTCCGAGGACCATGAAAAGCAAGGGCCTCGGACTTGTGCAAGGCCACCTCGAGGCCCAGAGCACGGATGCGATGAACCACGTGCGCGACGCCAGCTGTGGCGAGATAAGCTGCCTCCCGGTGGGTACTGCCGCGGGCCGACACGAGGGTGTCGTCAGCGTAGCATGTGACGCTGACCCCCCGCAGGGTGGCCCCGCGCAGCACCCAGTCGTACCCGATGTTCCACAGGAGAGGACCCAGTACAGAGCCCTGTGGAACACCGCACGACATCTGTCTCCTCTTGATACCGTCTCCAGTCGGGTATACCACGGCACGTCCTGTGAGGTAATCGCCAATTAGACGCCGCAGGTACCACGGTACGTTATGGTACCTCAGTGCTTCCTTGACGACTTCCCAGGGCAGGGAGTTGAAGGCGTTGGATATGTCCAACGAGACAGCCAACAAAACCCCACCCCGGCTCGCCTCCTCCTCTGCGAGGTCCCTCACCTTGGCGATCGCGTCCAGCGTCGAGCGGCCAGGGCGGAAGCCATACTGCCGCTCGCTAAGGCCCGGCTCCATGCTGTCGACTAGGCGGACGGCGAGCACACGCTCGAAGAGCTTGCTCACCTCGTCGAGCAGCACGATTGGGCGGTAGGCCGACGGCTGATCGGGCGCTCGACCCTCCTTACGAATGAGTACGAGCTTTCCCGTTTTCCACCGATCGGGGAACCTGCCTTGAGCCAGGCACGCGGTGAATAAACGCCGGACGCTGTCACCCATTTCGCCCAGTGCGATCGCCAGTGCGCGTCCCGGTATCCCATCGGGCCCTGGGGCTGTCTTCTTCGAGCGGAGCTTAAGCACTGCCGAGACTAATTCCGACTCGGTGACTGGAGGCGCCAGGTGGTCGGCGCCGATGTTGTCACGGCTTCCGGGTGCCATCGGTGGTGGGACAAAATCCCCGCGTTCCGGGAAGAGCGCGCCCACAACTCTCTCCAGTAAATGTGGCTGGAGAGTGCTGGTGAGTGGGGGGGTCCAGGGTCGGAGTTTTTGTCTCACGACCCGGTACGGTCTCCCCCATGGGTCGCTCTCCAGCGTCGCGAGCCATTCTAGCCACGCATCCTCTTTCGCCTGGGCTATGGCCTTCTTGAGTTGATCGCAAGCGTCCCTGTAGGCGGTGTAAAAGGTCGCCTCCAGGTCGCGGTCACGCACACGTCTTCTCCTGCTCCTGGCGTACTGGCGGCGAGCCGCAACACAGGCTCTCCGCAGCTGGCGGAGTTCCGGCCGCCACCAATACACGCGGCGACGTGGAGCCTGAGGCTTGACTCTCGGCATCGCCACATCGCAAATGCGAAACAGGGCTGCGCCGAGTTGGTCAGCCTCTCGGTCGACCTGCGCCACCGGCTCGGTGCCGGCGCACCAGGCCTCCACGATTGCCGCCTCTTTTGCCAACTGGCTATCGAGGCGGCCCAGGCTCCACCGCGGACCTTCTGTCCGCTCAACAGCGGGCCGGACGACTGGAACCGCGGAGACATCGAATCGGATGTATCGATGATCCGATAGAGTCTCCACGGCCGTCTCCACCCTCCACTCTTGAACACGGCGGGCTAGGGCGATGGACGCGAACGTAACGTCCACGATCGACTCGCCCTGCTGCCGCACGCACGTGCTCTCCGACCCACTGTTGATCACCGCGAGACCGAGCGAGACCGCCCAATCTTCCAGCGCCTCGCCTCTGGCGTCTGTCGCAGGGGAACCCCAAGCCGTAGATTTGGCGTTGAAGTCCCCCGCAACTAGCACCGAGTTAGGCGATGCTTGCCCAATCAGAGCCCCGACCTCGACGAGCAGCTGTTCAAACTCTGCGAGACTCCGATTGGGCGAGGCGTAGACGCCCACGGTCACCACACTCCCGATCACCGCGACCACGAACCCTCTGCCCCTGGCTACCCCTTCGATAGCAGGGGAACCAGCGACGGCAGGGGCGACGATTGCCACCACTCCTTCGTGGTCGGAGACCCAGTCGTCCCGTAGATGAACGACGTAGGGCTCCGATACCACCGCAACGTCGATTTGCCACTCTGCCATGCTTTGGACTAGGAGGTCCTGAGCTCTGGCAGAGTGGTTTAAATTGGCCTGAAGACAACGCAGAGCCATTAGTGCGATGTCTCCATTGGCTCCTCCACGGTCCGTTGGGACGCGGTGACGGGCCTCTTCGCCACCGTTCCTCTGGCTTTACCTCGCGCAGGGCGGGTTCTGTTCGTAGGACACGCCCTGCTGCCGATGGCATGCGCCGCCGGTTTGCCAGCCGCTGAGCATATGGCGCATCTTGCTTCTGCGTCTGTACAATCTCGGGCCTTGTGGTCAGCCCGACCGCAGCGGAAGCACAGACGGCTGCGGTCGACGTCCCTGTCGCACTTGGCCCCCATGTGGCCTCCCTCGAGGCATTTGTAGCAGCGGAGCGGCCTCGGCTCGAGCAACAGCACCCGCGCCGAGATCCACCCCACCTTAACCCTGCCAGTTGCCAATATCTTTTTGGCCGCTGCGACTGGGCAGCTGAGCCACAGCGACCTGCAGCCGTTGAAGCCCCGAACGACCACGCCTGGCCTAATCGCTCCATCAGGGCAACCTCCTTCTGCGGCGACCGCCGCCACTACTTCCTCCGCCGAGACCGCATCGTCCAGATCCATGACGCGTATCTCGACACATTTGGTAGGCCGATTGATCTGGACTTCGTCCTGATCGAGGACCTCCCGGAGCTTGGCCGCTAGAGCGTCCGCCGCCTTCTCCGGTTCGTTCGTGCCCGGCGGCACTTCGAGCATCCTCGCCCCCGTGGCTGTTGTCCTGAAGCGCACGGAGGTGAGGCCGACCTCGCCGAGTTTGACACGGCTTTTGGCCTCAGCGAGAACGCTCTCGTACCTGACCCCTTTCTCCTCAGCACCGGGTTTCAGTGTGATCGTAATGACCGCGGTGCGAGGAGGGCGAAGCTTCCTTTGCCTAGGGGCTTTCTTCTTTCCCTTTGTATCTTTCGCCGGGTTTTTGGGCGGCTTGTTCGGTTGTTTGCGAACAACGGCCGCCCATGACATTCCGGAACTGACCGGCTTCGACGGCGCTGGAGGGACAGTTGTGTTACCCGCAGCTGCTGCTGCTTCTTGAGCAGCCATACTGGGCTTTGTCCTCTTCTTTTTCCCCTTCTTTTTGTTGACTTTTGGTTGAGCCGTTTTAGAGCTCCCACCTCTCTCCGTGTCCACAGCAGCGGGCGACTGCGTTGGAGTCGTCACCCGTGCAGCTGTAACCGCAGTCTGCGTCGTCTTTCGGTCTGCGGCCAGTGGAGGTCGCAGCCGGGGCTCCGGGAGGAGGCGCCGCTCGATGCCCTCCATCCGGGCATTCAGCATGTTGCCGAACTGCTCCCGGCTGGAGCGCAGCGCCTCCTCCATTACGCGCTGGATGGTTGCCTCGTCCATACTCGCAGGCTGTGTGCGCATCAGGGCCACTTCTCTTCTTAGCTCGGCCAACTGGCCCGAGAGCTGCGTGTTCGCAGCCTCCAGCCGCGCCACCTCTTCTGTCACGGTCAGGGCTCTCAGATCCGCAACTGCACCTTTAATGGTGTCAGCGGCAGTCTTCAGAGCCCTGACGAAGGTGCCCTTCAGGTTGCCTGATTTGTCGGCAACCTGAAGCACCACGTCAAGCGCTTCCTGGACCTTCGCGTCTAAGGCGGCTGACGTCTTCGGAATGTCGTTTTCGGTTATACCGATGGTCGGCGTGCGATTCCTCGAGCGAGCCGCCCTTTCCTCGATCGCCGCCTTGGCCGCTTCAGTGTATGCGGCCAGCGCATCCTCCGCTTCGTACCGCCGTTCTTTCTCCTTTTGGGAGCTGAGCTCATCTTGGGATTTGCCGAGCCCGACGTACATCCCGTGAGTAGGCGGTCTGCCACGCCCTCTCTTACTCGAGGGCTTCAGCCACCTACTCACTGACGACTCCGAGAGTTCTGCGTCGCTAAAATGCGCGCTCGCATCGCTCTCGGAGCCCGAGAAGCTGTCCGCCGTGCGGGGCCGCTTCTCCCCCTTCCTTCGCGTGTCTCGTCCGGTTTGCGTGGGAGACGGGCCTGACTCGGAGAGTCGTTCCAGTCTCACCACTGGGATTTTCTGTGCAGTTTCCTGCGTCTGTATTTTGCGCGCCATCGGGGCTTGCACTTCCACCTCCAACCTAACCTAACCTTTTTTTTTTTTTTTTTTTTTTTTTTTTTTTTTTTTTTTTTTTTTTTACTAGGAGGAAATGCATTTACGCATTCCGCCCGGTCGAAAGGGGGGGACCGGGACGGATATGTGGGACTCCCGGGGCAGAGGCCCCGTCCTACCCACTAAAACCTCCTAGGATTTCCGCCTTCACCGCAAGGCGGCAGGACTGCGGGAACGCACGTGGCTCACCACCGCGGCCCCGCCAGCGGCCGTCGCTGTAGAAGGGCGACTCGTCTGTAGAGCGTGCCAAGATGTTGTGGCACGCTTCCGTCTCCGCCTCCGTCAGAACCGTGACGGACTCCCCCGAGTCCGCCACTGGAGGCTAGGCGGCAGCGGGTGTAAAGGTCCGCTGCCGACTACGCTATGTCACGTCCGGTTAAAGCGGCAGCGGATGTAAAGGTCCGCCACCGCTGTGTCGAATCAGGTCAATGCAACCGGCCTAGATGGTCACGGCGTCGTCGACCAGGTCTCCGTCGACGCAACGGGAGGGAGTTGGTGTCGTCCTCCCGCTGTCGTTCCGCCTTCTCCTTGGCGGACATTACGACCTCGCTGAAGGTTCGTAATGCCGCCCACGCTTCTTCGCTCGCGACCATCTTGCGCACTAAGGCCGGAAGCGAGATGTCCGGTCCAATGGCCGTGGACAGGGCTGCGCGAGGCTCCGCCCAGGCTGGGCACTCTGCGCGCGTGTGCTCGGCCGTGTCCACGGCTTCGTTGCCACAGTGGTGGCACGTCGGTGCAGGCTCTCTGCCGACCACGTCACACAGGTATTTACCAAAACACCCGTGGCCGGTCAGGAGCTGCGTCAGGTGGTAGGAGAGTGGGCCGTGTTTGCGCTCGACCCACTCTCTCAAAACAGGCCGAATGGCCGCCACGAGATCCCCACCGGCATCCGGAACTCGCAGCCTTTCCCTCCACATTTCAAGAAGGCGTTGTTGTGCCTCCTTCCTCCACTGTAAGACTTGGGGTGAGTTCCCCTCCGCTCTTGCATCCTTGGCCCGCCAGTAAACACTCGAGTTGATCTCGGCCTCGAGGTCCCATGGCGGGCTTGCAGACAGCAGACAGGCTGCGGTGTTGGACACCGTACGATACGCCCGAGCCGCTCTGAGCGCCATCACCCGCTGCGGACGTCGTAGCGAAGCGACGTTGCGGGCGCTCAGCGCGTCCGCCCATATCGGCGCACCGTACAGCGCCATCGAGCGCACCACTCCGATGTAAAGGCGTCTCGCTGGATTGCCTGGCCCTCCAATGTTGGGCAAAATGCGCCCGAGCGCTCCGGCTGCAGCCACCAGTCTCGGGGCCAAGCGCCGGAAGTGCTCCTCGAACTTCCACCTGCCATCGAGGACGAGTCCCAGGTACTTCATCGTCGACCCGATGGTGATGGAAGTTCCGCCGATGGTTATCGCCGCTCCCTGAGGTGGCGCGTTCCGAGGTCCATGAAAAACAAGAACCTCGGATTTGTGCAAGGCCACCTCGAGGCCCAGAGCGCGGATGCGGTGGACTGCATGCGCCACTCCGGCCGTGGCGAAATAGGTCGCCTCGCGATGGGTTTTACCGCGGGCCGACACGAGGGTGTCGTCGGCGTAACACGTCACGCTGACCCCCCGCAGAGTGGCCCCGCGTAGCACCCAGTCGTACCCGATGTTCCACAGCAACGGACCCAAAACAGAGCCCTGTGGAACACCGCACGTCATCCTCTTCCTTCTCCATCCCTCCTTTGTCGGGTAAGCGACTGCTCTGCCCGCGAAGTAGTCGGCGATGATCTGCCGAAGGTATGGGGGCACTCTATGGTACCGCAAGGCCTCCATTACCGTCTCCCAGGGCAAGGTGTTGAAAGCGTTGGAAATATCCAAAGACACAGCTATCAGTACCCCACCCCGAGAGACTTCCTGCTCTGCGAGATCCCTCAAGCTCGCGATAGCGTCGAGGGTCGAGCGACCTGGGCGGAAGCCGAACTGGCGCTCGCTCAGTCCCGGCTCCATGCTTGCGACAAGGCGGGCTGCAATAATGCGCTCAAAAAGCTTGCTCGCCTCGTCGAGCAGCACTATAGGGCGGTAGGCCGACGGCTGATCGGGCGGTCGTCCGTCCTTGCGGATTAGGACGAGCCTACCCGTTTTCCACCTGTCGGGGAACCTACCCTGCGCAAGACACTCGGAGAAGAGGTGTCTGACGCTCTCGCCCATCTCGCCAAGAGCTATGGCTAGAGCACGTCCTGGAATGCCGTCGGGCCCCGGGGCTGTCCTTTTAGACCCGAGCTTGACGACAGCAGCACATAATTCCGCCTCGGTAACGGGGGACGCCTGATCGAGTTGGTCGTGATCGTTGAGAGGCGCCATCGAAGGTGGTATAAATTCTCCCCGCTCCGGAAAGAGAGCACCCACGACACTCTCCAGGACGTCTGGCTGAAGGGTGCTGGTGAGTGGAGGAGCCCAGGGTCGGAGCTTCTGCCTCACCAACCGGTACGGTCTGCCCCACGGATCGGCGTCGAGGGTCGCCAGCCATTCGCGCCATGCCTCCTCCTTGGCACGGGATATGGCTTTCTGCAGGGTGACGCAGGCTTCTCTGTAGGCGGTGTAAAGGGCCGCCTCTAGATTGTGGTCACGGACTCTTCTCCTCCTGCACCGTGCGTACTGGCGGCGAGCAGCCACACAGGCTCTGCGCAGTTGGCGGAGTTCCGGCCGCCACCAGTACACTCGACGACGCGGCGGGAGCGGTTTGGCCCGCGGCATCGCAGCGTCGCAGACGCGGGACAGCGCACAGCCGAGTCGATCAGCCTCTCGGTCGACTTGCACCACAGAGTCAGGAGCGGTCCCCCAGCTTTCGACGATCGCCGCCTCTTTGGCCAGCTGGCTGTCGAGACGACTTAGTTTCCAGCGAGGGCCACTCGACTGACCGACAGTGGCATGGGCGGAAACGGGAACCGCGGAGACATCAAACCGGATGTATCGGTGGTCCGATAGAGTCTCCACCTCCGTCTCCACCCTCCAGCCTCGAACACGGCGGGCTAGGGCGTTGGACGCAAACGTGATGTCGACGATCGACTCGCCCTGTTGCCGCACGCACGTGCTCTCCGATCCGCTGTTCATGGGGGTGAGTCCCAGCGACACGGCCCACTCCTCCAACGCCTCGCCCCTGACATCCGTCGCAGGGGAACCCCAAGCCGTTGATTTGGCATTGAAGTCCCCCGCGACTAACACAGGGGTTGGCGAAGCCTGTCCCACCAGAGCACCGATCTCCACCAGAAGTCGCTCGAACTCGGCGAGGGTTCGGTTAGGCGAGGCGTAAACGCCGATGATCGCCACACCACCGACGACGGCGAGCACGCAGCCCTTCCCCTTGACCACACACTCTATGGTCGGGGAGTCCGCGACAGCGGGAGCGATGATGGTCACCACTCCATCGTGGTCGGAGACCCAGTCGTCCCGTAAATGAACGACGTAGGGCTCCGATACCACCGCGACGTCGATTTGCCACTCTGCCATGCTCTGGACAAGAAGGTCCTGAGCTCTAGCAGAGTGGTTGATGTTGGCCTGGAGACATCTTAGGGCCATCACTGAGCGGTCTCCATAGGCTCCGCCTCCGTTCGCCGTTGGGAAGTTGCTGCCGGGCCCTTCCTCACCGCTACTCCTCTCTTCTTGCCTCGGGCTGGACCTTTGCTGCCCTGGCATTCTCTAGCGCCGACGGCGTGTGCCGCAGGCTTACCGGCCGCTGAGCAGATGATGCAGTTTGCGTCAGCGGCGGTGCACTCTCGGGCCCTGTGATCGGGCTGACCGCAGCGATAGCACAAACGGCTACGGTCGACACCCCTGTCACACTTGGCACCCATGTGGCCCCCCTCCAGACATCTGTAGCATCGGAGTGGCCGCGACTCGAGCAAAAGCACTCGCGCCGACACCCACCCGACCCTAACCCTACCGACCGCCACGATCTTCTTAGCGGCCGCCACTGGGCAACTCACCCACAGTGAGCCCGTGCCGCTCGAGTGCCGGGCGAGAATGCCAGGCTTGATGGCTCCGGTCGTGCAGCCCC
The DNA here is from genome assembly GCF_905220365.1 of Vanessa cardui. NCBI lineage: Eukaryota > Metazoa > Arthropoda > Insecta > Lepidoptera > Nymphalidae > Vanessa > Vanessa cardui. The sequence continues at coordinate 11,296,560 of NC_061145.1, read as the reverse complement.
CGGCTTCGGCGACCGACGCCACGACCTCCTCCACCGTGACGGAGTCGTCCAGGTCCAGGACCCTGAGCTCCGCGCACTTGGTCGGACGGTGTATTTGGACCTCGTCCGGGCTGAATAGCTCGCGCAGCTTCTCCGCCAGGGCATCCGCCGCTTTCTCGGCTTCGTTGGTGCCTGGCGGTATCTCCAGCATGCGCGCTCCCGTCGCCGCCGTCCTGAAGCGCACCGCAGTCAAGCCGACATCACTTAATTTGATGCGACTCTTTGCGTGCGCCAGGACGTTATCGTACTTCACGCCCTTCTCCTCGGCACCGGGTTTGATCGTGATGGTGATCACAGACGTGCGAGGGGGGCGTAGTTTCCTCTTCTTTTGTGCAGCAGGTCTGGTGGTCGCTTGCTGCACTGGTTTGTTAGCCGGCTTCTTCGGCTTCTTCTTCTTACCGACGACAGCGCTCCAGGTCGTCGGTGTGTTGTTCGGCTCCACAGGTGTTGTCGTTGGAGCCGACCTTCTATTAGCCGCTTCTTGTGCAGCTAGTGTTGGTGGCCGCTTCTTCTTTTTGCCGTGTTTGGCTGGCTCTACCACCACGCCAGCGGTCTCGGGCGTCCTCACCGGGTTTGCAGCCGCAGCTGTCGCCTGCGCTGCCTTCCGGTCGGCGGCCAGCGGTGGCCGCAGCCGGGGCTCCGGAAGAAGGCGGCGCTCGATTCCTTCCATCCGGGCGTTCAGCATAGTTGCGAACTGTTCCCGGTTGGACCGTAGCGCCTCCTCCAACATCTTTTGGATGTGGCCTTCATCCGTTGGTGGTTGCTGGCGCATCTGAGCCACCTCCCGCCTCAGCTCAGCCAGCTGGCCTGAGAGTTGCGCGTTAGCCACCTCTAAGCGCGCAACCTCCTCCGTCATCGACATGGCCCTAAGGTCTGCTACCGCACCTTTGATGGTGTCGGCAGCTGCCTTCAGGGCTCGCACAAAAGTGCCCTTGAGGTTGCCCGATTTGTCGGCAACCTGCACGACCACCCCGATCGCCTCCTGAACGGCTGCATCGAGAGCGGCGGACGTCTTCGGCACGTCCTCAGCACTTACGGGTTGCCGGTTCCTGGATCGGGCAACCCTTTCGTCTAAAGCCTTTCTGGCCGCCTCGCTGTAAGCGGCCAGCGAATCCTCCGCCTGGAAACGATTTCCGTTCCCCCGTCCCCTTTTGTTAGCAGGTTTTAGCCACCTACTAACCGAATGTCCAGTGTCATTGCTGCCCTGCCGCTGACTCCCGTCGGTGTCCGAGCCAGAGCAGCTGTCTCCCATGTGAGACCTCTTCTCGCCCTTTCGTCGCCGCTGCTGAAATATGCTGCAGACCGATGAATCCGACTCGGAGAGCCGTTCCAACCGGACCACAGGTTCTTTCAGCAGGCAAGGGTCTATATTTCCCGTGCTCACCGTCAGGGCGCCCACATCCACCTCCATATCTCCTAAATTAGTAATATTTACATTTTTTCCTACTAAACTACTTAAACCTACGCCTTCTCTCTCCGTTTCAGTGTCCGTTATGCTCGCTGTTTGGTCGTTAGAAAAAATCCGTAGTGCGACTGTGTCCCCTCCAGATTCGTTGGGACGGTCCGATCCGTGAAGCGGATCGGAGAGGGAGTGACACCCTCCTGGAGAATATATTTCCTTAGTTGCACTCATAATGAAAATTTTTTGCCGGGGCTGCCGGCGAGACGCAGTCATGACCGGAATACCCTCCGGCCATGCATCCCATCGCGCTGCGTCGCCACTTGGGATTCGGGGTGTTTTTTGATGAGGTTTTCTTCCTCTAAACAAAACAAAATTTACAATATGTACAAACTCCTTAAAAGTAAATAAGTAAAAACAAAATATTCACAAACGCCTTAACTTAAATAAAATAAAATAATATAATATTTATAACCTACGTCAAGTATATTTACAAATATGTACAACTCCTTCTTTGCCACCAGGCCGCGCACACAGTCCACTCTGAAAACAGAGAAGGACCGGGAGCGAGCGACCCGTGGCATGCCTCCGCGTCAGTCTTAGCCGTTGCCGACGACAAAAGATCGTCGACACCGTTGCCCAGGGTGCGCCACGAGGAGGCGACTGACATGCACCCCAACCTAACCTAACCTAACCTTTTTTTTTTTTTTTTTTTTTTTTTTTTTTTTTTTTTTTTTTTTTTTTTTTTTTTTTTTTTTTTTTTTTTTTGTTTTACGAGGAGGAAAGGCATTTACGCCTCCCGCCCGGCCGGGGGACCGGGACGGGTATGTGGGACTCGACCGGGGCCATAAGGGCCCCGTGCCAGGGCAGAAGGCCCTGTCCTACCCACTAAAACCTCCTCGGGTTTCCACCGTACCGCGTGATGGAGGGGCTACGGGAACGCTAAAGCATACTTCCGCGGCCCCCCCGCGGCGACCGCCGTGAGGCGGTCAAATCTTTGAATGCGCGCCCAAGGGCGCGCCTTCCTCCGTTGCCTCCGTCCAGTAAACGTGACGGACTCCCCCGAGTCCGCCACTGGAGGCTGGGCGCCAACAATGCTGACGCCCTGGTGGCGGCGGATAAGATGACAGGCTCCGCCGCCGACCATCGGTGTATCTCCACACCACACGGTGGACCACCACGCATCAGATGGTGGACCACCACTCCTCCTTCAGTGCTCGTAACGAGCCCTCCGCTCTATATATAAATATTTACAATACTTACAAATAATACAATATTTACAAATAATACAATATTTACATGTATACATATATTACATATATATACTCCTCCGCTAATTGCCAGCGAGGCCGCTCACATAGTCCACTCCGCCGTAATCGGAGAAGTACTAGGAGCGACCCCGCGGCCTTCCTCCGTGTCAGTCTTAGCCGCGGCCGGCGAGCAAGCTCAAGCCGGCCCCGTTGCCCAGGGTGCGCCACGAGGAGGCGACTGACATGCACCCCAACCTAACCTAACCTAACCTAACCTAACCTAACCTAACCTAACCTAACCTAACCTAACCTACCTACCTACCTACCTACCTACCTACCTACCTACCTACCTACCTACCTACCTACCTACCTACCTACCTACCTACCTACCTACCTACCTACCTACCTACCTACCTACCTACCTACCTACCTACCTACCTACCTACCTACCTACCGTTTCATTGACGTAGGAAACAAATTAGTACAGCCTGTAATTTCTTCCGTCTATAAGTGTGTTATATTAAATATATATACTGTTTTGTATACCACATATACATTTTTTTTTTTTTTTTTTTTTTTTTTCATTACATCAATCTTATTTTATTATCATATCTCTATTAATTAATACACATGATTAATAGTTCATAGACATGATGATTTAAAGAGTTTTTTTTGGATTCGCTCATTAATACTTTATTTCGATATATTACAAAATGTCTTTTTTATAACTTTGCTATTGAACTGTTTCTAAATTTTATTATACATTTGTATTAAGTTTTTTTTTTCCATTGGTTGTTATTTTTATTAATTTCTTTGTGGTAATTTTAAAGAGCGACCTTTATTAGAATTCCAATGTCCACCAGCGTCCTTTCTGGTCATCTTATTTCGATTGATTTGAAATAATTTCCTTCTGTTTATACATTTTTGTTTTATTATTGAAATAAATCCGTTTTCCTTATCGCATTTTTTTACTGTTTAAATATTCACAAATATTCAGTGTTTAATCGTTTTTATAAAACAAAAGAAAAAAAAAATAGTTTTTAATTGAGACTTTTTTAAATAAATTTTTGACGTTGAATTTTTGACAAATTTTTAAAAAAGCTAAAAAAAAAAAAAACGTGATAACTCAAAAATGATTCACTTTTGGATTATGCATATATGATATAAAGTGATCAATATTACTATGAATATACATAATGTTGATGTCAGTATATTGTGACGCAACATTGAGAAATCCTAGTGACACGAGTTTTTAAATATATGTACTTTAATTTTTAAATACGTTTTTATTTGAAATAACATTTATTAGTATAATTATTGATACGATTATCGACAGTCGACACTGTGTTATTGAGGGACTCCCGCCACTTCTTCTTGTGGCGTGGTGCGGCGACTGGTACTGCCTGGCAATAGAAAAAAAAAAAAAAAAAAAAAATGGCGGTGGATTTTAAACGGGCAGGGTAGAAGAAACCCACATTCGTGGATGGGCGGTCAAAGGATATAATTATATACAATAAGCGGATAAATAATATATGTATGTATTGATTGGTAAATTAATATAGTGATATAGTTTTATACACTACTTTGTTCAAAACGTTCCGATAAGAGTCTCAAGTTCCAAAATTCTTAATAGACCGGACTCACTTTTTTAAATAAAAACAGATTCAATACCTGCAGCTCGATCGTATCAAATCGTAGTCCATGTTTCAAAGCAGCCCTAATGTCGAGCCCCGTGGAGGCCTGTACATTATTGTATTTTACATTTATTTGATCCAAGGATACGAATTCTAAAATCACTTATTTTATTAATCAAATAAGTATTTTACTGAGATTATTTCATTCTAAAACACTGTTACAGCAAAAAATTGGTTTCAAAACGTCAATTTCAATTTTCGCGAGAAAACGGATCTATATTTAGTATGCGGTCACTGCCCCTCTGAACGTACTTGTTCTCGCTGGCTTTCATACTTATGCATTTTTATTCGACCTTTGAGATTATTTTTTGTCAAAAATTTAAAACGGGCTATCGATACTCCGCAATTAAGCTTTGTTGACGTATTTTTTGTGCCAATTTGTACATCTAATTCAATAATGTTTTCAAATAAATCGTTTTTGACTTCTGGCACAAAATTGAAATGAAAGTGGTTTCAAGCTGAAAAGAGGAATCTGGAGTCTGCTTTGACTGCGCGTCCTTACTACGACGAGTAAGGGGCAGTCCCAACACCATCTTGCGTGCATTGTCGGACCGCTGGGATTCACCAATACTAACTCACTAGATACGACTTCACGTAGTCCAGTAGAATAGTCTAAATTAGTTAAAAAAAAAAAAATGTCATTCATAAATAATTAAGTAAAATTGCTTTTGTGAACTTACTAACCAATTTAGGTATTAAGATTAATTAATTTATTTTTACTAACACTATATGGATCTATGTAAATTATGGTCACGAATGTCATGATGAAATGATTATTATTATTATCGTAAATTTTGTTTTTCTCAGCCTTTAAGCTGGTGTAAACTACATTCATGGATATAAATCAAGTGAATGCAGTATGTGGTGTGTGTTTTTTATGTATGTAATATTTATGTGTAGTAATTATGTTGTGTCAGTCTCTTCTAATTGCATGAACTTTCTTACTATTCTACATGTGTTATTCTTGTGTAAAAAGTTCATGCATCTTCTGTCTATACGTGGTCATGTCAGTCTCTAAATTGGTAATATAGTAATATGTTCGCATGATAAATGAGTTTACCTCTTTGCTCCAACTCATGCGAACTCTCAGTTTTCCAGTCTTGGTGGACGCGGGCAAAAAGGCATTCGCGTCCCGCACAACATTCAAAGCTGGTAAGTGTGGTTCTGTATTTAAGCTAATAGTGGTAGGTGATGACTGAACGGAGGGTGTGTATGATGAAGTGCTAGGACTATTATAAGGCTCTATTGGGCTACTTGTTCTGTCGGTCAGTCTGTTAATTTCATCATCGGTAGCGGCTGTAGCATTAACGCCGTGAGCCCGCCTGTTCAACTCACGACGACCGGCTGTAGTGTGGAATTTATCGGGAAAAGCTCGCCTGCTCAACTCCTCACCGCTGACGGTCCGCATGCTGTCACACCCAGCGTCAGCTCCACGTGTGCCCCGGCGATCGCCCCCGGGTAGCGGCCCTATACGTTTCTTCTTACTACGCGCCTCCATACTAAATGGGTTACCATTGCCACGTTTGCCACGCCAGTAATTTAATTATCGTGTGTCCGCCCCCCACGTGATTAGATGGTCAATCAGGACGTGTGATTGGGTTTCGGGGGGCCTTATATTATTATTATTCTTGTTGGACTATTTATCTCCCAAATAATGGGGCAAATATTCCAGTCACACGGGTCAATGACCAAGTGTATCTGGGGAGTGAAAAAGTCAGTCAGTACAGTAAATCAGCTCATTATCAGATTCCAAAAACTTACGTACTATTTGACAAGTATTTAAAATAACAGCTTTTTGCATGGTAATGTATGTGAGAGGTGGTAAATCAAGAATTTTTAAACTGTGGTGTAAGTGTTTAGGTATGACTCCGGTAGTGGAAAGCACGATAGGGACAATAAAAACCTTATTTAAATTCCAGATTCTAATTATTTCTTCTTTTAATTCTGTATATTGATTGATCTTTTCCGTAATAGTTTTTAATAAGTTATGTGTGTTTGGAACAGAAACATCAATTAAGTAAGCTATTTTAGACGATTTGTTAACTAAAGTTATATCCGGTCTATTGTAATGAATCGTTTTATCAGAAAGAATTGCTCTATCATAATATATTTTTATTTTTTCATTTTCTAAAACGGGGTTGGGCTGGTATTCATAGTAAGGTTTTAGTGGAGTATTTGTGAAGTTATATTTGTGTGCAAGTTTTCGATGTATGTAGTGAACTATTTGGTTGTGGCGATGGGTGTAATCTGTTTGAACTAGAGTAGGGCAAGCTCCTGTAAAATGTTGTATATTTTCTGGCATTCTGTGACATTTTCGACATAAATCTGATTCTATTGATTCTTTAAGTATATATTTTTTATAATTTCTTGTATTGATAACCTGGTCTTGAATAGCTTCGAAAGCCTTCTGTTTCGGGGGACAGGTAACCTTTTTGTAACCATTTATTTGACGCATCTAAATCTATGAAATTTTGCTCTAGATCGTGGATATGCCTACCATGTAGTTCTTTTCTTCTCCAATCATTAATTTTTTCATTTATTTGTTCTTGGATAGTTTTAAACTATTTATTATTATTTTTTAGGTTAGGTTTCACACCGTTAGGTGTGAAAATATCATCAACTTCTACTATAGCTGCGTGTATTTTACTAGTATTTGCTTTATTGTAGAAAATTTTTTGAATATTATGGATTTGGTTTTGCCAAAGTATTTTTAAATCAACTACCCCTCTTCCTCCTAATTGTCTTTTCAACGTTAATCTTTCTATAGCTGATTTCAGATGGTGATAATTATGTTTAGTTAGCGTGACTCTTGTTTTTATTTCTAAATTCTTAATATCTGTCTGAGACCATTTGATTATCCCGAAGGAGTAAGTTAGGACCGGAATAGCAAAAGTATTTATTGCTTTTATGAGATTTCGCGAATAAAGATGTTTTTGACAGCTGGTTTACTCTTTTGATGTACTCAGTGGTAAGATCTTGTTTTAATTTTGAGTGATTAATATCCGTAGCTTGAAGTATACCCAAATATTTATATAAGTCCCCTTCTAACATCTCGGATATATTTATTTCCTCACTTATTTCATAATTTTTCTCAATTAATTTTCCATTCTTTATAGTTAAAGTTTTGCATTTATCCAAGCCAAAATTCATATTTATATCTTTACTGAATTGCGCTGTAAATTTTATAAATTCTTTCATTTCTTTCGCAGATTTGCTAAATAGTTTTATATCATCCATGTACATCAAATGAGAAACCGCTATGTCACGTGTTAATTGGTATCCAAATTTAGAATCTGATAGTATTCTAGATAGAGGCGAGGCAAAACCACAAAGGACTGAGAGAGTCTCCCTGGAAGATGCCATTTCTAATATGGATTTCGTCACAACAGATTTTAGATGTTTTTGTTGTTAAAGTTATTGTGGTTCTCCAATTAGACATGGCCTCTTTCAAAAATTTAATAATATTAGGATGAATCTTATATGCTTGTAAAATTTTAACTAACCATGAATGTGGGACACTATCAAAAGCTTTTTTGAAATCTATATATGTGACATACAAATTTCTATTAAATTTATTTGAATGTTTTAGTATAGTTGAATCTATAACTAATTGCTCTTTACATCCTCTGTGGTTTCGCCTGCATCCCTTTTGTTCCTCTGACATTACATTATGTGCTTCCAGGTGTGAGACTATCTTATTGGTAATACAAGATGTGATTATTTTATATATTGTTGGTAGGCATGTTATGGGACGGTACTGTGATGGATCGTGGGTGTTTTGGTTTTTTGGTAGCATGTAGGTCAAACCAGTTGTTATAAAATTTGGGAGTGGAGTTCTACAGTTAATTAGGTCTGAAATTATTTTCGTTAGAATATCATGTAATGACGTAAACTTTTTATACCAGAAATTATGTATCTGGTCTATTCCAGCAGCTTTCCAATTTTTCGTTTTCTTTAAAACTTCAGTTAAATCATCTAATTTTAATTCTATAAATTCCATCTGTTCCAAATAACCCCACTTCTGAGTCTCTTCTTCAATCCATTTTGCCTGTAAATTGTGGTCACTCCTTTTTTCCCAAATCCCTGCCCAGTAGTTTTTAAGTTCATCTTTATTTGGTATTTGTTCTTCATTGTTTGTATTATTCGAGGTACAACTATTCAATGACCTGTAAAAAGCTTTTTCGTTGGTACAACATAATTTATTATCTTGTTTTCTATTTAGTGCTTTCCTGTATCTTGCAAGTCTATGTGATTTTAAAGATAGTTTCTGTTTAAGCGTGTCGATATATTCTTCTGGTTTCTTGTTTTCTCGTTCGTGGATAGTGTGCAATTTGGTATTTTAAAATATTATCTCTACTTTTTTTATTACTTTTTTAGATCTATTGCCTTTTAAATATTGAGTTAACCTACCAATGTCTGCCCTAAGCTTTTTTATATCGTTTTCTAATCTATGTTCCCATGCTGGCTTATGGCTCTTTTTCTTCTGTATGCTTGAATCTTCTATATTTCCTGACTTAATTTTATAGCCAAGTTTTGTTATTATTACTAAAGCTGAACAATATATTAATGTATGTAAATGCAGTAGGTCGGAATCTAATGAAAAAAAGGTAGGTAATATACGAGTATTGAATGTGTAAATCAGATCATGAAGTAATTTACTCTCTTTTAATCGCGGTAATTTTGGTCGGGCTTTAGGATCAGTACCTTGAAATTTAGTTAGTGCTGTTTCTAAAAGATTCTTTAATTCTTCAATGTTTTCTTGTTGTGGGTTTTCTAAGGTTGTAGATTGAGTATATTGTACTTCTGTATCGTGAACCAGGGATGTTAAATTTGTCTGTGTAGAAGCATCAGATTGTGTAATATTGTAAGTTGTAGGGCTAGTAACTATATTGTGTGTCTGAATTAACGGTTGTAAATGGGGTGAATGCAACGATGTATCTGTTTGATTATTTAAATCCGCTTCCCTTCTTAATTGTTCAGCAATTTCTGATTTAAGATGTGCTATTTCATCTTCACTTATTAATTTATTTCTAATTATTACTCTTCTCTGATCTGCGATACGTTGTTGACTTACATTCCAATCCGGGTATTGTGTTTTAAATTTGTCGAATAGCCGTTTAGGGTACATAACTTTATCAGTTTCTAATTTTGTAATATAAAGATAAGTACGCATAATAAATAAGTTAACTTCTTTGTCCCACTTCATGCGTACTCTGGGTTTACCAGCCTTGGTGGTCGCAGGTTGTGAGCTAGCAGCTCCCTGTGAAACATCCTCAGTTGGCCTGTTTAAACTAACAGCAGCATTTTGACTAGCAGTAATAACGGGTAAACTATTGTCGGCTGTAGATAATTGTTCGGGGGGAACCCGCCCGCTCAGTCCCCCACCGCCAGTGGATCGCTTGCTGTAACACCCAGCACTGGCTCCAGGTGTGCCCCGGCGACGGCGACCCCCGGGTAGCGGCCCTATACGTAATCTCTCTGAATGTTGCTCTATGTTTGTTGGGACTTGGGTTACCATAGCCTTGTCTGCCACATAAGTTTCAGATGTATGCGTGTCCGCCCCCATCGTGGTCTGGTGTTCGACTCGGACGTAAGGTTGGATTTTGGGGGGCTTATTATTATTATTATTTGACAAACCAAACTTCCATTTTAATTCAAAAAAACACAATTAATTTTCGTTTCAATGTTAATTTTTTTACAACTATAACGCCAAAAGTAAAAAGTAAAGTACCTATTAAAGTAGTCATAACAGGAATAACGTTAGTGTTTTTAAGACGTTCCTTTTCACATTACTTTAATATAATGATTTCACGTTGCATGATAACGGAAATCATTATATGGACGTTTTAAAGTTAACAATGTGGTGCATGTTGCCGTCCCGTGCCGTAAGACCTTTTTAAGGATTTTTTTTATGATATTTTTAATATTCGTTTTTAATGTACGGCTATTAATGATTGATGAATTTTCCCATTTTTTATTATTTTTTCCCTCCGGGTTAAGCTTTTGAGTTTTGACAGTTGACTTTGAAGGTAACTGCTCTGTCATCTGTATCTGTCTGTTTACTGTTTAGTGTTTACTACCAACTAGTAACTACCTACTGAGTTACTGACAGTTTTTCTAATTTTCTGAAGTTTCGGCAAAGTTGGGAATAGTTCGTTCCGCACTAAATTTAAACTTAGTCTAACAATTTTTGTGATTTAAATACAATAGTGATGCATGCTACCTATAAATAAAGTTTCAATATAAATCTTAAATATTACCTCAATTTGTAATACGTTACGGTTTCTACTCTCCTTAAATCCCTATATTACACCAAAGATAAATCATTCTACGATTTGATTTTCAAGATGATTGTGATTTAAAGTGAAATCTAATGTATGACTTATTAATCAATTCAATAATAATTGATAGTTAAAGTAAAATGGTTTTTTGTTAACAGCATATTTACGATAATACAAAATAATTTACTTGTTACCGACAATGTCGTGTGAAATAGTTATTCGTCAAGCTCGTACGGAGGATTTACAGCAGCGCATGGACCTTGTATGTCAGGCCTATTCCGGATATTTTTGGGATGCATTTATATTTTTCTTCTTCCAGGAGGTATAGTACTTTGCTTGATTTTTTTAATTTCTCAGTATAGTTTGTTGCAATCATATCATATGAAACTGAATAACCATTTGTCCAGATTTAAAAAAATTAAGATATTTTAGAATAAGAATATATATTTGAGTTAGATTATGTTAACTAGTAATAACTATGTAAAATAACAAAGTTCATTACTTTCCATGTGTATAAATTCTAAAACTTTTGAATTATAGTTGTTATTGATGAATTATGAATTGCAAAAATTAGTTGACATTGGAATGTTGTGTGCTGGCCGCTGCCGTCCTGTTCATCTTCTGTGGAATATCAGCTACAACATGCCTGGTGCTTCTGCCAATAGCCGCACTAGTTGTAGCAGTGACTGTGGTATGTGTCCATCATGCACTTGCACACAAACAGTCACAGGTAAATCAACATGCTTCTGAACAATCTTAATTTTTTTTTCATTCATTGATTGATTTTTTATTTTTAAGAGTGTGCGTCAAGAGATAATTGGCATTGTGGCAGAGCTGAGGGGATGTCTTCTGTTGACCCCTAGAACGGAAAGAGTGCCGATTCATATTCAGCTGGTTGCAGAAAAACATTCAGCTTATTCTCAAGTAATTTGTGAATTGTTTTACTCCATTTTTACATTAAGTCTTAGTGAACAAATAATTCAATAAAAGTCAAAAGTATAAAATAATTTCCATCATGTTTCAGGTTATAGGCACGGTCAGTATCTCAGAGTTCTGGGGTCCTCATAACAGAGGCTGGCTGCATGCAATGGTTGTCCACCCCAAGTGAGTAATTATATAATGCACAAGCATTTACATTGTAATTTGTTTTTGCTATGATCTTTGACGTTTGTCTAAGGATTGACTTTACTTCCAGATAATTTGACAGTCATTTATCCTCAAAACTTTTATTTTGTTTAAAACTATATATTTTGTTGAAAAAGATTTAGAGTTTGTTTTTTATTTTGTAGAAACTGGATTAAATATTTAGTGGTAGGGCTTTGTCAATGCCTATCTGGTTAGGTACCACCCACGGAGGAAAGGAACATATAATATTTCTTAAAGCATCATTCTCTGTTGGCAGTGGTGACCACATACTGTGAGGTGGTCCATTTGCTTGTACGATTAACTATAGGTGGGGCCTATGATGCACTTGAGGAGAAAATAATATGTAGATCTAAAGGTATTGTTTATTTTCAGTATTCATCCGATGATGAATATCTCAAGAAGGTCAGGGAAATTGGTGTATGAGTAATATGTATATATATATAAAATAACAAGTGACTGATTGACTCATCATCGCTGAGCGTAAACTATTGAAGTTAACGCTCGGCGATGTTGGGCTTTGAAAATTGGAGTAGGATGGATTTATTGAGTAGGCGCCCCACTAAGAGTGAAATAGGGGTTAAATGTTCGTATGTAAGTCTGTCAGTTTTTAAGTTAGAAACATGAAATTTTATTTTGAGGATACCGATTAAAAATGAGTACAAAGGTATTTTCATTTTCTGGATATTTTAGCCCTATGGGGTTTCGTATAATCTGAAAGTACGCCATCTTTGAAGTTAGAAACATGAAACTATATTTTTGGGAAACTGGTTAGAAATTATAAGAGCCGTGATGGCCCAGTGTTTATAACAAGTGCATCTTAACCGATGACTGCGGGTTCAAACTCATGCAAGCACCACTGAATATTCACGTGCTTAATTTGTGTTTACGATTCATCTTGATCGGCGCGGAAGGAAAACATCGTGAGGAAACCTGCATGTATATAATTTCATAGAAATTCTGCCACATGTGTATTCCACCAAACCGGATTTCAATAGCGTGGTGGAATATGTTCCAAATTCTCCTCAAAGGGTGAGGAGGCCTTAGTTCAGCATTGAGAAATTTACAGGCAGTTGTTATTGTTGTTGTTGTTGTTGGTTAGAAATGAGTCGATATTTATTTAAGCGTTTTTGGATATTCTGCCCTTGAGTGTTGAAATAGAGTTTGAAATTTCGTATATAGGTTAGTCTTGAGATCCGTCATTTTTAATTTAGAAGATTGTGGTGGGGGTGGTGGTATGTAACGGCACCAGACTAATGGTTACGGCACTCAAACAGAATGTCATAGGGACTACAGTTATCACTTGATGATGGATGGATAGATGAGAAATAGTGTAATATATATTTTTAGTTCAACAGAGAACAGTTTGTTCTTGAATTCAATTAATAAAGCACAACGTCAAATCGTGTCAGGTGGCGCGGGCGCGGCGTGGCGCGCGCGCTGGCGGGCGCGGCGCGTTGCGCGGCGGCGGCGCGCGGGCTGGCGGCGCTGGACGCGGCGCTGAGCCACTTGCAGGCGGGCGCGCGCGCCGCGCTGCACGCCGCGGGCTGGGAGTGCCGCGCCGCCTACGAGCGCCCGCTGTGCGGCGCCGCGCTCACGTTGCCGCTCGTGCGCCTCGGCCTCGACCTGCCGCTGGCGTGAGGGCCGCGCGCGCGACGAGTCTCATTATTGATACAGAGTTGTGATTAAATGTTTTTATTGTTTGTATGAACACTTTGGAGTTTTTCTAAGACGATGACGAGCGTCGACGACGTCGGCGGCGTCGGCGGCGTCGTCGGTGCCGGTCGCGTCGGCCTTTCTCTTGCGTCCCCTCTTGCTCTTCAACTGAACCTCGCCGTCGCCGAACAGCATGTGGAACTTCGATACACTCACGCTGATCTGCGAATTATTTTAGAATGACCATTATATATAACACCGTAAGATTACAAAATTCGTTATATTACAATCGATAGATTACAACCTGTCGCGTCAGATTGTAATGTAACTATCGTAAACGCTAAGCTCTAAGTAAATTTTGATAAAAAACATAAACAAAGTAACTAAAAATCCTGCTTAGTAAATTTTTTATATATATATTTAAAATAATTTTCCCATAATTAAATTCAAAATAAAGCAAATCATTCGTCATAAACGAAAGCAAGTTTAATTTCTACAAAGATGTTCGACACTACACTATTACCTGATCCGTAGGGCTCCAATTCAAAACACTTTGCACTGCACATATACTTTATTACTCAACACAAGACACAATATCCATTACATAAAGAAACTAAATACCTTATCATTTGTAAGAAACAAAAAGATAGCGCGATTTAAGTACGTACAGCGCCATCTATTGATGATTATATAAACTACAAATAACAACGAATTTAAATGAAAACACCTAGAATTTCGACAAAGAAGAATAAGATAAGAGAGGCCGTCACCTGCAAACGCTCGCAGCGATCTCTAGCGCCGCCCTCGCGCGCCAGGCGCCTGAGGCAGGCCAGCAGCGACTTGTTGCGGTCGGTCGCCAGCACGCGCGCCGCCACGCGCAGCAGCGGCGCGCTGGCGCCGGCGCGGCCCGCCGCCTCCTCCAGCTCGGGCGCCCGCAGCGCGCCCGCCGCCCACTGCGGCGGCTGCCCGCGCGGCGCCAGGCGCTGCAGCGCGGCGCGCAGCAGCATGTCGGCCAGCGCGCGCGGCGCGGGCGGCGCCAGCGCCACCGCCGCCAGCTCGAGCAGCGCGTCCACGGGCACGGAGCGCCACCACATCTGTGCGACGCGCTTCATCTGCGACGTTCATATCCACTGTAGCGTATAGCGGGCCCTAGCGGGAGGGGGCGGCGGGTCGCGCCGGTACCTCGTCTGCGTTCATGAGAGTGAGCAAGCTCTGAAAAGTCCGGGCGGCCTCGGGCACGCGCGGCGCGCTCCACAGCGTGGCCGCCGACAGCCAGGCCGCCAGCGTCACCTTGGCCCACTCTTTGTTGAGTGTCTTGCCCGTGCTCCTGTGATGTCTTATCGCTTGCTGCATGCTCGACAGCACCTGACGATCATTAAGTGGATGTTATATGTTTCATAGATCCCATAGCTAATAAAGTGAAAATTAAAACTGTTGTAACTTTGATAAATATATATATGGAAAGTTGTAATTAAATTAAAGTCACAAAGTATTAATTAATTTTCAAACACATAATATAATCACTGCCTATTTGCGTATTGCTTGCTGTCCAGATGTATATTTTTATAAACCCACTTCTATATATATATATATATATTTATATATAGATATATATATATTTTTATAAACCTTCTTCTTCTCCATTTCTACTGTATTCAAGTAATAATTCATATATAAGAGCATTGATATTATGGACTTGATGTTTTTTTTTTATATCCTAAACCTAGGCTATGGTGCCTAATAATATTATATTTGTATACAAAAAAACGACAACATTATGTGTGGTGTAAGAAACTTTAGTTTACCTTGAATTGAATATAATAAAGTTTCCTACACTTTATCTAGTAAAGAGTGTCACACATATATAGAACATTAACTTGTAAGTACATAAATATTTTACCCTCAAAACTTCAGACTTACTATTTACTGTAGTAGTAATTTTGAAAATAGAAGACTGATAATATATTGAAAACAAAAGTGGCACAATGACAATGGCTTGGTTTATTTCTCTTACAGCACCTATTTCTATGAGCAGTGGTGATACGGCACCATTTTGTGGGACAAATCCCAATTTATTACCCATTATATTAAAAATTCAAAGAGTTCTGGTGTGTAAAACAGGAAAGCCATATACTTTTAAAAACTTACTGTGTACAAATTATATACTATTATACTACATAAACATTTCTAAATCTTACATTATTAGTAACCTCTCTTATTGTGGCTGTGTCATTACTTTGAAGAACATTATGATAATCTTTTAGAAAATCAGTATCATATTCAAAGAGGTCAGTTATTAGTTTTTCAATTATGTCTTTGGCTGCGTAATCCACAATGGCTGGCTTGCTCTCTATTTGGAAATCATTATTCAGCTCTTTAAGTTTTTGCATTTGAATTTTCAAATCATTCAAGCTTAAATCTTTGTGAGTCACATTGTCTTCTTCTGGTAGAGATTCCAATTCCAGGTTTACATCGGTTTCGTTGATCATGGTGATCTTGAAAGCAAAACATAATTATTAAGCATACATTAAGTTATTCTATAATATCACAGTATACTATTTTTTTATAAATCTCATATTAGTTCGCAATTTACACGACAATAAATTGATAACTTGTGATTTTGATATATTGCAGTTTTTAACTAACTTTTTCAAATAGAACATAAAATTTTCTATGCTAAATGTTTGATGTATTATACTTATTTCAAACAAAAATAACTTCGTGTTTAGAATAATAATAATAATAATAATTTATTGTCTCCAAAAAAAGCAATTACAAGGTATTTCAGTTAACAATAAGTTCCTTAAAGTATGCACCACGTAACAAAGCGGAATCATCTGTTGCTGAACTAGGTGAACCTGTGTCTCAGCGAACAGCGCCGACTCCCATCGGAAGGGGCTATTCATAAAAATTTGGCTAGCCAAAAACTTAGTTATAATATCTTATACTAACTTTATACAATTGCAATTGTTATTATTTTAATAACAAATTATGTGCCTTTCTTATTATTTATATTGTATTGTAATGTGATGTGAGTGTGTGTGTGTGTGTGTGTGTGTGTGTGTGTGTGTGTGTGTGTGTGTGTGTGTGTGTGTGTGTGTGTGTGTGTGTGTGTGTGTGTGTGTGTCTGTGTGTGTGAAATTTGAAATATTCATAAAATATTAAGATTTATTTAAAAATTACTAATATTATTTACTTATTAGGGTTCCATGCCCAAAATAAAATATGTGTACGTATTTTATTTACCTATTCGATGTACGGATGCGAGTCTTAAATATTTATTTTTATATAGAATTCTAGAGACTTTTCAGGTGACACTTTTCTAGACAATATCTACCAGTTGCTTTACACTTTTCAGGACAATTATTAAAAATGTTTATAAATACTTAAAAAAATAGGTGTCAAAACATTGAATCAACACTTGCGCTATATATAGGTACATCTTCGGTCTGTTAGATTTCACAAACTTGACTTTGACAGAAAAGAACTGTGTTACTAGATGACGTGAGGATAAGTAAAAATTTCTTAAAGGTTGATATAATACTAAAAATTATTTCGATAAACAATAATCTTTAAATCCTTTACAAAAATTCAAGTATATTATTCTTGTGTCTCCAAAACTAAAATTTTGTGCAAAACAGTTTAATCTGTTTGAAAGTCGCTTCGTAAAGTTTCATTAATGTATACAATCGTTTCAATTAAAATCGGATGCGTATTTTATATTCTTGTAGGCATTAATTGGCTTGAAAATATCAAGCAGACAAGCACTGCATGCTAATGATGGAATCGAAAGTTTCTGAATAAGCTCTCTTTAGTTAAATTATCTAACGCAACAATAATTTAATTAAATATATTTTATTTATAAAGTGGTTTAACAATTTACTATTGAGTTATTATTAGTATTATTAATACTTAATATTCGTATCGTCATTAAATAATTCAAAATTTAAAACTTAATAATCTCCTCTTAAGTGTCTATTATATTATAATTTAATTTCAAATGTCATTTCGCTAAGAAAAGGAATAAATATACCTACAATAATATTATGTCAATAAACATTTGACAAATTGAACTTTCAATTACTACCGGTTGTGTATGTTGAATGTTCATTGTTTCATGTTTTGATACTTATTGTCATTAACATTCGAATAGAATATAATTAAACTGTTATATACCAATAACATACTATTATTTAATATGTAAATATTATCTTAACATCATAGAAAACGATGTGCGACGAAAGTACTGATAATAATAGCAATAACAGAGATTTCCGGGACTCAGACTCAGGACTCCGGGAGCAAGATGACCACGAAGCCGCGTTTAATGATTTAATAGAAGAATGCAAGCATAATCCCCCAGGGGCACGGCTTTCTGCGCGCCTTCGTAAAATACTCGAAAGGTACCAAGATATAGGTGATTCTGGTTTCAAAAAACTGTTAGTACATTTTAATGCGTATTATATCTTACATTGTATTCAGTCCTTATACTCTATACTTAGAAAATATTATAAATATATTTTCTAGACAATTTTGTGTTCAAAATAAACATCGATAATTTGTTGCTTATCCTTTATATTCTAATAAATTGTACACTTTAAGCAAGATTGAACGTTTGTATAGAATTAACAAATGCAGTTCTTCTTTTGGTAACAGTTCAATAACTAAACAGTACCAGAAAATCAATTTTCTTAAACATAAAAAAAATCATCTGTCAAGTGCGAGTCAGATTAGGTGCGAATAGGTAAATAAAATATGTACACAAATTTTATTTTGGGCATGGAACCCTAATAAGTAAATAATATTAGTAATTTTTAAATAAATGTTAATATTTTATGAATATTTCAAATTTTTTGAATTGATTTTAATATTGGGTGGAAAATCGGTTTTGTTTAATGAGAGCTCTCCTTAAATATTTTAATTTGATTAAGTACTAAAATAAATATATAATTAAGTATTTTGTGATTATTTCACGTGCCTACATGTTACAATTTATTGAAATTCAGCAAAAACTAGCTTTTGCTGCATGGCAGTTCCTCTTAAATATTTATTTTATTTTGTTTTTAGTATTTATTGCAACAGAAATACATAATTTGTGAAAATTTCAACTGTTCATGGAAGGACCATGCGGTTTGTTGGAATCACACCAACCACAAGGTGTGTGGTTGGTGTAAAAAGTGTGATTATAAAAACAAATTGAGGACATTAAAATTCTATGATTTCGAAATAGCATATGTGTATGGCAGTTTCTATGCTAAATATATATAGGATGCAAAGAATGCTAGAATAAATAGAATACATTATACAAAAGCTTAATTTGTACATTACATTTGAAATAGAAAAAGATGAATCAAAAATGACAATTGTTCAATATTTCATTAGGTAAACCAGATTTTTTTAGCTAAAAACCATAAATTAAAAGTTTCCAAAATACGTCTCTGGTTTGTGCAATCTGAGCATATGTAGCAAATAAAAAAACAATTTCATGATATTTAAAGCAAGTTGTAACATGACCAATTTATAATTCAAGTAACATAAAAAGATGTCGTTAGGATTCGTCCCGAGCACCGTCGCGACATCTGCAGCCGTACGCGCGATGGCTGCGCGCCGCTGTTCGTGGCGTGTCGGCGCGGCAACGCGGAAATGGTGGAGTATCTCGTGTACGTGTGCAACGCCGAACTGGAGCAGCGCGGCGTGTACGAGGTGCCGCACGACCGCTCCACGCACTCCGTCACGCCGCTCTGGTGCGCCGCCGTCGCCGGCCGCATGCAGGTAGCCCGCCGCCCCGACGCCGCCCCCGGCCTCGCCTGCCGCAGCCCACCCGTACCACTCGAGCCGTGAACTCCGCAGATCCTGCGCATCCTCGCCGACGCGGGCGCCGACATCAACGCGGGCAGCGACAGCGGATCGACGCCGGTGCGCTCGGCCTGCTTCATGACGCACCTGGACGTAGTGAAGTTTCTGGTGGAGCGAGGCGCGGACATCCACCGGCCCAATTACAACGGCGGGACCTGCCTCATAAACTCTGTGCAGTCGGTGCCGCTGTGCTCGTACCTGCTGCAGCGCGGCGCGCGGGTCGACGCGCGCGACATGCAGCTGAAGACGGCGCTGCACTACGCGATCCAGGAGCACCGGCTGGAGACGGTGCGCCTGCTGCTGCAGCGCGGCGCGTCCCCGCACCTGCGCTCGCGCGCCGGCGACGACGCGCTGCGCACGGCCTGCGTCAAGGGCGCCACGCAGGTCGTCAGCCTGCTGCTGTCGCGCGTGCGCTACACGCCCTCGCGCGTGGCCGACGCCTACGAGCTGCTGGGCGCCACGCAGCTGGACGAGTTCAACGACGCGGACGCCGCGCTCGCCTCCTGGCGCCGCGCCACCGGTGAGAGCCGAGCGTGCGCACGCACTCGGCGTGAGGAGTGCCGAGCGAGTCTCACGTCTCGTTCCCGCAGCCATCCGCCACGCGCACGGCGCGCACCTGCCCAAGCGCGCCGCCGACGACGCGGGCCTGGCCGCGGTGGCCGAGGGCGCGCTGGGCGGCGCGGCCGAGTGGCGCAGCTCGGAGCAGCTGGAGGCGCTGGCGCTGGACATCGACGAGCTGCGCACGCAGGCGCTGCTGGTGGCGGCGCGCGTGCTGGGCGCCTCGCACAAGGACGCCGTGTACCGCCTCATGTACCGGTACGCGTCGCTCGTGTGCGCCGCGGGGTCCGTCGCCGCTGACCGACCGTCTGCTCTCTGCCCGCAGGGGCGCGGCGTACGCCGACTCGGGACGGTATCAGCGCTGCTTCGACCTCTGGACCTGCGCGTTGCAGATTCGCATACGGAAGGATTCGCTGCTTTTCACGGGTCGGTGAGCGAGTGCCGGGCGGCGGGCGGGTCGAGTCGGTCGGGGCTAACCTATGTGTCCGTGCAGAGACGTGCCACGCGGCCAGCGCTCTCACGAAGCTGATGCTGGACGTGACGAGCGGGCGCCTCGAGCGGCCGGCCGGCGTGCCGCGCTACGCCGACGTGCTGCGAGTGTTCCGCCTGGTCGCCGAGAACCTCCCGCGTAAGTTCTTTGGGCCACTCCAATCATTTGGAAACATCTCGTCGTGGCACTTTTATAATAGTTTTGTATCATCGTAAAACCGTAGCTTTGAGTAGCGTAGATGTGTCAGGGTCGGGGTGATTCGTGTTACAGCGAGCCGGCGCGCTCTGCAGGCGCGGCCGGTGCACAAGCGGCAGGCCGACGCCTTCGACCGCGCCCTGCGCTGCGCATCACACCTACTGTACCTGCTGCTGGCCACCGCCACCACTGCTCGCGACTTCCAGGAGGTACGTCGTCTAAAATACTTCCAGAAACCATAATGAACCCGTTACAACGAAGACATATGAATTTGGCACCTGACTTTTAATTTGTTTGTAGTGCTCATTTTCGTGTTTGAAAAAATCTTTTATTGGATTTATTTTGTTAAGATTTCCGTTTGACAAGTGCCCATACGTGTCGCAGCTCAGCGAGCACGTGCGGCGCCTCGTGCGCGCCGACGTGCGCAGCGCGCGCACGGGCGACACGCTGCTGCACCTGTGCGTGTCGCGCCTCAACGTCATGCGCTCCACGTACTTCGCCGAGCTGATCGAAGTGCCGGTGAGTGGAGCCGCCGGCACGACGCGGACACACGGCACGCGAACGTGACGCGCGTATCCGGTCGTTTCAGTTCTTTCGGCAGCCGGTGCTCCCCTGCGTGGCCGTGGCGGGGCTGCTGCTGCGCTGCGGCGCCGACCCGCGCGCGCGCAACGAGTCGCGCTCGACGGCGCTGCACGTGGCCGCCGTGCCGTACAACTTCTCGACGGAGCTGGTGGAGGAGCTGCTGGCGGGCGGCGCGCACCTGGACCAGCCCAACCGGTTCGGCGAGTCGGCGGCCGAGATGGTGCTGCAGAACCGCGGCTCGCGCGTGTGCGTGCTGCGCCACGTGTCGCTGGCGTGCCTGGCGGCGCGCGCGCTGCTGGCGGCCGGCGTGCGCGCGGGCCCGGGCGCCGCGCCGCCCGCGCTGCTGGCCTTCGTCGAGCTGCACCGCGCCTGAGCATAGCATTGCGTCATCTGTGATCGCACCGTAGCCGGTGACGGTGTTAAATTTGACAATAACAAAATGTAAAAATCTTTTGCTATTGTCAAATTTAACATACTTCAACGGCTTCTAGAACTCAAAGGAACTCTTACCGTCGTAGAATAATATTAAATGTAATTTCATAAAATGTTTATATTACCTCAGTATATGATGTAACTCGACTTCATATGCTTATATCCAGTTTAATGCTATATTGTATTTTTGTAGGAGCAATAAACTGACCTATTGTACTTGGGAACTCCTTTTATTGTAATATCTAGTTTAGTTATTTGTTTCATAATGATAAAACTGACATCGCTGCCATCTCTCTCAACTATCATTATCCGGCTCGAAGGACCATTTATGACAGATGTAAAGCAGTCGATTCGCGCCCTGCTTTCTACAAGTACTATACCCCGTAGCAGTGGTAAGAATTTGGCACTCGGGTGTAATTGCAATCGCATTTGAACGTATAGAGAACTCCGTCATCAGAAAGTTCAAACATTTTGTCCAAAATTAAGGTATATCATACATCTTATATAGATGTCTGTTCAGGACTATTCTGTACTAATTAGTTTTGCTATGCTTTCACCTTTCGTTCGTGTATCGGCAGCGCATCGCAATCGCATTAAAATCTTTTGAATATAAAATTAAAAATGAAATAAATTAAGCCATAAACTCTCGGATCGAACATTAAGGTAGTACGATGTTGACGTAGAGGTAGGTTAGAAATTAATTACGCACTATGTAATTCTAGTCAAAATAAAACATTATCAGTAATCGTAGTATTTTATTTACAAAATAGTTACAAATGTATACATAGAGATCTCTATTAACGACTCTCCTACATCTACGAGTATTGCGAGCGTGGGTTCGTTCACGTCTGGACGGACTGGGCAGCGTTGAGCAAATTCTTATCTATAAGGTCCCTACATTAAAAATAAATAACGAAAACGCATCAATGTTAAACGCTCACGTCGAGAGCCACCTGCGGCCTCAAGTGAGAACCCTGTGGAAAAATTGCATCTATATATAAAATCTTTGTGAAATACAGATAGAACCGTCTGTCTTACACACGAGAGAAGCGGAAGCGAAAATATATTATATTTAATCGACGTATTTCCGAGATGTTATCGCAAGTGCGAGTGAAACGGCGATAGTAACGACCACCAACGGGAGCGGGACGGAGATGGAGCCGGCCGAGGTTCGGGCAATGTTACGGCGGTGTCGGTCCACCACGAAGATCCGGCCGCCCATGTCTGTGGGAAATAAACAACGCCATCATATTAGCCATCTAATGATCACATCGATTCCCTCGATTGCAAAGTACCGCTCGGCGTCACCGCCTACTTTACTACAACGTGCAAGGGACCTACCAGCGTGCGTAAAGGAGTGGTAGTAGACGCGGTCGGGCCACGAGGAGTTGGGCGTCACCGTCAGCGGCGCCGCGCGGCCCGCGCACTGCCAGCGCAGCGAGCGGTTGAAGGCGCGGAACGAGTCGAACGCGTCGCGCCGCGCGTCCGCGCCCAACGCGCGCTCGCCCACGCACAGCGCGCCCGCTGCAACACACAGCCGTCAGCCGCCCGCCCCGCCACCGGCCGCACTGCGGGCCTCCGCGCCGCCATACGCACCGGCCGTGGGGCTGAGCCGGCCGCGCCGCGTGTGCCGCGCGCCCGCGAGCACGCGCACGCCGCGCTGCGTGGCGTCGTCGAGGCGCTCCAGGCCGCCGTGCCGCTCCGCCGTGATCACCAGCGGGTGGTACAGCTCCGCCGAGTGCGGGTCGTCCCCGCCGCTCACCTGCGCAAACGAGCGATCGTAACCTCCGCGGACTCCGGCGACGCGCGAGGCGCAGGCGACCGGCTCACCAGGAATGTGTAGACGAGGCCCCGCCGCAGCTGCAGGTCGGGCGCCAGCTGGCCGTTGACGTACCAGGCGCGCGCCGGCGCCGCGCCCGCGCCGCGCGCCGCCAGCCCGCGCGCGCCGCCCGCCGGGCCCAGCGCGGCGCGGAACACGCGCAGCGCCGGGTCGAACAGCTCGGCGCGCTCCCAGCCCGGCGGCCGCGCGCGCGCGCCCCTGCACAGGCCGCCGTCAGCGCCGCCGCCGCCCCGCGCGGGCGGCGGGCGGGCCGGTACTCACACGGTGAAGTCGAAGCAGTCGTTGGCGGGGTCCTTCTGGTTCAGCACGAGCTGGATGTCGCTGGCGGGCCACAGGCGGTGGAAGGCGGGCTCCTGTGCGTGGTCTAGGCCGCCGATGGCCCACACGACGAACACGGAGCGGTCGAGGGGCCATTCGCGGTCCAGCTCCTCCCCTGTGCGAGGATACGTTTGGAAATTATTTATATTCGTTCAAATAAAGTAGAAGGAGGCGAGAGGGGAAAGATCGGTACCTGGCTGTAAGCCGCGACGGTATCTGACGACGGTGAGGCCCTGGTCGCGGCTGGCGCTGATGACCTGGTGGGAGTCCAGGCCGCCCACGCGGTCGTCGCGACAGACGCCGCGCCACTGGCCCAGCACTTGGACACACTGGGGCGAGCGGCAGGACATATTTATTTATTGTCACGCATTTAATTGTTACATGTGAAATCTATATTACATGAAGATAATTCGCGAGCTATCGTTATACTATTAACATTATATATAACGTGTCACTCGCTCGACCGGGAGCGTGTTGTGCGTCTGTACTCACGGGCGCCAGCGCGGTGATGTTGTAGTCGGTGGCGAGCCCGCGCTGCAGCCGCGCGTCGAACCAGGCCACGCCCACGTCCGCGCCCAGCATCTGCGAGCGCGTCGACGAGCCGGAGATGCCGAACGCCATGTACTCGTCCTCGTCCAGCTGCGGACCGCGCTCTGAGTTACATCGGCACCGGGGGCGCAACGTAGCCAACATCAGTGAAACTAAAGGGAGGGATCGTCACCAGCGCGGCCAGCTGTATCGTGATCTGATTGCCGAAGACCTCCCACGAGACCTGGTAGTCCCGGTGCAGCTGGCGGCAGTGCGGCAGCGCGGAGGCGTGCGGGTGCGTGCGCACGTGCGCGGGCGGCACGTTGAGCGCGTCGGGCACGAGCACGGACGCCAGCGCGGCGCGCGCGCGCACGTCGTACAGCGCGATCCAGTCCACGTCGAACACCGTGCGCCCGCCCGGCAGCGCCAGCCGCACGTCCTCGCCGGCGTACGCGCGCAGCGGCTCCAGGCTGTGCGAGTCGGCGCGTTAGACCAGCGAACTTCGATGCCACGACATTTAAAAATATGGCTCACTATCCGTCCTCGTCGGGTATCTTGCTCCCTCGAGACGAAGGCTGCGGACCGACGCCCGTCCAGAAGTAGACCTCCTCACCGCTGCCGTCGTAGTGAAATTCCGGGATGCTGGAAATATTCATGCCTCAACACTTTATCTTGATACTTACCAGTTGTGATAAGTGTCATACCCTTATATGATCGACTTGCTTACATGAATGTAGAAGCATCAATAAATTTGAGTGGCTGACTAGATAATTTGACGCCTGGCGCGGCTACGAAAGGCGTCAGGGTCCTTGGGGCCGGCGCCTCGAACTCTTCTGGTATGTATACATCCCCAAAGGCATTCTGAGAGGCCAAGTCGTACACGGCAAACCATGTTATGCGCGATACACGCTTACCATCTGGTAACTTGAGGTGAACCTCTTCATTGTTGTAGCGTTCAAGTATGTTTGTACTGAAAATTAAAGTTTTCAAAATGTAGTCATATATTACTGACCCATAATTATGGCAGATTATAACATTTCTCCACTTTTTTTTATTGTTGCTGCAAAGACGGTATACAACCAAAAGTAATAAGACATTGTAATGAAACAGTGTATTAACATACTTGCCGTGTTGGTCGGCAACAATGAAGCCAAGAGGTCCCGGCCTACCGGAGTCCCCGGCCCAGAAAAATGTGTCATCCCCCGTACCATCATAATTAAAATCCACAAGTAATATTGTCCAATCATCAACTGCGTACACATCACCTGATACCTGGAAGGAATAAATATATCATTTAAATAATATTCAATAAATATAATTTTAAATGAAAAAAACAGAATTGTAAGTTTATGGAGTGCAAATAAGTTAAGCTAATTAAATATAAACTTATTTGTTGTAGTTTTATATTAATGGATTTTATGTAGATATAATGTGATTGGTTGGGTTCCAACCACAGCACAGATGCAACCAATATAATATGTGTAAATATTAATCAGTAACTGTGTTTGTTATTTCTGTTGTTTCCTATGGATTTGGAATAACTACTTTTCGAATATAAATAAAAAATATACAAAATTGTTATGGGAACTTTGGAAGAATTGTTAAGTTGTTAAATGAAATAGTAGGAACTGTAAAGTATATTTTATAATACTGTTGCATAAATAGGGAATAATGATAGAGTCATAATTTTTTTTTACTTTTTATGAATATTTTTTTATTTAAATCTATCTATTTAATTGGAAAAAGACTAAATGATTTGATACCTGTTGCAATTAGTCTGTATTGTAACAACAATAATGGTTCTGTATATCTGTTATATTTGCTCCTTTATGGAGATGTACTTAATGACAGTGTTGTACTTTAATGAAGTGTAATAAACTTGACTTACTTTTAACATTATATTAATAAATAAATTATTAACTTTATTGACTGTTTTGTAAATGTTTTTTTTATGTGGATATTCTGACTTTTGTTCATATTTTGAGAGCTTATCTTTGTGTCGCACGGAATATTTACTTAATTACTTTTTTTTACTTATTTAATTTTTGAATCAGTTGTTTTTTTTGGTATATTTTTAAATGATCTGCATTAGTTTCAATTAAGATATTCAATAAATAATTTGTTTTATAAATTAATTTATTGAAGTTATTTTACATAACTTAAAGAAAAGTGTGAAAATTAATCAAAAACCTGTTTTATATTTTTTTAATTTGCAAAGTTGAATCTGACGTCAGTACTTACAATAAGAATATCGAGAATACGAACAGATAATAGAGTATTTTCGAGTGAGTCACTCAGTGCCATGGTCAAACAAAAGGTCCACTTAGTGAAAGTTTTTATATATTTACCTGGTGGTGATAAGAATTTAGTTTTCCAATAAACTTTCCCCTGTAGGGTCCTACTTCATCTTGGCTCGAGCAGTCTGGAATTTAAATCATTTTGTGATCTCTGACTTTAAACATTTATAAATAGTGAAAGTTGATAAGTGTTTTTTTAAATAAATACACGAGAAATATATTCGTACCTTGTGCGACAAGTACTAGTAGTAACAAACATATTGAGTACATCTTAAAATCTACGAAACAATTATTTTTAAAACTTTCTCAGTCAAAACATTGGTAAAACTTTTAAGATCACTTCGCGCACGTTTACTTCCGGTTCTTTAGCGATTTGACATGTCACTCGACGAGTATGTTTCTGCTCACAATAAACTAAGCAAGGTCGTTCACATGATTGGCCGTTCGATGTAACGGTGTAGAAAAGCACCAATCAGGAGCATTGAACTTTCACTTTTACTTAAATGCGAATGAGAAAACATTAAGGCTTTGTTTTTAGTGTTGCCAGCAATGATTTAGGTTAAAGATTCAAAATATTTATGAACATTTGGAAAAATATAAATATATAACACACAAATAAGACTTGTAAAAAATTACGAATAAGTCATAAATAATATCGCTACTGCAGTTTTAAAGAAATGTATTTTAAGAATACCAACGAGTAAATAGTCTAACGACGGACTGAGTTTTTTATTTGTGATAGGTGGCAAACAAGCAGGAGCCTCACCTGATGGAAAGCGACTACCACCGCCCATGGACATCTGCAACACCAGGGGGCTAGCAGCTGGTTCTACAAAGAGGTTGTGCGAGGCAGAATACATGCAGTTAAATTGCCACTGGTAGATACTGGCACTACAACAAGTACACAATGTATCAATTGCTTTCAATCTAAGTTATGTTATGTCCCCCTATGCTATGTTTCTTCGCACACAATCATTGATTTTCCTCCTATTTTTTTAACTGCAACGTCAGAGGGGAAATTATTCTTGATATAGGGTCGCTTCATTCCAACATTTGGTTTCCCGGTATGTAGTATTAGGTGTAGGTGTATAAGCAATGCATTATACGTCATCTGTGTTAATAATTCGGGGCGGTCATGGATTACACCGCTACAGCCTACACCGGCCGTATCGGTACTTGGTTATAAAATGGGCACCGGTGCGGCGGAGGCCGACTCGTCTGATGTCGCAACGGAAACGTGCCGTTTTACAGACACTGCTGGCAATTAGCTCCCAGTTATTGAACAGTTAAATGCTCTTGCAAAACATAAAATTATTGTTACAAACTTTGTATAAAATAAAATTCGGTGTAAGAATCACATGGCTGACTTTTTAAATTGCCATAACATACATACATATTACGGTAAATTAAAAAAATGTAGAATTTCAATGTTTGTATGTATAATGTATTGTCTTTGATTCTTACATTATCCGGCCCTTGTTCAAAGTTATCCCCATTTTTTTACGGTTTGAGATTTTAATTATTGTGTCGACGATTCCTTAAAAATTCATTTTGAACTCCTTTAATTTATTTTATCTATAGGTTAACAATTTTAAATGCAATATGATTCAAGTCTTTTCTGTCGTTCGTTTTGTTAAGTTATATGATGAGAACCATTTCTAAGAGTCGAAAGTAAAATACCAATATTAAAAGAATAAAAATATTGGCAGTTAATACTTGTAATTGACTGTCACCAGTATCACTCCATTAACGTATGGCTTATTTTTGAATTGCATTTTCAATCAGAAAGGAAATAACGATATCCAAATTTACATATATAACAAGGTACTTACTTGTAGAAGATAATACGCTTTTAAAGTTAAATTTCAGGTACCTACAGTGAGAGGTAGAAACGTAGTATACGCGGGAGTTGATAAGTGATTTTCAAGAAATTTAGGAGTTATCATTGAGGTCGAGGAAGCGGCAACTCCCGTATTATTATGCCATTCACATAACCGCTGCATCGCAGCTATTAATGGCATATCATCGGCAATAGTACTTTAAACCTCCATTACGGAACAAGTTACGTGAACGCCACAGGATATTGTAAAATGCTTCTCGTGGTATGATGGAATATAGGGACAGTAGTAGACGACTAGGCACTACAACTGTTGTTTGTTGGAATGAAAAGATGTATCCCAAGTACTAAATGAATGGCCAAAAATATATATTATATCAGCTTATTTGGCCGAGTGGATGTGTGATACTTAAATAAAAGATTACCGTCTCTAAAACTGGTCAGTTTCGTGTACTTGACAATGAAGAATAAACTTAAGCGCCTTCCATCTCTCATCATGGATTTCAGGGTTCAATATCTAAAACTTGCTTACACATAACATACGGACCAGTCTTGGTCTCGGAGCGTCATGGTAACTTGCGTTCCTGATCCTATGGTACCTCACTGCGACGAAAGAGTGTGGCTATTTTTAGTAGGTGTATACAGTAAGTCACAAGATCAAGAAGCGCACATACACTCGGCCTATTATATTTTTCTCTTTCGTTTAATTTACAAAGATGACCTTAAATATTTACCAATCTAATATATGTACCTACATACTAGGTATTTTGATGTAAGGTCGTCCGTCTTATATAGTCAGTATAATTCTCTTATTAGAGATTTATATTTGTATGGATTAGGTAGCCGGAGGGGCAGATGTGCTGCCCGATGGTTATTGCTCCCCACCGGCATAGACATTGGTGCTATACAAACCTTGAGAACTAAGATTTATTGTGTAGTTACATTAGCTCACTCAACCAACACATTGGACGACAGCACTAATTATTGCTGTTTGTCGGTAAAATATCTGATATCGATTATGATTTGCGTATCTACTCAGATGTAACGTTCTGGAGACGGGTTTCTCAACCACACTTTGGCGGCTCCTTGCCGGTGCTGGTCAATCTTGAACTATCAGCGAGGCCTATCAGATGATATCTATGGGTAGGAGCTCCCTCCTATGGTCATAAAACTGTTTCTACAACATGCGGAGGTGGACATTTGTTTCGCTCACGGCCGGTATCCCTACTATTCAACAACAGCCTGTAAATTTGTCACTGCAGGGCTAAGGCCTCTTCTCCCTTTTGGGGAGAATGTTTGGAACATATTCCACTACGCTGTTCTAATGTGGGTTGGTGGAATACACATGTGGCAGAATTTCTATAAGATAGACATATATAGGTTTCCTCGCGATGTTTTCCTTCACCGCCGATCACGAAATGATTTTATTTTATTTTATTTTATTTTATTTAGAACTGCCAACAAAAGATACAATAATTCGTACAGCAGTTATTTTTAGTAATACATTTCAATTGTTCTTTTACTTACAGGTAAATACAGCATGCAATTTGTTATAGGCAATCATCGACTAAAAGAGTTATATTAATAAACATAATAGATATTCAATTGCATAAAAAAACCATGTTTACAAAATACGGGATTTTTCTTAATTTATGTTAAAAAATAAAAATTGTAAAAAAGGAAAAAAGCTAATAAAATTATATAAGAATTCCATTGAATAATCAAAGTAACAAACTAATGGATGATGAATAATAAAAAATTAAGCACATGAATTTTCAGTGATGCTTGTCTGGGTTTGAACCCGCAATCATCGGTTAAGATGCACGCGTTCTAACCACTGGGCCATCTCGGCTCAACTATACGTTCGTACGTTGCCTTTTATTATACGTTCTCTTTTTTTGCCTTAGTCTTCGCTCGTAGAAAAATGTTATATTCTCTATCACACATGTCATAACATTCAATCATATTCCGTGTCCACACTACAACACAATTGGCTTGCTTTTTGATATTTTCCCCGGGACTGACCTGTGACTTGACTTTACTGCTCGTTTAGAATAATTAAAAGTTAGTTAATTGTATTAACGACGATCTTGCAACACTATTCGAACGAAAGTCGAACTCGTCCGTATTTGTAGAGTTGCTTCATTTAATTTCGCAAAGTTAAATCAGTGACATTAGCAGCTTTGTCGCTAATAGTTTGCCCACTTCCTCGTAAAACAGACAAAACAAACCTACGCAGGTTAGGCAAATAGTCTGCACTCTTGCAATTCTTACTCAATAAATATTATATTAGGAGATTTAACCTCAATTAATTACAATTTCTTCATCTGACCGAGGATCCTGTGCACCGTCTCCAAAATCTTATTTTTATTTATTTATAAAATACATTAATATTTTCTATTAATGTAATACTTGTATAATAATATTAATTTATTTAAATTTATATTCAAATATTGATGGAAGACAAGCAAGCCATTGGTTGTGACTTGTGAGCATGGCTACCGCTGGCTAAACTCTAGTATATCACAATATTTTTACAACAGGGACTATAGAAAAGTTCTACCTGCTAAGGCACGTTCATAATATCTATAAACTGTACGAAGCCTTTCTCTTCGAATAATTAATAAACTTTAATAGGTTAGTTATCTTGTGCCTTTTAATATGCATACTTTAAAATAATATTTTATATAATTTGAATGATCGACTTTAGAAAATTATAAAACGAATACGCCCAGCTACTTAATATTTTATTGCTAAGGGCAATTCTCATTTTCATTATTAATAAATTGCATTAGTGCGAAACCGACGTGGGACGCTAGTACTATATCAGAGGATAAAACAGTCAATAAATAAATATTTTGATAATTAACTATTAAATCCTTTGCAGAATCGTGATATTCGACCAATTATCTATTTGGTTTCAGTCAGTCCTAATGCAATTAAAAATATTAATTTTGATTTATGTTTTGAAATAAACTTATCAAGACATTGTTTAACTTTCGTCGTTTTCTCAGAAATTGAGAAAGTTTGTGAATTAAAGCTTTTGGCGATAAAATAAAATATTACTTTGTAGCCTTTTTGAATTCCGTTTTAAGATGTTTATCATGCTATTTCTACGACATACCTTACTTGTTCAATACATATGGTGTTACTGAAATTTGTATTAATCAATATTACTTGATATTAAGTTATTCAATTTTTTTTGCGAGAGGAAATGTTAACATTTCATTAAAAAAAAATTAAACTAGTCTCTGTTGTTATCTTGTATATAAAACGGGTAGGTGAACGAGCTTAATGGTAAGTGGTCACCATCGCCTAAGACATGTTGACACAAGCAAGGTGCACCACCCCTTACAACACTAATGCACCACAAACACAGGAGAGCTCATTTATTGTTTACTAGATGACATTCTTACTAACATTATACGTTTTCTTCAGTCTTTTTATTTTATTTTAATGTAAATGAACGAGATAACAAACAAACATTTTTTGGCCTGAGTTTAAATCGAGTAAACTTGAAAGACAAATGAAAGTCGAGCCTGGTAACGGGGTGCGTTAACAACTAACTCGTTTAAATCTCATTTAGTTTTTCAAAAACAATTCATGTTCGCATTTAATAATTACAAGCAATGAAATATTTGTAATTAAGTAAATTTTGCCATGTGATGAAACTTTCTTATAGCCGAGGATTTAATTTCCGGTGCAAGCAAATATTTTGTCAGGCAGGCTCGCAAACGAGGTCGCTCGGCGTGGCTACTTGGGAGTGTAACGCTGCTCACAAACTTACTTACTCGTACTTAATGTTTTGTAGAAATCGTTACTTTATATGCTTACTTAACTTTTATCGTTTAAATAATACTGAATGGAGTAATATGTTTTTTAAATCAATTTAATTTTTTACACGTAACAAATCATTGTTAAAAATATCTGCGGAATTTTTTTATAAAAACGGTTACTTTACTTCTGTCTGTTACTTTGCTTCAAGAACGATTTATTAATTTTATGGAGTCAGAAACTTGGCGTTACAAGATTATCCTTCGGTTTCGTTCACATATAATGATTATCTATGATTCTATCGAAGTGTTCAATGTTACTGTGAACATATATAATATTGTTAATATTGTTGAAGGAAAAAGCCTCTTCCAGAGATGACCATTCTTCTGACCTGCAACTTATGTATGTTGTCTGCCCAGTCACGCTGTGGCCCAGTCTCTTTTTCTATGGCCCAATGGTTGTCTTTATAGTCCAGCGATTTTCAATGAGTTTGACATTGTGACCAGCTCATCGTCAATTTAGCTTCTGTGAGTAATTGAGTGCGTTCGGCTTTAGTTTTTTGTTTTCTGTTAGTTTGGCGGATACTTTTATAACTTCTTAATTTTCAAGATGCTTATTTCCCTATTGTTTTGTCTGGTTATAATCTATTTTTTTAATTCGTTTGTAAATTTCCAAGTTTGACAATCGTAGGATAGTGCGGGTAGTAACTTGCCACCTTGCCACCATAAAAAGAAGACATGTTTTGTGTCTTTTGTAGCGCTGACTCACTTCCCTTCAAACCATTTAATTAGACCTTAATCTTCCACCACATTAAACTATTACTATAGCTGGTAACTAGACTTGTATGACCTTCGAATAAAATAACTTAGGAAAAGCTGCATTTTGTCAATTTTTGTTTTTTTTTTTATGTTTGTTTTATCATTTAAATCGTTCATATGTATTTGTGTTTCTGACATGTGCAGAGCAATTTGATGAGATTTCTTAAAGCGTACGGGCAGCATCTAATCGCATCTCGTTAGCATAACCTGCGCAAGCGCAGAGCGCACTCTCCGCCAGTCTATCGCGACGCGCCGGCGCTAGCGCGTGCGCACAACAACCGTGTCCGACGATCCTTGTATTTATTCTAAAGTGATTTTTTTATATTAATCGTGATGCGTTTCGCGGCGTTCGCGCTGCTACTATGCATTGGTAAATATTATTTTAATTTATTATGCCTAATATTATTAATTATATTTAATTTGATCTTGGTTTAAAACTCAATTAAAAGTTTGGAGTACAAGTTATTTTTTAATGTGTTTATTGACTATAAAATTTTTAACGTCAGTAAGGGAGTATCATAATTATAAAATATATATATATATCTAGCAACTGTTCCTTAATTTTGCGAATCGTAATAACACAATAAGTTATAAGAATATCAATTCTACTAGGGATCTAAAAAAAGAGAACCATAATGCGATAAAATAAGCTACAAAGATGTAGCTCTAATCAAAGTAGAAAAAGCGTAACGTTAATTGAAGCGTTTCATTTAAGTCGCGTTTTGTAAAGTTTTATATAAAGTTACGTTCTAAAAACTGTCTAATTCGTTCTCAGCCAACTTGAAGATTTATTGTAATAGTAAAATCCCGTTGACTGTACAAAATATATGCAGTGAGTTTTTATCCAAGTTTCTTTAACGCTGTGATTTGAAGTTGCTGAGGCCGGTCAAAAAAGGCAAGGCTCTTTAAAATCCAATAATTCATGACAATTACAGGTTGGGATATCATATATTGTCATTCGAGTCGAAGTTTGCACGTTAATATTTAAATCGTGCGATGTAAAGTTTATTCGAAGCAAGACCCGGGCACTGATTACAAATAACTTAAAACGGATACGAACCGCTGCTTCTGCAAAAGTAGTTCGCTGGGCGGCGCCGAACTATCGCGTGTATTAGTCTACATTTATTGGGAACTTCTCGGTGCGCTGCGCCAACACCGCACACAATGGGCTTGCGATTGAACATTAATAAACTTTGTCTTTTTGTTTATTTCGTTCACATGCAAATATGTTTCATGTTTTGGAACACATACAATTTAAACTAATTCATCGTAAATTAATTCGAGTCATTCTAAAAAAAAGGTTGAAATAAGTAGTTTGATAAAAAAAAGCTCCATAAGAGTAGATTTGATGTAGTTACATGCAGTAACTTTGTTTCTTTAAACTAGACAGATTCCAGTAAAACTAATTCGCTGAGTGTGGGACCGCCGTAACAGTTACAAGGAAAGTTGACCGCGGCGCCGCTGCCTATTAATTACGTCACAAGAAATTTACTGTAGTTTGCTATCGGATCGAAGTTTTAAAGTAGCTATAAACCTTTAATTTAGGGCGGCTCTAACGTTTCGGATAATACTACGAGTGTAAATGTTCGTACAACTACATGCGACGGATAGATGTCAAAACCTAACGAAATGACTTTAACGGAAAATTCGTTTCACGAGGGAGTCCTTATCGAGTGCTTTGATTTCTCCGTCTGTGAGTCACTCACAATCCTTAGCTATTCGAATGCTTTTAAAGGGATATAAGATGTTGCGGTACGAGATGTCGTCACTCGTAATTAATGTCGTAATTTTTAACAAGTAAGAAAATAATAATGAACGTTCGGAGTTCGAGCACAAAGTTCAATGACAAGCGATCACCGCGACCGAACTGAAACCTTACAGACGCGCCGACTGCGGGAGATTCATTTAGTTTCACGTTTACATTAAATAAATTATACATACTATACGACCTGCGTCCCACGGTTTCGTCCACGTTACCTTTGGAATGTACTCGCCCGTTTCATAGTTTGTGGTCTCTGCTCTCTGCTCCCATCATCGGGGTCGAGTCATAAAGTTATATGGCCTACAACCTTCCCGTCTATGGACGTTTAATTATTCAAATTAGATGTTTCGTTCCTGACGTCAGCTCGTACGACCATGCATTCTGTGTACTTTTACAACATATGTATATCTGCAAGATATATTTTCGATTTCTTCGATGTTTCTTGTCGACTGTTTTCAGTATAATTAATATTTCGAAAAGCTTCTATAGAATTTGATCAGTATAGAGCACCTTAGCTACCTCGTTGGTCTAGTGACTAGTCATAAAGTCAGGGCTCACTCCCAGATCGGGCCGCTAAAAGCTGTTAGGTTACAGTCGAAAAACTCTCAGAAGCAGCTCGGAGTTTGGAAGCTCGAAGTGACACACATCACGCAACCATTTGAAATATTGAAATTATACAAATTATAATATTTCAAAAAATAGCACCTGTGTGTTATTATTGTTACGGTATTACCAAACATGAGAGGGTTGCACTACAGCGCACCGCCGCGCCGCGAGATGAAAGTCAAAAACGGTCCGCCGGACAGGTTGCGGTTCACTTTGCGTTAACTTTTATTTTCTAAAACGGATCACTAACAATGAATGCTATGAAGTTGACGCTTTCAAATTAATCTACGTAGCCGATTGTTCAGATTTCAAAAGTTGACATATTATTACTAGTGTATTATATATACGAAAAGAATTGTAATAATTATACGAGTTATAAATTTTATACAACAAAAGAAGTCATTTCGCGAGAATTCTTATGCACATAAAATACTCGTGCAAACAAAAATTAACGACGGTGCTTTATTTTTAAGATTATTACATATCATATAATTTTACGATACGGTTTTTAAAATCATTATTTTAGTCACTGATACAAATGCAAATATTATTTAAGTCTTGTGTAATGGAGAACACGCAATACAAAGAAATAAATTTATAGTTTTAATAATGTTTGAGTTGAAAAAACGCAAAGGTCATCTTTTAGACGAAAAGAACTTTATTTAAAAAACTTAAATAAATAAGAGAAAAGTATGATTTTTTGTGAATCAGTAACTCGATAAGTAAATATGAACTCGAGTGTTGCGATACTCATATGGGCTTTCCTATGCTGTCCTAGCAGCCACGAATGTATGTCCGCCACATTCGTGGCTTCGCGAAATCATTATATAGTATAAAAAAGTCACTTGCTTTCATATTACGCAACTGATTTTGATGCAGTTTATTTCAGTAGATAGAGTGATTCGAGAGGAAGGTTTTTTGTATATAATATATGGACAATATAGCAAAGAAATACTAATAATTATAAAAGTTTCTAATGCGATGTCGTAGATAAACTAATTCTGTAGCATATTTAGTATCAACATTGCAACCGTGCATAGCCGGGGCGAGTTGCTAGTGTGTTATAAACGCTAATGGAGATCTTTAACACACAAGAGACAGACGCGTTTAGTCCACTGCAATATTCTGCATTCTTGTTTAAATAATACCAGAGAATATTTCAAAAGCTTAACTTTTATTGAATACTAGTGACCAGCCCCGGCTTCGCACGGGTGCAGTGCTAATACTGAATATATAACAGAATAACGTTCACAGCTTTTTTGTAATTAGACAATACAAACTGCTATGTCCCTGTGTTTTAAATCTATAGTATCTTCGAATATATTCATTAAAATTACAAGCTGTATCGGGCCATATTGATCTACATTAAATGTACGATGTATTCAATGGGTGAGGATTGATGCTGTATTGTTTGAAATCGCTTCGGAAATAAGCCATTATATCTCGTAAAAAGTAAAGGTCAATCCCTAAGAGATAGGCATGTACCATCGTGGACTTTTTTGAAGACCTTTTAAAGGTGTACAAGCTGTAGAACATTATTTTGTTGTACCTCCTAGGGTTGAGCCAACGTTTGCAATGTAAGCGCAAGAAATATGTTAATTACGACATCACTTAGGAAAACTCTAAAATAATCAGTGTTTCTCCACAACATTGTGCTTGCATTATACATATCTATAAAACAACATCAAAACCCGTTGTGTTATTTTATAGATCTAAGCATAAGAGGCTTCGTTTTATACCATGTAAAGATTCGCGGACACCAGACCATATCTTTGAAAGATTTGGCCTTTATTGTGTAGTTAATGCTGTAAAAGTAAGTATGCGGAAAATCGCACAAAATTAACACGGCGTTACGAGAGCGAGGATTATTGAAAAAAGATGATATTTTAAAATATTGTGGCGTTAGAAGTGCCGGCGGTGCATATTTTAATATTAACAACTTAACGCCAAATGTCGGCGTATGTAAATCGCGCGGAGCTGGTACAAGTGACATGGAGTCCGGGATCGGGAGCGAGCGGAGCGTATTCGTGTGGCGCTCAGCAGCCTTATTACTTCACTCAGAGAACAAATAGAAAAGCAATGAATGTTTTCAAGGAATGACTTAATCTATATTTCTATATTAATATTATGAAAGTGAAAGTAAATCTGTCTGTCGCTCTTTCACGACCAAAGCAATGAACCTAATTTGATGAAATTTTTTTTGAAGCACACTTGAACTTCGAGGATGGCATAGGCTACGTTTTAGCCTGACACATGACAACCAACCACATAAAGCGTGAGCGAAGCCGCGGGCGATAACTATTTATTTGTATATAATTCTCTATGAAATACAATATTACCACGAGCAGAGGGTAACTGATCAGCAAGGGCGCTTACAGGCTGTTATTACATAATTACAATCACACATAATAGAACATTATACAATATTGCTTCTAACTTTTTAATTGTTGTCTTTACTTGTTATTGTAACACAATTAAACTTTCAACTAATTTAATATTATTTGGTTATTTGTTAATTCGTGTGCATAAAAGTGGAAGATTTTAATTAAGCAATTATTTAATTTTATAATTAAGACGTGCAGCGTATGTGAGGACGACGACGAAACCCCAAAGCCTGGACTTTCACATCGTTGTATGCGTGTATAGTTTAGGTATTATATATTTGTAAATTTACCAAAGTTCAAGAAAATATGTCTGTGTACTTACAAGTATATATAGATAATAGAGTGTGAAAATATATCAGATCCTTACTCGCCTTTACAAAAACAATAATGAATTTACAATTTAGGAAAAAAGAAACCGCCGGTATCCCGCTTTTTTATGTGTACGTGTGGAAATACTCTGTGGGATTTATTCCGTAGTTCCGTCCTACATCGATTGAGTGCAGTTAATAAGTATTACAAATAATAATAGGAGTTGCTAAATTACTATCCTCAATAACGACCGCAGCGGACGCGGGCCTCTCGTGTTTCGCGGCGGTATCGCTAACGGCGGCGCCAACATTCCTGGCGGAGCTTTTTGTCTCTTTTCGTCGGTGTTTACGAACGCTGCTAATGCTTAAGCTTTGGCGATATTTGATATTAATTGACGCCAGCCAAATGCTTCGATTACGATTAATGTTGTTAGAATACGGGAAGGTTATCACGGAAAGGTCTCGTCTTACGGTAACAAAAGTTCCCGGACAAGATAAAAATTGAAAAATGTAACTTTCTGTTATTGAACAACATTTCTCGCAATAGAATTATAAACTATTTCCACAAACACCCATCAGCTGAAATTGTGTAAGCAGTTATGCATGTTTTGATAACGTTGACCTTTACATTATCGTACATAAATTAAATAGAAGCTCTACTCAAAACTTTTAACTTTTGCGCTCGATTAATTTTTAAACAGAATATGAGAACTTCGTCCCGTTTTAAGTGAAAACGAAAACCTTTATCAAACAGGTCTGTAGCGAAACGTGGAGCGCGCTGACAAAGTGTTTGTTACCGATGATTGCGAGCGATAGCTTTACCGAGTCACTCACTAAAGCGATTGCTGGTATCGGAAGTTAAACGAATCAAGGTTAAGGCAAGGCGACTATAAACCCCTAACGCGCTCCGAGCGAGGTTACGAAGGGAATGTGGGTTGTAATTCCAGTGTGTTAGAATATGTGGGATTGAAATTGGAGTTCTTAGAATTAGTTGAGCCGGATTAGGGTTATACATAACGGTGTATTATAATTATGTACATCTATTTATATGAGAGATACTTCATTACAAATATGCTACAATTAAAAATAACGCGTTTTTATGCCATATTATGCCTTTTCCTCGAAAAGGAGAGGGCATCTTAGTCCACTTGTGGGACCGTTACAGGCTGTAACGATTAAAAATAAATTGCCAAAAGTACTTGGAGTAGTAACATGTTCTGTATGTGAGCGGCTCGCCCAGATCTTTTCATGTCCGTGCGCTGAGCTGAAATCTGATATGTTTAATAAGTCATCTCCGTCCGTGAATTCTTCGCGGAGACGATCAATCAAAGCGTGACCTTCGCCTGCATCCACCATAACTTTCACAATCGGCGATTCCCACGACGCGACGCGGAGCCGAGAAAGGCAAACTAATTATAAGAAATTTAATTCAAATTAATTGAATCGATGTTCACGTCTCTGTGAACAGAATACAATTCTTTGCGAACACAAAAAATATTTTCAAGTAAAAGTGACAGATACAATAATATTTTTTATTTGCTCGATAATCGGTTCGAAGCAAAAATAGAAGTGAATGTAGACCGCGGCTGGTGAGGCCTCCGCTGAGGCGCTGCATGTTTGAACAAGATATTATTAATATGGAAATATTTTTTATTTTCTTTCCAAAAAGTAACATGATAGTATTGAAAGCATACATTGATCAATACGTTCATATCGAGTGAGCCCCGGGAAAGGTCATTGCGATTTAGAATGATTACAATGATTATATTATTTCTTTATTAGTAGATATACGGTTGTGTCTCATTACAAACGCTTCAAATCCAACAATATTAATATAACAATAAAACAGTATAAAATTATACTCTACATACAATAAGCT
Source organism: Vanessa cardui (assembly GCF_905220365.1). Lineage (NCBI taxonomy): Eukaryota > Metazoa > Arthropoda > Insecta > Lepidoptera > Nymphalidae > Vanessa > Vanessa cardui. Next base: position 11,256,634 of record NC_061145.1, on the reverse strand, counting down.
GTTAAATGTAAGTTGTAATTCAAAGCAAGCCCCGTACGCTACGAGGCCGGGAATAAAGAGTGCCGTTGTAGAAATCGCCAAAGATCGACTCAAAAGTGTTCTAGATGTGTGATAACATGCATCGAGCGCGCCACTCGGCCACATCTATCGGTCACAGCGGTCCTCGTCCATTGCCGGCCGGGCTGGCGGGTGTCTACGAAGCGAGCAGCAGAGTCGGCAGTGTACGGCGGCGCATTCCTCGCAACCAGTGGGTCAGAGGCAACGGTACTCGCAGCGGTCCATCGACATTATCCCACATCGCTCGTTCTTGTTTCGTATTACGAGCGTTTGATTAGAAAGGATTGTGAAAAGTTTTTACTACCTTCGTTCGCGTCGGTTACGCAACCACCTCGGCGACTTAATAAGTGAACTCTTGATTTAATTTAGGGTTAAGCACTTTGCGAATATTCATTTTGGAATTGTTGTATTTCGTAACACAAAAAGTTACGAAAAATCATTGCAAAGAAAAACAAGGAGATGTAAGCTGTATATGGAATCGTATTGTTAACTCAAACGCAAATTGAATTAAAGTATTTGAGATGAGATGGTCCCTGTTCTCTGAGCTAAAGCAGAAAATACGCTAGAAAATGTATTCATGAATTTTATACGCTTTTGGACTAATTATAAAACAAAATATTGTTTTAAAACAAATATTCTCCGTCTTTGTTTAATATTTTCTTCGGAAAATTTCGATTTTTTAAAAATCATCTCCTTTTATATTATATTTACGTAAATTGAAGAATTAATATAATAAAATTAATATATATTAATAATATAATAGAATTAATAAAATAAAAAAAATAATGATCGTAGCCTAAGTTATTCCCTATTATATCAGTTATCTGCCAGTGAAAGTCCCGTCAAAATCGGTCCAGTCTTTTCAGAGATTATCCGGACCAAACAGAAAGACAGACAGACCGACAGTAATTGTAAAAAAATATTTTGCTATATGTACCGTGTATAAATACATATGTGTTGAGTAAAAAAGGGTTATTTTAATATTACAAACAGACACTCCAATTTTACTAATATGTATAGATATTCTGCAAGGAAGGAAGTATACGAGTGAAGTCATAAATGAAAAGTCTCTTGACAAGACAAATTCAAACTACGAGCGCTCGAGGAATGTCACAAAGAGCAAGACTGGGGCAGGAAGGGACGGTATTTGGACCCTCAAAGATGCGATGAAGCTCGCTTGAAATTGAACGAGTCTAAGAGTTCCACCCACACACACTAACGGGTACACTTGTGCACGCAGCGGCGCCGGACGAACAATCTGTACCGGCTACGTGTTATGTAAATATTTGCTTTGTTTCGAATATTGTATAACGGACTTCTTTTCCCAAATAAAAAGAGCATAAAGCCAATCAAATGTAAAAAGAGTCATTCATGGCTCATAATATAATCGTTACACAAGCGCGGTATTGTCGACGAGTTTCCCAACGCGGTGGGAACCGCCGGCAGACGCCGTTGCGCCACGCCGCTCCTCGTGTGGTGGTGACATTAAAAATTATGTGAAATGAGGAGTCATACGTAATAGGATCCTTCGGCGCAGATAACGAAGTTAAAAAAAAATCGTCCTCCTCCGCTAATATGAATACTACTTGTTACTATTAGCTTTATAATTTGTAAAAAAAATTATGAAACGAAATTAATCAATATAATATATTATAGACTATACGTCGACTACTACTGGTAGATACTTTTACTGTAGCATGTTTATTTATTCGTCCGCCCTCTAAAATTGGTAAATAAAAAAATATTTATTTGTTAACGATGTTTATATTGAATCCATCCGATTTATTTTATGATGTAAATTTTTATTTATTTAATGTATTGAAAGAGTAAATATTTTTACTCTTATTTAGTTTCGTAAAATAAATACACAGACGAATCATATTTACGTAACGTCTGTTTAGAGGACTACTTAAATAGTTACCATCCTTATCGGTGAAGTCCTTAAAGTATAAAAAACTCTGAATAAAAAAAAAATATACGCTAAAAAAGTCGGTAAGTCTGTAACAAGCGAAGTTGTCAGTTCAGAAGTTAGTGACTTACCGCCCTCGGTCACCGCGGGTAAGAACTCCGTTACAGTGTAGACTCATAAAATTATACAACTTCATATAAAGGGAATTGAGAGTAGTGATTGTTAGTAATATAACTTTAATCTGCATTATTTAATAAAAAAAATTATACATAGGATTTTTAATAGTTTATTTCTTTGCATCATTTTTAGCAGAACGACTTCTGGATGTAGACTCCCCTCGCGTTGTCACTCCCCATTGTCTCGAAGGCACTTATCTCGAGAACTATTAATCTGGTATAAACAATAGTTCATTTATTAGCAAAGATTACAGCCGATACGAGTTTGCTTTGCGACGCCAACAAGCTGACCAACTACAGACGTCAACCTATACCAGTAATCGCGGGTCACAGCTAGTGCGTTTGTAAATAACGAATTGTTGTAAGATGTTAAACTGGTCTACAAAACGTAGGAGACCGCCCGGAGATTTAATCATAAGCAATTCGATCAAATTTCATTTTAACAAAATTATGATTTCATAAAACTAGTAATTATAATACGATACTTTGCAAAGAACACCTGCTCCCTGACGTCATTATTTATAAATACATGACACCGTATTAATAGTATTACATTAATATGACAGTAATTTTTCGCTTTTAAATATTACGTAAATGTAATTTGTCATTCTGTCGCTCCTCCAATAGATATTATGTCAGTTACTATAATTCTAAATAGACGGTCGACGTTTGTACGGTCCCAGTTCAACGAGGAGACTGCGACTAAAGATAACCAGAGGGCCATCAATTCGTTTCAAATGCATTCTTCGAGACCGGAGCCAACTCACTCCGATAGAAACAGTTGACACAAAGTTACTTCAGAGATCAATAAGCTTTAAATGTATTGAGCGCGTTGAAGTCTTTCTTTAGATTAATCATCATTAACGGAATTCTTATCAACGTTCTCGTAAATGTAGCTATTATGTTATGTATAATATCCAAGATTACTAGTTTTACAATAAAATAAACTATTTTATAGTTTCATAGGAATGCATTGTTTCGAAAGAAACATATTATTTCAGTTTAAATTATTATTGTGACAATATTACAATTAGATGAAACGCAAGCGTGACACACTCGTGCTCGGCGCTCATAAAATTATTCTTACAAATCACGTCGGCACGTCGCTCCACTTTACGGTGACACTTTACTCCCAGAACAATTCAAGCATTGCTGCACAACTAACATAAGAAGAATTAAAATAATAAAATTTAGTAAAAAGTTTCTTGCCCGTATACAATTCAAAACTGATTCAACCTGTAACGATGACATAAGTGCACACGAGCCCGCGAGTCTGCCGCGCGTCACACATTCTCGTTGCAAGAGCGCAAGTGCAGTAATAACACAAGAATTCGTAGAAAGTGAGTGCGAGAAAGTACCGCGCGATGAGACACTCTTAGATTATTTAATGTCGTCACAAGCGGACAGCGACGACAGACGCGACTCTCAGCACTCGCTGCCTCTGCGACGGCGAATGTGTCTCATTGCATTTGCATTGTTAAAGTAAAACACCTCAACATTTTACGGGATTGCATTGTACGTTAATTATATTTCCAATTTACAGTAATGAGCCTTTAAAGACACAAATATACCGTTGCTGGCTGGTCAAAGGTCATCAGACAAAATAGCACCAAATTTGTCAATATTATACGTGTTTATGAAATAAGCTTTTTCTAAATTATTTTTTACAAACTGGTAAAAAATGTTCTAAGTATTTCATAAAGCTTGTGTTCTTTGAATACGACAACAGCGTATATAGCCAGATTATTACAATTACTCCCAGAGCCGTCTGTGACTAAATAGCACAATAAAAACCTGTCAACTGACTCATCATTCTCTATTTGAAATGTGACACCATTTTAACGCAAAGACATACAGATATTATTTTATATATTTATTTTAACGAGCATATAGTTGAAATCATATTTTTATGACATGTGATATAAAACTTAATACAAATATTACGCAATACAATTAAGATTAAAGGTAATATTTACATAAACAAGATGGTTTAAAAGTGAAGCTGCAGTCCTGCGGTAATTAGTTGGGGTATGAAGACGCCTGTCTCCGCCCGCGGTTACGTCACACACATTCACCTCGACGGCGGTGACTTTCCACATGGACGCGATCACTCTCTCTGATAGCGGCGAAATATGTCCACGGAGAGCGCTTTGTTATTATATACACGTTTCAGGGTAAATAGCAAACGAACTAGCTAATGAGCAAAAGCGATTTTATCGTCAAAACAAAAAAAACATATGTTTAAAAATATAACAACTTTTATACAATATATTATGACATAGTATCTTTTTCTCATTTTTCTGCTTGGTTGATCATTATTATTGAATATTACAATAGTTTTTTTATGACGTCCACGAGGCATTTAAATTAAGATTATTTTTTCTTAATTTTATACAATTTATTAATTATACAGACACAAATAAGCTTTAAAACTAGACGTATTGTTTAACGACTCTGCTGTGCTCGCGACTTTGATCGAATTTGAATTCAAAAAATATGTATTGTTCAGTTCGTAGATATTACTATAACTTATTAATTCTGTGTTAGTGGGAGACAGTCGACGGGACGGTGGATGCGCGGGATTATTTGGACATTGTAGGATGTCTTTATTAATATGTAATTCTAAAATAAAAGTAGCCTTAAGTTACTTATTACATCAGCTATTTACCAGACATAACAAATTATTTTGGTTAGGTACAAAAATTTTATTTTAATATATGTACCCTGTATAAAAGGTAGCATATAGCAAGAAGCGGTTATTTAATTACAAAGAGACATGCTAATTTTATTATCTGTAGAAGTATAGATAGATTACCTACGTGTTATCTGACGTCATCGTTAACGTAGACGACATTACGAAACAAAGATCTAAATTAAATTTCAAGTCTCAGTTGAATTAATTTTACAAAACGTCAAAGTAATTTACGTCACGTGTCCCTTCGAGCGACTGAATAATTGAAACGTTTCCGCCAATAACGCACGAGATGATATTTTAATGTTTGATTGCACAAATAAAATCGCCGAAACTGTATTCCAAATTACAGTTACTGTCGTAAAATAAAGCTCGGATAGTAATCAAAATACAATTATCACTGCAGTTTCGTAAACGCAATCATATTAAACGTTTTATGTTTTATAATAATGGCTTTACTCTTTAAGAAACATACGAACACTTCCATACTGAGCTGTCTGTAAATATTTAAAATAAATATTGCTATTTTTCCTTGTGAACATTCGTAGGTACTAAAGAGTTGCGAATGCAGAAACTGCCAACGGCTTTAGAAGCAACGCTTGCGATCGCGTGGTCCGGTCTACATTGAAATGAGTCTCGATTAAAATTAGAATGCTTAAATAATAAAGATATTCTTATTGATGTTTCACACGCTATTTATAAATTTGCATAAGATATTTACTATCTAAGCGCACTCCAACTCGAATGAAATGTTTTCATCGTAGAGATATAACTATGAAAGTTTATCATTACCTCGAATGTAAATACATTTTAAATTGATATTATTTCGCTGACGGCCATATAAGCAGTCGTCATAGAGTCGTCTATTGCTTAAGATTTGTGCGCCAAGTGTGAAGAGAGCATAAAAACAGCGTCAAAAACTGAATTTCACAAAAGGGAGCTCGTAGTTTCAGCGATGCATTTGGGTTCGTTAGCACGTATTCAACGCCTATAGCTTTCGACCTTTGCATTTTCAATACACGGATTAAACTAGCTCACCGAGCAAAATTGTGCTTTATTGCGCTAAATTAGAGCTCAAATTCGATAATTATTTTGTCATTAGAAACATACGTCCAACGCCCTAAGAATAAAGCCATAATATGAATATATGCACGTACGTATCATGTAGCCGTCGAATATTTCCAAGCAGAAATATGATTTTGTATTTCATGGCGAGAAAAATAGAGTGTATATTCGACTGCAGGAATTTTAGAATTTACAGTTTTTAAAACAGGAGTGATTGAGAATTGCTGATTGGGTTTTACGAATTGATTTCTGATGAACGTATTGTCTCTCCTCACACAAAAGTACGTCTCATCGGATGAAAGGAATTCCTACCGAATTCTGTTTGTTTTCATATTAAATGAATGTCGAATGAAATATGTATATTAAATGTGTAATCGAGTTGAATTTTTCCATAATGTGTTTTCGAGTGGAATAGTTTAATGTAAATACAGTTATACAACTGTGAGGACTGACGTGGCAATCGAATTTATAATTAATTAAAATTAGAATCATTGTAAATCTAAGCTTAGGGATCTTTGTAGTCATCGTCATATTAAAGTAAAAGTAAAAACTCGTGAGTGACCCACCGCTGGGCGGAGGAGTCTTCTCTTTCTTAGAAGCTAATTTCATTTCTTCATCACAATTGTAGTGGGGTTGACGGGAGACAGGAGTTAATCCGTTATTGCATGTTTCCTCTCTGTGTTGTCTTTCACCGCCGACCACGAGACAAATTATAAACACAAGTTAAGTACCCAGAGTGTCAGCAACTTCAGATTCACGTTTCCTTCACTTGGAGCTTCCCGGCTTTTTATCAATTAATATTTAAGTTTTATCATAAACATTCATTCCATTCGGCGATACTCGCAACAAGAGCCGACAGTCTCGTTGTGATTAATTTCCATCACGAGTTACAAGTCGACGATTGAAACGTCTACAAAGGCTTCATTAAACGGGGGAATTTATTGGACGCCTCTAACTTCATGAATGGGTAAACTATTGTGATGCCGTTTCTTTGTTTAGTAGAAACCAAAAATGTAATATTTAACAGACTCAGTGCAAACATATTACTAAATAATAAATTGTGTTTGTGCATAAAATTGATTTTTAATAAACATATCATATTATGTAAGATCTTGCTTGCAACATTCCTTGTCTGTATTTGCTTATTTTATTTGGTGTATTCAATATATTTTATTGAATTGTAGATGAATGACAAATTCCCCCATACCGATATAAATTTACCGATACAGTATTCATATATAGTTCAGTTAAATAAAGTTAAGTAAATAAAAAATCACGTTTGATGATGAAGAGTCTCCTGTCAGTAGAATCTATATACCTTACCAGTGATAGACACTTTAGTACCAAAAGTGCTCTACTTCGATAAGGTTTTTAAATTGCAAACGAAGCTAAAGATACAATGATACCAATCGACATACATATTTGTTTGTAAACTTTATAAACTTCATCTCTGGCTGCGATGATGTTTTATTCAACTGAACGTTTTTCAAGAACCATTTAAGGCCGTGTCACTTTCCTGAGAGCACTTTCACAGACGGACCGGCGTAATGCGTTAGACGTACAGTTACGTGTCGCCGATGAATTGCTCGCTTCGCTCTGCGCGCCGCGGCCGACGCCGGGCGAAATGCTTATGCGTCACGTCGTGAGTGAAATGCGACAACGTTTGACGGAGACTCATAATTGTAAGCACCAACAGCTAGCACTCCGCATCGATCATGTTTGATACAAGTTCGATACTTTATCTCATGATATGTGACATGTGTGTGTGTGTTAGTTAGTAATACTCGAACGCCTGGAACGATTCTAAGCGTGGATTCGACTACATAATGTATACGGCCTTGCATGGGTGCAATGTTGATACTAAATTTGCTGCAGAATATCTCTATGTACAACTCTCACTTTATAGCTTTTTTGTTATAAGACAATACCAGGCGCAATGTTCCTGCATTTTAAATCTGTAATATCTGCGATAATACTCATTTAAACAACACGCTGTAAAGGGCCATATTGATCTACTTAATTGGATAAAGTTTAGCATTAAGCTTTCTCGTTAAAAGGGAAGAAATAAAAAAACAAAGTCTTTTTTGTGAGTTATCCGTAAGACGTATACATATTATAGCGTTGCGAATTTTTTGCAGAGCTTTTAAAGGTTTTCAATACTGCTTTACATTATTTTGATCTATCTCGTAGGATTCAGGCAGCGTTTGCGATCTAAGCGCAAAAATATGTGTTTATTTACATCACATTGGAAACCTCTAAAATTATCAATATACATAAGCAGAATGTTTCAAAAATTAAATCTATAAAAAAACGCTTTGAAATCCGTTGTGTATTTTTGAAGACCTTAGCAAACACAGGGACAAACAGACAGCGAAACGACCTTGTTTTATACTATGTGGTATATGTAGACTTAGAAATATATATCTAAGACAATAAAACTAGTTCGTGTATTATTAAGTGACGGAGCGTGTAGCGGGGGGCGCGGCGGGCGCGGAGGGTCGCCTCTCAAATGTCCTCCGATCACCTCGCTCCAGATACGCTCTGAACTTCATAATGATACATAACTTAGCGGTTAAGATGAATTAATGGATGTCGACCTGACACACTTACGCCGTAGTTATTCCATTAAGCTTCGATTGACATTTTATCGTTCCTACGTACAGATATAAATATAACAAGGGCATATGTACATTCTGATTGTCGACTTATTTATATGAGAACCACCTTACAACTTAGCATCTTTTGTTATATTGAGAAATTCTGCGTCACAAACGCGGCCCGTTTGAACATTAAAAGCACATTAGTAACTCGTATTTAATAAAAAACAAGCAAATAGAACGAAAGTGTAAGAAATATATAAATAAAATGAGAAGTTATTATTGAAGCCGTGTTTGGGAAAGTAATTTATCACTTAACTGTAAGTGTGTCTGTCAGGCGCAAAGCACAGAAACGTGATCTCTCTTTCTACGATCGAAATAAGTGAATGTGTGTGAGTAAAGAAGTGTTTGAGATCGTTTAGGGAGGAAGAGAAAGCTGCTCACAGCGAGGACTTCCTTTTCCTCCGTATAAAATTTGTATTTTTTATGACCTAAGCGCGTTGAGCGCCCTTAAAATGTTGTGGTATTTAACATTAATTTAAATACAATGAAGTTAAAATATTCGTATTCTATAATTTTTATTCGTCAAGCGTTACGATTCGGAAAATTGATTCTATCGAGAGAAAACGACTAAAAGAGATTGCATGTAGGTTTACTAAAACTAAGTTACATAAAAGTTTTTATATTGTAGTTTAGTTAGGTTAACTATTGCTAGAAATTGTAGTACCATTTATCGTTACCACACTCAGCGGACAACCCACACATAAAATGGATGCCGGTCTGTCTATTTGACGCTTATTAAAATACTTCAACGCCGTTTGATCGAAGACCACGACCGTTGGTATTAATATACATTTTGTTCATGGAGGAGGTTGTATACTACACTTTGTGATAGCCTTGCGACAAATTAGATTCTATATCGTTTAATCGACGATTACTGGCAACGGCAGGAATTTACGAAATGTAAAGATTAATATAAAATCAGAATAACTAGTAATAGAAAGATTGCCTTCATTCTTATACTAAGTAACACGAAATTGACATAGAATTAGGCTTTTTGTCGGCTACACATAACGAAAACCGACGCGACGTGGCCCATTGGTTTTCAGCCTGTCTATTAACAGATAAATTAGAAAAGGCCCATCGGTGGGACCCTCTTAACTTGACCTTAAGCCTGTATTATACTTTAAACTCACATCGTGCTCGACGGTGAAGAAAACATGAGTAGGAAATATTGCAAGTATGAATCTAGCAACCCGCATAAGAGCAGAGTATTGAAATAACTTCCATAACCACGTCCTCCAAGGAATAAATCATTTATTCATATAATTGATATGTTCCTGTATTTTTCTTATATTTATATTAGAGAAAAATAAATAATTAGAAAAAGAATCCGAAAATAAGAAAGAGGTGTGAACTTTTTTCAAAGTAGCAACAACGATCTGAGCGAAGCCTCTCCGCTGTCGTACGTATATGTTTCGTTCTCGTCGGCCGGAGTCAACTGTATCTTGTGAAGACGGGATCGCAATTACGCTATTATAGTTATCGTTATCAAAGGGATGTTATGGATACGTTATTTCGATTCTGATATAGATACCGATATGAACACTATTGGACCGGTTTCAGACGCGGTGATGGTTATCCGATTGTTTCTGATAGTTTCAGTTACGAATTCGATTATTTAGAAATTATAAGAGCAAAAAATAAGAGTTAACGATTTAACTTATTTGTAAGCGACTATTTGAAACTAGATGTCTATTTGAAACTAGATGTCTGTAATACCATGCAAACATATTTGTATATATATATTCTTATGTTAACAAAAAAAAAAGATAATGCAAACATAAAATTAATATCGAATTCCGTTGCAATTTCGTATAGATGTTTATCACGGATATTATGACAGTTCTTAGAGCTTCCTGTTGTCAAGAATGAACCAAATAACTGAAACCAATATTCAAATAATGGTTAAATAAATTGAAAGGCATTGAAGGTCGTGTCACCAAAAAGTTCATTGAGGAACTAATGTACTAGTTGTGGTATTTTATTTTATGTACTTTACTTGAAATTAAAATTAATTATAAAAAAGTGATATACAAAATACGCGGTTTTATTGTCTACGCCAATCCTAGGAAGTTTTATTGCGACATTAATAGGGGAAGAGAAATATTGTCTTATAGGTTTATTGACACGCTTATGATTTGTACATTATTTTATTTTGATGTGCATATATATTGAGATAATAATTATTAACGTAAATAATCTTTTTTGGTGGTAGAGCTTTGTGCAAGCCCGTCTGGGTAGGTACCACCCACTCATCAGTTATTCTACCGCCAAATAACAGTACTCAGTATTGTTGTGTTCCGGTCTGAAGGGTGAGTGAGCCAGTGTAACAACAGGCACAAGGGACATAACATCTTAGTTCCCAAGGTTGGTGGCACATTGACGATGTAAGGAATAGCTAATATTTCTTTAAGCAACATTGTCTATGGGCGATGGTGACCACATACCATCAGGTGGCCCACATGCTCGTCCGCCAACCTATAACATAAAAAAAAAAAAAATTGAAAAAATTTAAATATAATTCCCTTGTGAATGTGACATGGATCATATTACTAAGACTAATTAATTTCGTCCGCAGGGGTGTCGAGGGCGCACTACCTGGGCAAGGAGATCGGGCCGCTGTCGGAGCTGCACCACGGCGTGCGCGGCCGCGTGTTCGCCGTCGACTCGCGCACGCTCTACCTGCACGACTTCCACTATGACGGAGAAGGGCCTGGTAAGTACAGCAACAACAACAGCCTGTGAACTTACCACAGCTGGGCTAAGGCATCCTCACTCCTTTAGGAATAGGTTTGGAACATATTTACACATTACATAATATTAGGAACCCGCTGAGTTTCTTTCGCCGGTTCTTCTCAGGTCAGGGTGTTCCTTTTTCCGAACCGGTGGTAGTGTTTATTTGACAATCAATAAGTAAGTGTAATGCTTCTATATTGAATAAAGGAATTTGAGTTTGAGTTTGAGTTTGGAACCACCAGGCGGTTCTAATGCGGGTTGGTAAACATGTGTTACAATTTTTATGAGATTAGACACAAACAGGTTTCCTCACGATGTTTTCCTAGATCACAGAGCTCGAGATGAATTATAAACACAAATTAAGCACATGAATATTCAGTGGCGCTTGCTTGGGTTTGAACCCGCAGTCAGCGGTTAAGATGCACGTGTTCTAAACAACTAGAAATTCGTTACCTAGAAAGTATTTCGTTATTTTTTTCAATTTTCATGTTTAGTTGTGTTTCATTTGATTGTCTATACCGTTTTAAAGTACTAGTTAGGTTTTAGTCGGCAAAATAAAATTGATTCAGAAGTAACGACGGTATATTTATAATCTTAGAGCTAGAGACTCTCTTCGGGATGTTTTTAACAGAGTAAGAATACTCACTATTGCGTCGCAATATATTTATAACAATATCATGTATATTCACAGTAACATTGATCACTTTGATAAAATCAGTGATAATAATCATTGTATATGCACTAGAAGTAAGGATAAGCTTATAATGCCAAGTTTCCGACTCCGCAAAGTCAATAAATTTTTCTTGGGGCAAGGTATCCATTTCTATAATAAAATTCCGCAGACATTTTTAACTTTGCCGTCTCGTAAATTCAAATCATTTATAAAAAATACATTGGTAAAAAAGGCGTATTATTCGATACAAGATTTTGTAGATGATAAAAAAGCGTGGAATTAATACCTGTTGACTTCCAGGCAGGATATATTAATTTAAAAAATTGTATTAACTAACATGACTGTACTTTTTTTTAAATGTTGCAAAAAGAGTAACTATTGAGTTTCTTGCCGGTTCTTCTCGGTAGAATCTACTTTCCGAACCGGTGGTAGCTTCACTTAATTGTTATATGACGATTCAAAAGTGCTTGGAAAAGCCCACTTGAATAAAGTATATTTTGATTTTGATTTTTGATGGTACCATAAACACCCAGACCCAAGACAGCATAAAACTAACTATTTCTACTTCGATTCGGCCGGCAAACGATACCGGGACCCATTGAAACCGGTGTACGCACTACTCGACGACGGGGTCATCAATATTATAATAATATCATTCATGAATTCACTCCACATGTTATGTCATAAAACAATTGATCATCAATGAAATAAAGCAACTAACGATTACATAAAAAGGTTTCATTGGAATTAATTCTGCATTAACGATACATGCCGGTCATTCGCCTTATTGTAAATATTATTGGTAAACCGATGGCGCCGGCGAGGCTCCGCTAACTCCAAATTACGAATACTGCTTGTCATTAGGCTGTCCGCTCAACCTTGGTAATCCCGGGTTCCCTGGGAGCTGATCAATATGTTTTACTGGTATGTTTCACATTGACACGTTAATATATGATATATGTACGTAACGTAGTAAAAACTTATAGTCTAGTTATTAATTCCTACTTTACTATTAGGTCCCGAATAAAAACCCTGGATTCAGATAATACAGAACATATATCTATTCTATTTTTTCAAGGAGTGGTCATAAGCTGCCCCGCCTGTATATTTTGTGACTACTTGTGTATGATAAATATACTTTGAAATATTTCTATATAAAATTCAGTAGTCAAACTAACGCTGGAAGAATTAAGAGCTTTCAACGGTTAACAGCGCTCGATGTCTCCATACTGAAAAATTCCTGACGTTCGTGCACTTTGCGTATTGTTGACCTGATCGTTACTACTTCTATAATAACTAGTCTAGTTTTTGGATAAAGTGAATTTAGTTTTTTATTTATCTTAGTAATAGATAGAGGAATGTAGAAGATCTCCTTGAACCATGTCACATCGATCACGTATTATCGATTGCGTTCGTCGCTCGCAAACGCTCAACTCGAACGTACAAGTTTGGGTGACTTATCGTCCTCCGCGAGTCGTTTTACTACAAACAGCAACGTCATTTTATTTTTGCACTCTTTGTCTAGACTCACCGCAAAAAGTACAAACGTAGCTTTTATTTTAACTTTTCAAAAGTAGTTTCGAGTGTAAAACACTCTTGAAGTTCTTCTATTTGCATACAACTCGTAACAACTTCACTGCGGTCGCTACATCGCTAATTAGTTTGCACACGTGTTGTTTCGCATGTAAACGTTTATATTTACACGTGATATAACTCTTATTGTATATGTTTTAGAGTTTAATTTAATAATTCTCAGAAGATAAGCTTTAGGAGAGAAATAACTTTAAATGGCTACTAAATTGTTTGGGAATTAGCGTTCGGAAGATTTATTGTAGTGCATGTAATTGTATTGCAATGGATTCCATCCTAATTATTATGAAATTGTTAATACTTAAGTAATATTTGTAGACGAATCAAAATAAATACAGGAAGGGCTTCTGTGACTTAAAATTACTGGAAGGTGAAAATAAGTATGACAAATTAATTAAAGTAAGGGCTCGTATAACGAGATCAGCCGGATCGGCCTCGGTCGAGTCAAGGCTTAGCGCAGATGAAACTCGACTTATTTCAACGTCCGCAGCAAGCCAGGGGAAAATGAAAATTCGGTAAAAGGGAAAAGCTACAAAGGTCCGTAACAAAATATTGATACATCACCTGTACTATTTATTTATAATGTTTGAGGTGTTGTTTGCGCAACTGCGTTGATATAGTACCGCCATACACCAATTAATTGTTGCTGTTTCGGTTTGAAGAGCAAGTGAGCCAGAGTAAATGAGGTGCAGTTTTTACGTTTTGCAGGGATAATGTTTATGCTTGGAACTGTTTATTATCAAATGAGGTTAGGTTTTTGCAATTGTATGATACCATAACAATTAGTATACCTAATGCAATAATTTAAGATACTTTTTGGTACGCCAATGTTATGAGAAGCAAGCGAATGATAAATAAGCAATAACGGTTTGTCTTCAACTATATAACAACACCGAGCGTCTGATGAGTGTGAACAGCCCCCGAGGGCGGCCGGGCGTTTGTTGCGGGCACAGATGTACGAGCCTGGCGCATTCCACCTAATGAGAGACGAACATATGTGAACTGGATTTGACTTATTATAGCCCATATAGCCACAACCACAAGTACTATTTTCGCCTGCACTCAAAATCGTACAGAGCCTCCCTTGAGCGAAATAGCCACGTAGAATACTATGCCTAAAATTAAACGTACTAAGGGATGTTTTTGTAAGCATGTTTTTATATTTGTCGTCGCTGTACATCTACAAATTATAAGACGCAACTTTGAAGAATATTGCCGTCGGCTTAGCTCATTTTCTGCCGTTTTTTGGCGTTTAAGGCCAATATAGTTTGATTTGCAGCGTAATGTTCACGAGACTGCCAAAATATTCTTTGCGTAAATGTCATTTGTTTGTAAAAAAATTACGAGTTAAGAATAAATAACGAAAGTATTTTCATAAGATAAGGAGGGATCGGCCGCGACGCGAAATATAATCGTATAAAGTACGAGCAATCATGTGAAATTTATTAACTTTTCACCGTGAAGTTGGCTCCGGGCTAATTTCCCGCGGGGCGGCGCTCGGAGATGCATTCGCGTTCGAAGATTTTTCTTGTCGCTTCGAGACGGCGCGATTCCGTCGAACGTTTAATACATCACGATTTGTGAGATTAAGGTTTAATGTTCGACAGATTCGGAGTATGAGAAATGACTTTGTGTTTATGCTGTCGACTCCTAATTCAATTGAATATTTGATTGCTCTATGATGACAATGAAATCAAATTATAAAGTTATTCCCAATAGATTTATATATTTTCATAGTAATTAAATCGTTTATTAGAGCGAGATGATTATGCTCTAAAACGAATGCCTTTCCTAAAGGATAAGTCTTAACCAGACAAGGATTCGTTTGCCTAGTAGTGGGTACATATCGAGCTCTCACTTCAATATATTTTAGTATAATGTGTTACGAATTTCATAAATTTATCGTTTATCATTCCTAAAAAATGCTATTATATAGCTATTAAATTATTGAAATGCATAATATCACGTGCCGTTTTCTGTCGCTCGTCGTGAGTTGGCCTGACGACGCAGATGTCGCTGCGTGGCTGTAAAGTATAAAGTATGTAATTGCAACACAAGAAAAACGATACAAATCACGCTCCGCGTGTAACAAAGGCTAATTAAAACATAATGACTAATTGCTGACGAGGCGCGGGGCGACGGCGCATTGTGTTCGCAGTAAAGTTTAGCCGTTCCCATCTCGGGTTGTGATCGGAAAACAAACAGCGAATTGGAAATATTTACACGACGAAACGTTTGCTGAGCACCGGAGGCTGTTCTGCTCGAACTGTTTGCTTTGCATCTCGGGCTGCGTCGGAGACATCGACAGAGCGCACGCGGGTCTCAGTTCGAAGGATACAAATAAGGAGACGATTGTTAACATGCTTACATTAACATAGCTGTACTTCCAAGAATCTTTTGTAACTGTTATTTTTGTATCTTTATGGTATTATATATTTATTATATATGTATTGTGTATTTATAGTAGTTGCGTTACCCATTTTTTTACTCATATGTATCTCACGAAAAGGCAACTTTTCTCGTGTAAGAAATTTCTTACAAATGTGAGATAATTAATTTTTTTATGCAATAGCAGCAAGTTGTGTCAGAAGATAATATCTACGCTGTGAACTTAAACAAAATAAAATGGTATCACAGATATACAAACTACAGATCATAATTGACATGTAAAAATCGTGCCCGCGTGGGCTCGTACAGCAATACACACAGGTCACTCAGGCAAGAATGTGATTTGCCGACGCAGCTTCTCCCGTTGTTCCTTGCAATATTTTCTTATTTTTATCGAAACTATATCATTGCAGATTACACAAATTGCAGGTCCGCATTAACAAGAGTTTAATACTTAAAATACTCGAATAATATTTTTTCCTGTAGTTGATTGGTTAAAATTTTCTGGAACAGGCTTCACTTACGATATAAATGAAAATATATAAGTAACCAAGAAAATGTTATAGATAAAATATATCAGTGCAGTTAATAATGTACTCACGATGAGTCTTCGAACTGTTTCCAATTTCCGTCGTCATAAGTTTAATTAAAACTTATTATTTTTTGGTTTTATTTGAGCCCAACACGTGGATGTTATTTAATTAGTAGAAAAAAATTACTCCTTCATTTTGGTTCTTCTTAATAAAATTTGCACTCCGATGTAGCATTACCTTCGATAATATTTCATAAAATAATTCCAAAGTGCTTCTAAGAGCCGACTGGAATTAAATAAATGTCGTTTTCGATACTGGTTTAACGTAATACATTTAGAAGATTGATTGTGTTTTGTTTTAGCAAAACATCAGATTATTTCTTTCAATGAACGCGAGGTAAATTAATATTCAATTTCAGCGTAGAGTGAACCATATGATGTTCAGCGAAGGGGACAGAATTGCATGTGAAAAATATGTGAATTATTCGACAAGTTCGCTTTGTTCGATATCTTTTTTTTTCATAGCGTGGGTGCCGTCAATATCACTTACTTGAAAACTTCTGAAAAGGAAAAAAACTGGAGCGAGTTTCCGTTTTACACAACACTGACATTGTACGGCGAGCGCTCGTGAATGTTCGTTGAAACATTTTTACTAGAAATTGACGGTCTGAGTTTTTGTTCAAAGAATGGATACTGATTTGATTACAAATATTTATGTATACGAATTTATATACATTTATGTATATGTTACGTTTATTTATATATCGTCTAAAATAATACTACACACGCGTAAATAACTGTCTCTCTCTTACTTCTGACGTGATCGGAGAAAAGTTAGACGTATTTTAATCTATCCGAGGTACGGGACTTTAAACTCTGCCAAAAACACAAAAACTATGTTGCCTTTCAGTTATATTGGTTTGACCAGAGATTCTGGGATTTGAATCCTAATAAACTGGACTACTGCTAGACACTAGACCAGCGGGGCGCCGGAGATTAACCGTGCACAAGTCCATTGTGATATTTAAAACAAACCGTCGGAACGAACAATATCGCGAGATAAATTTGGTTACGCGCGTGCTGTTGCGGAGAGTGATTTAAAGTTGGCCGCGTTGTGTTGCGGAAAGTTTTGTTCGCGGTCGCGCCGCGCGCGCGATGTGCGAGCTTTTATTTAAATGTTATTGCAGCGCGATTAGCATTACAATATATAAAATAAAATGATAACTTATTTTTGCTTTTTTTATCTTTAAATGAAATCGTTTGCTTAAAAATCATTAATTAACATGACACCTCTCTGTCTGGCTACATAACAATGTTCTCCATTCAAGTTAAGTCTAAGTCAGGGACTTTTGATTGACATTTCACAAGTAAATTAAGATAAAGGTACTTACCGATGTGGAATGGAGGAGGCTATTGAGAAAAGATCCAATAATCAGACAGAATACTTTTCGGTACTGAATATATTAATTGTATTCAATTATATTTTTATTCAGTATGCATTTTAATGAACACAAACTCTTGAGCTAAATCATACTTCAATGTTTCGCGAATGTGTGACATTGTTTATTCATAAGATTTTATATTAAAGTATCAAATGAAAAAGTCAGTACCTTATAGGTGTAGTTGAATAATAAAATTGATTATTTTATTGGATTGGATTTATATATAGGATGACATGACTGATAGGATACCATGTATACAAATATTCGCTTCCGATTTTCCTTAACTAAAGGAAATCTACTATATCTTGACTTTAGTTCTTGTAAAATTCTGGAATTGTGTATTATTTATATTTGAATAATAACGCGACCGCTAACGACCTGCCGCCGGATCGCAAACAATACAAGTTAAATTATGACCGGTGATAAAAATTACAAATTTCGGTATTTATGTCGAGATAAAACTAGTTTTGTCTAAGCGTTACTTTCTACTGATTAACATCAACGGAGGTGATGTAAGGTCTGCTCGTTACCGAGATGCACATCTCACGCTACTGCGTTCCTTTGCCGGGTGGAAGGGCTGTGGCTTGTATTGCCGTAGGTCTGCTCAGCTTACCACTCATTATATTATATTCTACCGCCAAGTAACTACTATTCATTGTCACATAGCGGTGGTGACCACTTACCATTGGGTGGCTTGCCCGATCGCCGATCTATTTCATACAAATTATATAAACAGTTAGAATTATGCTATTTACTCATAAATGTATTTTAATGTATAAAAAGACCTGTTATTGTTATTGGTAACTTTTGTTTATCGTTAGTAGATGAGTGTGTTCTCAGCATTTTCGATCTTAATCCAGTACGAGACCCTTGCAAACTGAAGTCGTTGCAACTTCCTATTCAATACAGTTATTGTGATTATTTCTCACATTATATCATTAATTTAAATGATCATTACTGTGATGACATTTGAAAATCGTTACAAATAAAGGCCAGGCCGCTTGTATGAGGTTCGTAGCATTGTGTAATAGTTCAACGTCTTAGATAATCATACAAAATATCACATACAAAATAAGAGTAAAATGAAACCACCTCACAGCAAATATAAAGGTGACCAGGAAAATATATAACTTTAATGAGCGTGAAAGAACATATTGAAATTATAGCATTCAACAAAAAATATGAGCGTTTTATCCGAGTCGTATTTTTATCAGGTACTTTATTTTACCTAAGTGTATTACTTCCATACTATTGTAATTAATGAATAGATAGAAAATTTGATTTAATGTATGTATTTGTTTCCCCGGCTTTGAACCGGTAATGTTGGGTTGATGAATTAACTATTTTTAACCACTATTCCAATATGTAAAAGTTTTACCGTAGCTGGGAAAGTCATGGATATATTTCTCGTAAAGAACTAAACAAAGTTTGAAAAAGTATTTAATATATCAATATAGAATATATACTTATATATATAAAAAAGTCTTGCAAGCATATCGCAATATTCACCGCCCAAAACAAAAATGTTCTTAAAGGGATGCAAATTGGGTGTTAATCCGTGATTGGTTGTAGTGAGCCGGCCGGACATTCGTGTCGACACTCGCCCTCGCCGAGGGTCGGGCCGACGCACAATCAGAGCTTTAATTAAACAAGGCATATTGATGCATTGTTTCATATTCGCGTCGGAGTTGGGGCTAATTCTAAAATCAATAATTTCGTTGATAGCATCTGTTTAACAATCCTTTGAAAATGGAAGATTAATTTGAAAATCGGGTTTTGTCCTATTACGGAAAGAATCAAGATCGAAATATACTTTATTCAAATAGGCTTTTACAATAACTTTTGAAAGGTCATTTTAAAGTACTATGTTTTGTAAAACAGACACCGGTCCGGAGTCTAGATTCTACCGAGAAAAATCAACAAGAAACTCAGTAGTCACTCATAATACTTACAAAGTTATGTTAGTTAAATACAATAATATTGTAATTATACTGGATGGATACTTCGGTTGCCTTAATCAAATTCTATTCAATATGTAGATGAGTTAGTGACGCAAATACTCGCACCTCTTAGACGTTACGTTGTATACGTGTTGTATGACTATCTCGTTGGGTCGGCTGGTCCCAAGACTTTGGGTTCAAAACCCAGAACGATGACAAAATTTGACTAAGTTTTTCTTCAAAACTATCGAAATATCAGTAACGGTTACGATTTGAATTGAAAATGTGGAATCCCCATTCTCAGAAAGTATATAAAGCCATCCGTCTATCGTTATATCTCTAAGAGGCATCCGTGTTTGTGAACACATTCGTGCACTAAAATATTTCATAATTGGCTTAGCTCTTAAAAATAGCCGAATTGCGGTCAAAAGGACTACAAATATAATGATAATAAAGTTGTCAAGTTGATAAGAGATATGTTATTATAAAAGTATTAAATATTAAGATTAATAAAGTAGACGAAAAATACAGGAAATGCATCTCGAAGACCGGACTTTAGATGTTTTAAAGTAATTAACTGTGTAAAGCTGACTGCAGCCGGCTCGCGTACACAGCGGAGATTAGCGGCGCGGGTCCGTCCAGCGCGCCGAGATAACCGCTTAAAGTATCCCAATGAATCCAGCATTATAACTAACGACACCAGCAACCTTATGGCGCTTCTGTTGCTTAAGATTTCTACACTTGTGTGTGATGGAATAATGAACAAACTTAGAAGCTAAGCAACGGAGCGAGTGAAAGGGACAAGTTTAGAGAGAGAGGTATATCAGAAAAATATAAGATGATATTACATATGACATAACGCGTTATGGCGCCGTACTTGTAATATCAATTTTTATACTAAGGTCCCGTACACGATTCCAACGTCTGACTACGTCTGCATAAAATAATGATATAAATGCCATCCAGTACACCGTCCTCGCCGATTTCGTCCGCGGTGCTCTCAAGGGAGACTCTTTAACGGCACAGGTCATACTACTTTGCATAAGTGTCACAATTCCCACAATTCCCAAATGTAATGATGGAATAGAAAATCAATACGTCCAGCGAATAGTAAGGCGCGGGGATTACGTGAAGAAAAGGTAACACTGACAACGTGTTAAATCTGCGTTTTTATTTAGTAACAAGTTATTGACTTAAATGAGGATTTTAACTTGTTATGTGCTCTTACAATTTACCCTCTATCCAAGGAAGGCGTAAGAGAGTAAATCATATAATCTAAATATAATCATGACATAATCTGTATTTTGACAAATTTGTATGGTATGGTATGTATGGTATTCAAACGCAAATGCGCCTCCGTTGAATTTTTCTAAAACTAAGTAAAAATAATCACAGAATCCATTACTCTGTCCTGTAAAGATTATATAAGGACTTTGCTTATAATGAAGGCTAGTTTATTTGTTTATCGTAGTTAGTTATAATGCCTTCTGTGTGAAATATACATCGATACCCACTCAGCGCTTCTTCCCAATTAGCTTGGACAATTATTGGCCGATACCACAAATTTATGTAAAACGCGTGAACGAACAAAATACGACTTTAATTTAATGTAAAAAGGTTTTATTTTGCTTTGGAATAAAATTAGCAGCAACGTTCCCTCGTTTAAATATTCTCTGTTGGGTGAAATGTATATAAATAAGTTTATGTGAAACATGAAGGTATCTTTTAGAGTGATAAGCGCGCTTCTAAAAATACTCGTGGAATTCATAGCTGTATGAAATATGCTCTTTTATTTTGTTTATTCCATCTCGTGTAAAAAACGGATTTTGTTAAAAGCGAGTGGATTATACACATAAACAAGTCTGTTGGAAACAGTTGTCGGATTGATTCACGATTATGAAAACGTCTTTATCAGGCAGTAGTTCTCGCCTATAACCGTACTTAGTAATTGCTTTATGTAATGAAGAAATAATTATGCAAAACCGAGTGGTAGTTCCTGAGTTCACCACGTCCGACCGCTCATTAAGTATGTATTTATAGACTAACTGCTCCGTGCGGTTTCTCCCGCCTCAAACGTTACTGCTCCGCGCTGCCGTTCGTAGCGTGATGTTATATAGTCTATCCGTTATATGATTTAGCCAAAAACTATTAAATCCTACGGTGCTAGAGTAACTACGGAGTTTCTTGCCGGTACTTCTCGGTATAATCTACTGTCCGAACGAATGGTAGCTTCACTTAATTGTAAAATGACGATTCAGAAGTGCTTGTAAAAGCCTACTTGAGTTTATTTTGATTTTGATGAACACAATCGAATAACTTCCTGAGTTTCATATTATAATTGAAAATACATATATTTAGAGGAGGCTTTTAAGAAAATCATTCTTAAAGTCTTTAAAGCTTTTGTTCATAGCAATCTCTCCATCCAAGCATGCGTCCGTATATATTTTTTTATGTGTAATAATTTTTGTGCTTCTTGACGATATAATTCTAACTATGGGTTGGTTACTTAATTACTTATATAATAAAATTTATTATTATTAATGTATCTTTAGACTTGACATAATTATTTTCTTTTATAGTAAATAAAAAACCAAATCAACACATTTTCATAGTTTACGCACTTTATTATATATCGACGAAGCATTATAAATTAATATACAACACTATCATGTACTATAAAATTTTGAAGCTTTTATTAGGACTGGGCTGATACTATGTTTTAATTCTTAATATATCAGCTATTCTTATTTCTACTCATTATTTTTATGTACATATATAGATATAAACGAATACTTCGCTCTCAATTCAAGTGTTACGAGTTACGCTAGTACCGGCCAATTGTATCGAAGCAAACATTTTAAAGTTAAGCTACTATGTTTATAACAGGGAAGCTATTAGTCTAAAATATTAGTTTGTTAAATGTGGAAAGTTTTGATAAGCGCCAGGAATAGTTGGCCCGCGTGCGCCGCGCCTTAATCCGAGGAGTCCGGGCCGTGGGATTGAGTTCAATTTTTAAGCATTTCTAATTAGTCATAATAATGAAAATAGTGTTAGCCTATAAATTAATTTAGATATCATATTTATAAATAAATCAATAAAGGTTGTGTGCTTTGTAGCTATTGAATTATATTCAGTATAGTAGTAATCAATGATATTCTAATAAACAGATATGTTATATCATACTAAACAACAGAAAAAGGTGTGCCGCGCTAGGGACCGTTTATTTTTGTTTATTTTTGCATTTCGTTAAAAGTAAAAAAGGTAGCTTGATAAGAACAAGAAGTAAAAGGGATAACTAGATGTTTTAATTACGCAAAACATATAACTACGTAATTATGATGTATTATAACGTATTACTACGTAAAACAACTAAAGGCAAACGTTCCAATTAGGACGTTTTCTAGTCTTCACTTTTTGCGCGTTAATAACATATCTGTTTACTACAACATCATTGGTAGTAATGAATACTTTTTGGTTGATATTTTTACAAATAAAAGTAGAAATATAATATTATTGAATCTGACAATGGAATTGTTAATCTGGGTTTAAAAAACGGAAGATAACGGATGATTGTAACAAAAACTGTACACATAAATGTTGTAAACTTTATTAAATATTGTTAATTTTATTTGATGTTCCTGTTTATCTGAAGCTGGTCTTCAATAGTTATCAAATAACTTAAAATTTTTCCATGTATTAAAAGGTATTCATTACTTACTATTTATGTTCCGTTCGTTGTAAAGGTAACTGTAAAATAAATGAATATGACAGTCAAATTGTTTTTAACTATCAATCTCTCAGCCCACTTTCACCGTTGATTGATCGCTACAGTTGACGTCTGGTTAATTACAATTACCAGCTTTCTTTTTCTATTCAAAACAACAAAAGTCTAAAAATCAATCTAAGTCAATGAGTTATGTAAGCTGTGTGCAATTATTATTTCGATTTTGCCCATACTTCGTGTATATAAAAATAAACTTATACGTGCCTTTAATTCATTTTTATTCTGTTATATGATATTGTTAGTAGATTGAACAAATATTATATATAAATTATGTAAGCATATTTGATTTGATACATATTTCTCAGAAAATATATAAAGCTTATACTTCATAAAGTATTGACTCAATATAATATAACGTTAGACAGTACATACAATAGACGTACGTACATACAATAAACGTAACATAGCTCCAGGATTAGATTTTGTTTTTGTGGTGTTGTTGTTGGTGTTTTTTCACCACGATAACCAAGTGGCACGAGGTCGGCCTTGGTCTTGTAAATATATTTTTAGTAGATTCGATTATTAGATGCTTCTATTAATATCAATTGAAGCGTTTGATTTAATTCTAGGATTAAAGAAAAGCTCAAAACCTGTCTGCGTTTAAGCTCGTCAATAGTTTGGAAGGCAAGCGAGTTGGAACGCGCTCGTGCCGACACTCGCCACAAGCGTTGTTTAAAATCAAAGCAAGAATTTCATACGAAACAAAACAACGACGCTCACGACTATATTGGAATAGTTCTGACGTCCGACGCGAACTACTCAATAAATCGGGAGCCAGCCTTAACATGCTCACCATACTAAAGGTTTCCTTTTAGGAATATTGAAAACAAGCATTACTTTTCAATCGTTCGTTACATTCGTTCGCGTGAACGGAAACATTCGTCTAGTTGACTGTTATATTCAATACATTACAGCTGGAATATTTCAAAGAAACCCGACATTGATCTACGTTTAGTCGAAGAAAAGGTTGATCGTTGTCACTACTCCAATTTGGTTCGTGCATAAAATTGCACATACACATTTATATATTTGCTAATATTAAGGTTTATTACTATTAACATTTGTTTTTAAAAATATAATTAAAATAAGAATTTGCTTTGAATATTGTATAGTGACTATAAGATAATTACTATTGACGTCACAAAAGCCTCGATCTCTCCTAATCACTGAACACATAAGTAATAACGAGATGTTATTTGCGAGATATGTTTTAGTTCAAAGAAAACGATTTACAGCAGAAACAAATAACTAAAGGGGTGAAGGCGATAATAATTAAAAAATAAATTGGAATACGAACGTCGCTGAGAAAAATGTTGCGGAACAGAGCAGTTCGCTTTAAAATAAATACGAGGAACAAAAAAGGACAGCAAGACGCCAACAGAGCGCCCTTCGGAAATAGCAAACGTTAAAGTATTTGCTGCTCCCGCTGAATCCACTGCAACGTTTAAACCAGACATATTTGTAATGCTCAGGTTGTTTAGGTATTGTTCACGAGCTCGACGTAACAGATTTTCATCTTCTACATTAATTTTAAACAACGTCTTACAAAATATTTCATTTTGATGCGAATAACATACTTTATATTTTGATGTTTGTTTGTATACTGGAAGTATTTTATTTTTATATAAATAAAATAAAAAAATAAATCGTCTATTCGTTATACTAATGACATAAAAAGGAGAGTTTTCTCTATTGCATTTATTTGATATATCAATAGATGAGTTTATAGACGAGTAATACCTTATAACGAAATGTTTATATTTCTATAACAAAAATATAAAGGATACGTGGATAAAGGCCTTTGAGGATATTTAAGAGGAGTAATTTAAGGAGGTTTTAAGGTTGTTATCCCGCTTGCTTCCCATGATCGCGCATGTATCGGTAGTAGGTTATGATTCGCACAGGTATATTAACTGGGATAGTTGAATACACTAGGATAAGTCGGAGCTTTAATTTGTAATCTTACGTTAATAATATGCGCAATTGTATTTATAAGACGAAACACATCGTCCTTTGTACAGGTTGTAATCGATGTTAAATCATTTTCAAATTTCTATGAACATGAAGAGTCTCGAGAATTCGTGGAAACTCTTTATTCGCTTTCTTGAATACATGTTATTATATTCCTTTGATCAGTCTCGCAGAACATGTTTTCATCATCTCTCCGCAGTCTGTGTCTTTAAGTATTCAATGATAAATACGTTTACATACATACATATATTTAATGAATAAAGTTTATATTACTATATGCGTGTCTGCTAATCATGTATTAAACCGAAGATCATGTCATTGTTTTTTATTAAAGTGGTCGACATCGCTTGTCAGGCACTGAAATACAAAACGTCACATCAAACGTCTAAAATATTACGTTTACACGATATTTTTTAATTTTGAACTAGAGTTATGGTATGCATTATGCCAGACTACTACTGCACTTAAGTTAATTAGAAAATTTATAAAACTTATAACAAGAAATCTAATGAACGAAGAAATGTTCATTGCTTGGAGTTCAAATGTGCTTCATATCAAATTTCATCAAATTCGGTCTAGCGATTTGGCAGTAACAGACAGACAGAGGAACTTTCACATTTATAATAAAAGTATATATTGCTCATGGAGCCGTGGTCCACTCGAGACTGACGCTTGTGTTAAGTTTCCTCGCCCCGCAATTCGCCCTTGCGTTAAGTAGTGGGGCGCGTCTTCTACGATTCATTGACTATTTCGTATAAAGTATTAAATTCTTGCTATTAAAAACAACTTCATTCATAACTATTTATACGTATTAAACAAAGGCTCAACATTTGCGTATTCTAAAGGTAAAGGCATATGTGGGTACTGAATCGCTAAATATTTACTTTATTTCGACTTACTATTTTTTATTACTATTTGGTAAAAAGTTTAAAATACAGTTGTATTGTCACGGCAATAAAATGTTCCAATACGATCCACTAAGACGGATATTTACACACGACTGAGCGATGAGTTTAGAGCGTCTTGATTGCTTTCGGCTGCTCTGGAGGTCGTGTCCCGGACTTTCGTAATATAGTGCGTCGCCGTCCGTGCGATGCGCGCTTTACACTTCGTTTACATTTCAGGGAGCTACAAGTTTTTAAATCTACTTCTATTTATAAAAATCAATCAAAATAAAAACATTAAAAAACATTCAAGGAGGCTCATAAAAGCACATTTAAATTATAATGTAACGTCAATAATTAAAAGCAAATCGGTTCGTAATAACCTACCAAGAATAACCTTTCTCACTCTTTTTCACCATTTTAATTACAGAATGCCTGTAAAAAATAATTAAATCTTTTTATATCGTGCCTGATCAATAAATACTTAGTCTCCGCTTTTTCACCTGAATATAATCTTGTAGTGCGGTAAAAATATACCTTATTTATCAATATATTTTTTAAATGAATTTTATTTCTTATATTAGCCAAGTTAAAAATAACTGTGAAATCATATTATAGGAATACCGCGCCCCAGGAAGGATGTATTAACTTTGCGAAGTCGGAATCTAGGTGTTATTAGTTTAGCTCTCAGTCGTGTCTCTATAATATTTTGTCATTTCAGTATTCATCTCTAAAATATCTCTTTTAGGAGGATTGTCACTAAAACCTTATAAGTTTCGATCGTCTCGAATCGAAAAAGGTAGAGGTTCTAATCAAATCTAATCTTCTTTAATGTATGTTCAGACAGATATAACGAGTTCTCGGAAAAGACAATCGCACTGCTCGATTTCAACGACTATTTGCTATTTAACTTGGTTATTATTTAGTCAAAATACTTATTGATTCGATGAACACATAATTACACGTGAGTTGAGGCTGACTGAATGCTAGGCTATAAACTCAGTTTCAATAAAGCTTACTTTAAACTGACTCAGTGGAGTGCCGCGTTGATCAAGTGGCTAATTTTTAAACCTTCTCCTCAAAGAGAGAGGAGACCTTAGCCCAGCAGTGGGAAATTTACAGGCAGAGAGTTCAAGCTATTAGTCAAGCTCAGAGACCGGGTACTAAAAGGATGTTATGTTTTTTATTAATAAATTTTTATTTACTTTGAAAAGCTCGTAGAGCCAGGGGCTCTACACCTGATTATACTATTTCTATATCTTTAGGTATGTATTTATATAATTTTCTATAATGAAATATTCTTCAACAGCTGCATACTTCTACGTGGGCACGTCGAAGTCACCGACCGCGTCCGGCTCGCTCCGGCTGCGCGACGAGCGGGGCAGCACGACGCCGCTGCGGCGGTACCGCGGGGAGGGCATCACGCTGTCGCTGCCCGACGGGAAGACGCTGCGGGACGTCAGCTGGTTCTCAGTGTGGTGTGACGAGTACTCAGTAAGTACATAAAACTAGTATTCAGAAACAAATATTACTTATTAAGATACTATTTTTCTCATAATTGTGTGTGTTCTGTGTTGAGAGTGGGTACGACTAACAACTCAAGATGTAGGAAACGCTTACATCATATATTTAAGTTCCTGTAAGAACGGTAATATTAAGTCTTTGCTACATACGAAAACATCATCTTTTGATGATGTACTGCAGTATAATAAAGGTACTCTATACTCTACAATTGCGGTTAAAGTTGTGTTCTCTATGATAGGCTAAATATTGAGCTGCAATAAAGATAACAGTGCCATATCCATTTGACCTAGAACACAATTGTGTTTCAAAACGACGTACACATCTGATATTATTTAAATATACAACTTATAACAATGATACTAAGAAAATATAACCATCCTAACATCCTAAGCATCCATCCCAAGCATTAGCTAACTAAAGGGGGCATTTTTTTTAATGTAATTTGGCAAACGAGCAGGAGGCTCACCTGGTGGAAATTATGTTATTTATTTTTATATAAATGAATGCTGTCCTGAAATTCATTAGAATATTTTTGAATTAAATGCCACTTCAAACACAAAGTGTACCTGCAACAATTTCCAGTGAAATGGCACAACAGACGAGCCGGAACTCAAGGCGAACGCTAACATAAATATCAAGTTGAGACGCAGCAGCAATGTAAATACCCTTCGAAATATGCAACTAACTAAACCACAACTAATATAACTATCTGCTCGTGTAGTGCAAACAGCGCAAGATAAACAGGCAGCGCCGGCCGAGTATTGTCTCCGACTTAGCGCGGCCCAGATCAACGGCGTTGAGATCGCTATCGCAGTCGTATTGAACACCAGCATAAAGACGCCTTGTTAAATAATACTCAGCTGACGTTTAGATTAACTCAGCTACTTTATTACGAGTAATTTCGATGATTATTTCCCAAATTTAATTTGAAAGTAAAGCTCAACTCAGCGTCGGTTCCGGTGTAAATTTTACCGAGAAAAACCATAACAGTTACGCTTTTTCATCAACGTAATTACATCACCGCGTTATTTTTTTCAATTACTACTCATTTTAAGTTTTTCTAAATAAGTGATCCGATTTTTTTTGTCTCGGTATTGTTGCCGGTCATCGCTTTGTCAAATGAAGTCTGCACTGATATTAAGAGATTTGTGATCTTGATACTATTGTAGTGGACTATGAGTTGTTTTGTATATTGGTTTTAAGCCCCCGTAAAATATACGTAACTGTTGTTTATATCTGATATTTTAGAAATTTCATCATCGTCATCTATGGAGAGTTTTAAGTCAGATTACTTTGAATGGTTCATTACGGGTTTTTGCAGCTTACGAGCTTACCTTGGGTTCTAATTCCGGGATCGTCCATTACAAGGTCATTGGGTTATTTTGTCAAGAATTCCCAATAGTTTAATTATTGTATCTCAGAAAGTAGGTAAAGTCTTGCATTGGTTTATGTTTCACTTAGTGCAAGCCGGTTCGGGTAGGTATCACCTATTAATCTTATATTCTATCGCCAAAGAGCAATGCTTTGTAGCAGTCTAGGTTGAAGGATAAATGAGTCAAAAGGACGGCAGACGCATTTTAGTTATCAAGGTGGTGCATTGGCAATGTGTATCATTAATTCCTGTTACAAAAACCGAAAGTGTACAAAGATCTCTTACATACGAGATCGCTTCTATTAATCGCATGGAAATTAGATATTATTCAGAGAACAACGTATTTATGTATGTGTTTGAGTGGGTTGACCCAAAATAAGCGAGTGAGTATATAGAATTAATACGAATCGTCATAACGCCCATTAACAGCGCCATAACCGACACTACACTTAACTGCGACGCACATAACGCCACTTAGCCGAATGTCACTTAACGACGGAACTCGAGTTTAAAGGCTACTGAGACGAATTACATATTTGCTTTCAATTCCAACATTAAGCAAATAAAACTGCCTTAATCATTCATAAGATAAATCAATTATATTATTATAGAGAAATAAGTTGTCCATCATCAGAGCAAACTACCCCCATAAGGAGTGGAAGGGCAAGTGTAATCGAAATAAATTAAGTGTTCACCAGTGGTGAACAAATGACTTTTAATCGAATATTGCTGATTCAAGCTTAGACAAGCGTATCCAACTTTGCATTGCAATCTGCATTATGTGAGGAAACTTTACTGTAACCACCAACTCGAATTGTAACACCGTGGTGGACTAAGCTACAAGCCTTCTCCTCAAGATCAGTTACTTTTGATAAAGCAGGGTTATATATTAATCAAAATTTGAGCGAATAAAACCTCATGTCTCCAGAGGCGTACATGTGCACGATAACTACCCGAAGAAAATAATTATATTAAAAATAAACATTATATTCGGAAACTTAATATGAACGAGTGCACAGCGGTTTAGTTAGTTAAACCGGCAAACGAAAACTATCGGCTTGTCTTCCCCCGAGCGCCAGGAAGCGTTCAGGTCGGGTTGGACGTCTCCGAGGGGCATAAACAACGGCAGACAAACGCCAGCGCGCTCGCCGTGAATGACGTGCCGAGATAAACGACCAGTATTTAGTTGCTACGAGTACAAGCGGTTATACAGCGAAACTATTGAGAACTTAGAAATGATAAATAAAAACATAGAAAAAATAACGAATAATTAAAATTATTCATTTCGGGTTACGAATGGGCTACGAATGTGTTCACGAGTCTCGTGAACAAGACATTCGTAGATAATGTCGAAATATGGAGATCCACCGAACAAAAATAAAAAGACATGGTAAATATCCCGATGAAAAACTTTGATAATAAAAATAACCATGTTAATTTAAAATCTTTTATAAATAACGAATAAATTCGGAAAACCACGAGACATATCAAAACACCCGTAAATAGGATGTAATTACACAACTTCGTTGTTTCAATTCATTTTTTATCTGTATTTTATCTGTCATAGGCCTGATGTGGGTAAAACTCTAGGATTAGTTTGCATTTGTTAGAATGTTTATAATCTATCAATAAAACAAAAAGAAGGCAATTTATTTCTATTTTATAGCTTATAAAGGAATTATTATTCTGATCTAAAACATGTTTCTTTAATTAATTTTATTAAGGAAACGGAGAAAATTACCCTGATGGAAAGTTGCCGCTTTTAGAAATGTAAACTATACGTCTGGCTGACGCCCCATTCAAACCGGAACACACATAAAGTATTATCGACGAGTATTACCCGGGCGGCTATGCACGAACTGTCTGTACCGCCTTAGCGACGTGTGTTTATGCAGATTAATAAGGATGGAAATATAAGGCTTTGACAGGTGACAGGACTCAACTTGACATATTGATTATATGTGTTTAACTATTGTTTGTATGAAACTAACAATCAAAGCAAAGATACTGAGAAATTCATATGGTGGAAATCGTGTGTGATGTGTTATAAATGTACCCAAAACATTGTGTTTCACGTACAATGCTGCAGCGGCGACGGCAGCTTACGATAGAGATTGGCTGCGTGAAGTATCAGCCGTCACTTGTGACCTCAACGCGCCACTAAACGCGGGAAATAAGATGTTATGGCGCTTGTGCCTTTTGGTACACTAGAGCACCGATACTCAGTATTGCCATTTGGAGGTAGATTATATGACGTGGGATGGCATAGTTAATATCTTCGTATGTGATAAAGTCCTAAGACACAATTACGAATGAGCGCCACCTCGGTGCCATAAATAATAAGGCGTTGCTATCTTTCATTAACAAATGTTCCTTTTATTATGTAAATTAGCAATTAAAGAGTCACACACTGTAGCGAACGCCGAGTACACATTTATTTATTCCTTCTAAATACAGCGTGCTTGTTATTTAATATTGTACAGCGCACAGTGTTGTACTTTAAATTATAAATGCTAAAAAACGCTCTATGTACTTGTAGCGCGATATTTACGGCGACACTGATTTATTTCTTTAAAAAACTGTAATTTGTTCGGAGAAGTGCCTTTTCAATTACATTTCAATTTAAAGAAACAGTTTTTTTTAAATAGATCAAGTGTACGGATACAAGTTTCGCCTGACAGGAAGTGGCCCCCTCGCTCAGAGATATTTGTGCAGTAATAAATATTATAACGATTACAGGATATACTTAGCATGGCAGATGTGCCTCATAATATGTTTGGGTGGGATTAAACTCTCGAGGTGCAGAGATCATTCGTCCTCCGCTCCCCGAGGGTAAACTGACTCGCTGTCAGACCGGCGAGCTGTCTGTCTAAGTAACAGCAACGCCGAGATAAACTGTACCGATCAAATGAACACAGCTTCATACCGAGCAAACTGTACACTAGTAAAATTTTATATTTATTCTTGTCAAAAAATATAATTATCATTAACAACAATAAATACAAGTATAATTAGGGTATTGAGATATTAGTATGCTTTCAACTGACATTTGTGGTTCATACTTTTGTGGATAATATTTGTACATGAACGGACGTTTACATAAAACGTACAAATGAATTTTTTTAATATATTATCTGCTGTCTTTTTTCAAATTCAAATTATCTCTATATTAAAATCATTCAACTCTTTTTATAAGAGAATTTTAAAGTGATGTTAGATAGTGTATTTAGTAAGGATTATATAGAAATGAAATAAGGTTTTTTATTTATTCAATACATCGGTACGTGAGTATATTGAATAACGGAAATATGGAAAAATAAAGCGTGTCTTTACAAGTGTGCATTGGCACGGTCTGTTTTCGTAGCTCGCAAATATCGTTCGGAAAACTGTGTATAGAATTACAAACCACATTTAAAAAATACACAAAACATCCGAGGAAAGCATCCGCCTAGCTGTGGGACATTTCTTTTATTTACTTTTGGACATTGGCGTGCAACCGCAAAATATACACAGCGCATATTGTCTCGACTTCCCAGCCGCGTGTTTGTTACTCTTTGATTGTTAATTATATTTCAATCGGAGAGCGAAGCACAATGCGAGCAGCGATCAAAATAATAACGAGAGCCTCGCCGATGCCACTCGAGCGCAATCTCAGGGGAACGCAAACAATGCGAGCGAGCGAATGTGATGTTTACCGAGCACTGAGCACGGAGAGAAGCGAAGAGATGAGCACTGCTAAATGGATTAAGTTAACGCTTTACTAGAACAATGAGATGTTATTAATAGTTGCACCGCCAGCTCTTGTGTATTCAAAAGTTTTTGATCTTTTCGTACTTCATAATAAATGTCGAGAATATATATCTATAGTAATGAATAAAGATAAGTTCTTTGTAATGGTAAAAGAAAAATAACTAAACGAACACACATAAAGTTTTCACCAGAAGGTATTAGTATGTAACATAACTTCATAAGTAGCTGCGCTTCGCAGGTGACACCAGTGACGTCACGAGCGGGAATTTCATGATATAAACGTGTGAAGGGAAACGTTTAAATTCGCAGGGAAATCAATGTCCGCCCGCTTTAAAACACGCCCTCAATTACGGGTATTGCTTGTTAATGTTGATGAAATTGTTTCAACAATTTTTACTTTTTTATTTATTTTTAAAGAGGAGGGAAACGCGCTTTCATGATATACGACTTCATATGCGATTGTATAATTCATGACTTACTATAAATGTTATCTGTGTAAATATGTTTTATCGTTTTATTTTACTTTTACTTAGTATAGGTAGGGGTAGGGCTTTGTCCCGTCTGGGTGGGTATCACCCACTCATCAGCTATTCTAATCAAATCAAATCAAATCAATTTATTCAAGTAAACTTCACAATGAAGCGTTTTTGAATCGGCAATAGTCAAATACTACCACCGTTTCGGAAAGCAGCTTCTAGCGAGAAGAAACGGCAAGAAACTCGCATAGTTGCTCTTTTCAAATAAACACATTTACAATGCTGTTATTGACAGTAATTAGCGTCCTATGATGGAACCCGAGCCTAACTCCAGGCGTTTCTCTCTAAAAAGTACTAGAGCCAAATATCAGTCCTTGGTATTGTTGTGTTCCGGTTTGAAGGGTGAGTGAGCCAGTGTTACCACGGGCACATCTTAGTTCCCAAGGTTAGCGGCGTATTGGCGAAGAAAGGAATGGTTAATGTCTATTACAGCGCTGTTGTCTATGGGCGGTGGTGACCATTTACCATCAGATGGCCTAATGCTCGTCCGTCAACCTATAGAATAAAAAAAACGTCAGCAATACGATTCAGGTGTGTATACAAAGGATGTCAGAATAAAAAATCATGTAATCTCGCAGGTGAACTTCGGGTCGGTGGACATCCCGCGCTCGCTGGAGTACCCCAAGCCCGCGAAGGTGGCGGCGCTGCGCGGGGTGCACGGCGTCTCCTCGGACGCCATCGTCGTCGTGGACGCGCAGACGCTGCTCATACCGAACTTCTCCTACGACGGGGAAGCCCCTGGTATGTTCACTTTATCTGTAACAACACTATATATCGAAGTAAGCCACTATTTTTGTGTGATCTATTTCTTTTCTAAGTATAATACTACATTGGCCTTCTTAACATGTAACTCATATGGCCATTGAATCTGACGTGAGTCAGAAGTAATTCTTGACACTAATTTGTTATAATATTATGAGACTAAGGAAATATGTAAAGTAACAGCCTGTAAATTTCCCACTACTGGGATAAGGCCTCTTCTTCCATTATGGAGAGGGTTTAGAACATATTCCACCACACTGTTCCAATGCGGGTTGGTGGAATGCACATGTGGCAGAATTTCGGTGAAATGGAGACACATGCAGGTTTCCTCACGATGTTTTTCTTCACCGCCGAGCACGAGAGGAATTATAAACACAAATTAAGCATATATATATAGGGGTGCTTGCCTGGGTTTGAACCCGCAATCATCGGTTAAGATGCACGCGTTCTAACCACTGGGCCATCTCATGTGTAAATGATCCAACTTTTACAATCGATTTCATAATTCCCATCATCGAATTTAAACAAATAGTCGAGATACATTGTATACAGCCATTATAACCACGAACCAGGTTCATATCCTTACATCTTCAAACACTTCGAAGTGAGCTATTTAGAGAGATATCTTTTAATTTATGTAAACACATTCAAAAATATAACCTGAGATACTAAGAGATATTATCCGAAACCCGCACATAAGAATCTTATAAAACGAATATTGTAAATGTCAGAAAGTAATCAATGAGAGTGCATCATCTCGCGACAGCGCGTTACTGATGTTCTGTGAGGCGAATAATATTCCTGGTGGTCGCTACAACTGGCTCGCGGGAGATTGTCCAACTGACAGCGGAAGGCTTAATACAGCCACGGCCAGGAGGCCTGTACTGTTACCTGGTGTTATTAATTAGCATATATTTAAGAGGATCCAACTATAGATAGAAGATGTGGCTTTTTCCCGATGTGAATCAATCGTTCCGTTGTATCGCAACGAAACGAAACGAGATAGATTTTATAATTGGTATCGCATTTGCAGAGATCACGTCTTCAAACCGATGACCTAGTTTCTCGTCTGAAATATCGGACAAAGATCCATACAACGATAAAATCTGATTATACTTTATCAATACCGCATATGAGAACTGGGACACCACCTAAAATGGATTGAAATATTTGATGATGTTAATATATTTATGCAACTCATTGATTATGTTGCGAAATACGAATACAATAAAGAAACATTTTATCCAAAATTTGCATCTTCGGATGGCACACCTTAACCTCAGCTGACCTGAATATTAAATTTATGCCTAATCCTTGAATCACGTGTGTCGCAATACCCAGCGTGTTCGCAGACGAATAAGAGAAGCATCCGCTGCACCAAGATGGCCCAGTGGTTAGAACACATGCATCTTAACCGATGATTGCGGATTTAAACCCAGGCAAGCACCACTGAATACACATGTGCTTAATTTGAATTTATTTCAAACATTCTATATAATAATAAGTAAATAATAAATATGAGACAACATCACATACATTACTCTGATCCCAATAGTAGCTGAAGCACTTGTGTTATGGAAATCAGAAGTAACGACGGTACCACAAACACCCAGACCCAAGACAACATAGAAAACTAATGGTAATCTACATCGACTCGGCCGGGAATCGAACCCGGGACCTCAGAGTGGCGTACCCATGAAAACCGGTGTACACACCACCCGACCACGGACGTCGATAAAAGAAAACATAGTGAAGAAACCTGCATGAGTCTAATTTCATAAAAATTCTGCCGCATGTGTATTCCACCAACACGCATTGGAAGAGCATGGTGGAATGTGCTCCCAAACTTCTCCTCAAAAGGGAGAGGACGCCTTAGCCTAGCAGTGGGAAAATTTACAGGCTGTTGTTGTTGTTATATCCGCTGCGATCGAGACCGCATCCTATCCGCATCACAAGCCCCGGCGCCGGCACGATCACATTTAATGGCAATTTAGCCGTCGTCGGGTTAGCGCCGCAGTCCGCGCGGCCCGCATTCGCGTCAAATAACAATAGAGAACTTTTTTCATTTTACTACTATTGCTGAACGCATTCACTTTTTAAAGGCAATTTCACGACCCGGGGTCCAATTTACCCAAAGCTGCACGGGCTGCTTTTAAATTGTATCAGATTTCGCGCTCGAAAAGTAAATGTAAATTATATACGAGTACGCAAACGAGAATATGAAACGGAGTACTCCCCTCATTTATCTCGCGGGACAATCGTTATGTTCATGAAAATAATCTGAACGATAAATCGGCTCTTTAATATTTATTTTACATAAATTGGATTTCGATTCATGATAATTATGATCACATCATATCTTCGTTTTGAGTTAAGCATACGTTTATATTAATATAATGAACACCGTAGCTGGGATTAAAGCAGTGCGTATTCTCATTTATATTATAAGTATTCGAAATAGTTAAGATACCTACATTTTATGGTACAATATCAGCGGTGCAAAAATCTTCACGTTAATTCTAGCCAGAATTTATCTCCGACGTCCCTCCTAAGCCCCTTTTAGAACTTTAAACATTACACCTCATTCTGGAAGCCATGTCGGCAAACTGTCTTCATCCGGCTCCGATATGACGGTAATTTGCCGAAGCGTGAACATAACATTATTCAATATAAAATTGTCTAAGAGGCCGTTTACACGACACGAGTTTTCACTTAGAAAATCGTGAACATGATTAATTATACGATTATTCATTCGTTCAGTATTGTTCAATACTCAGTAGGAGTACAGTTACTGCTGCACAAGCGCTCCTCTTTTGTCTCATGATTAGAGCTTATTTCACCACAATGCTTCGCTTCATACTGCATCCGATCTTAGTCTGGGCAAATAACTAGACGAATCGAGTCAAAGGCAATTTAATTGCAAACTTTCTTAGTATAGCTTCATAAGAAGTCATATTTTCTCATCCACTTAAAAAACACCAACAACAGCCTGTAAATTTCCCACTGCTGGGTTAAGGCTACCTCTCCTTTTGAGGAGAAGGTTCATATCCACTTAAACGAGTAACATAAAGTTTATCTGAGCGACGGCATCATGCGGTGCGGTGTCGTGACGTGTGCAGGGAGCGGGGCTCGATAAGCTCCAGCCATAGCGATTGCCTCCTGCCGGCTGCCGGCGGCGAATGTATCGGCTGTGATCAAACCAATCCACTTTATAATACCCCGCCGAGATATGATCGCGATATACACGGCTCCGCTTTACCACACTTGGTTAAACGGAATTTAGGTTAATATTTTCTTGGAGGTCGCTCGAGGAGAACATAAATCAATTGTAGAATAGCTTTTCGCTTCGCTACGGCAGACATTTTTCAAAGGAGGAATTTGTTCGACGAGTGAGAAAAACACTCGAATGCATAACATCCTTGATTGACTGTTTGCTGTAAAAGATAAATATATAGAATATATTCACCGATTCAAAAACATTATGTATATAATATTGTACCAATATCAAACAAATGCTAATAGGTATGCCAAACATACCCGTTTAGAAAAATTTTCGTCTTTCATCCAAAAGAATGGACACATATTTTGTTAACACACAGTAGAGTATAAAAAATCCTCACCAAATGATTGTTCTACGTTTGGATAGTGATTATTACTAATAGTGATTATTAATTATATAATAATATAACAACAGATGCCAAGTTCTGGGTGGGTCGCGGCGACAAGCCGTCCCCGCAAGGCATCCGCATACCCGACGAGAACGGCAAGGAGTCGCCGCTGCGAAAGTACGACAGGAAGACGATCGTCCTCACGTTACCTGGAGTGAGTACCCTCTTATACTTTATATACCACCTCATGTAAAGAGAGCAATCCGTACTACACATTGTATATAGTAAATTACAAATTTATGTATTTCTTTGCCGGCTTAATAATTTGCATCGTAACTGATTTAAAAGTCGACTATTGCAAAAAGTAAAGAGCCTTGTTGATGCTACTCTTGAGCAGAAATAAAAATTGCAATTAAAACTTGCCACCAGGAACTGACGGTATTCGACATCGGCCACTTCGCGGTGTGGTGCGAGGCGTTCACCGTGAACTTCGGCCACGTGGTGCTGCCGCGCGCCACGCTCGTCAACGTGCCGCCCAGTCTCAAGATGCTCGGAGTTTCCCCGCAGGTTTGTCAGCACCCTTATCTTTTGCACTCAATTACATAATGGATTTAATCACTTTAAAACAGGGAAACGTTTTTGAATGAATTGCAATATTTCATTTTAAGGAATTGTTGCTTCTCATAAATTCCATTCAAATTGAGCTTAACGTCTCTGGTAGAAGTGGCGACAAAAATAGCTCTAGGGAATTGAACCTGCGACTTTATTATTTACATATACTAACTAGTTAATACATCGTCCAGATATTAATCGTTTCAGATTAAATAATAATAATTAATTATAGTGAACCTGATGGTAGACATTTCCTATCACCCATAGACAAAAATATAAAGAAATATACAATACATTTTACAAGATTTATGTGTCGCCATCCTAAAGATCTGGGATGTTTTTACACTGCCTCACTCACCACTCTTGTCGGATTGCGCTAATTCGAATTTCTCGCACTGTTGGGTCAAGCGAGGTATTAGATGACAGATATACCCTAGATCTTTTATAGGTATTTCTAAAGACAATATTCCGAATATAACAGAGAGTGACGTATGTAAATAATCGACTGTGATCGGCTTTATGACTTGAGCTTTAGAATGTATCAGAAATTTGGATTTAAATTACCACATCAAGGAAAGGGGGAACCTTTTAATATTAAAAAGTATTAGATTGAGAAGCGTTAGGAGCGTAATGGTTTCCGGGTCGCCTAGCGATGTAAACAGTCGCAAGGCCGACCTTACCCCTTGGGCTATTGACGTCCTAACTTAAATATGAATATTAGTAATTCCTTATAAGGGATCATTTTCACTTTCATATTTCTTTTTAAATTTATAAAAATTCAACACGCAGTTCTATTCAGTGATGCTTGCAGGTTTCCTAAAGATGTTTTTCTCCGACGCCCGAACACGAGATACCTTATAAAGATAAATTAAATACATAAAAAGCTGGGACTTCAAGTATAAGGCAATATTTATTCCTATAAATGCTAGCAGACATACATTGAAAATAACGTTCACTCAAGTAAATATACATTTGCAGAATGCTGATCAAACAACGTAGGATTGATTGAATAATTTATTAATTTGTCAGTTTTTCTCATTAGAATTTTCGTTCATGTGCGGTGACAGACTGAGAGAACGACAAGGCAACGTCTAATTTTAACGTCTCACAATTCAAGTAATCCACTACAAAAGAATAAATCTGTACTAATATTATAAATGTGAAAGTAACTCTGTCTGACTGTTGCTCTTTCACGACCAACCCATCCAACCGAATTTGATGAAATTTGGTGTGATGCAAACTTGAATTCCAAGAAAGGAGACAGGCTACACTTTATGGCCAAACACATGATAACCAACCCCTAAAACACAAGCGACGCCGCGGGCGACAATTAGTTATTAACACGCGAGTATTCGTTTATAGTAATTCACTTGTTCTGTTAAGTTAATGTCACTTGAAAGTGGACCACGGTCATCAGCACACGCGTCCGTTATTTATGAGTATCGTGTAATATAAGCAGCAGTAATAAATGATTTTATTTCACGATCAACTCCATTAATTATAATTGCTAAGTCGTGCTTGATATCTTCGAGATAATAATTCAATTTAGTGTTTAATTCTCTGTACCCTGAAGTTACTGCTATTATAAAGCCTCTGTGATGCCCATCCTGACCTTTTTCGTCAACTAGCCAACTTTGCAAGAGATACGATAGCGTATGGCAGTGTATGCGGCTATTATTATGTCTTATAAAAGATATTTTTGACCAGATTACTGTTCTAACCGTTATTGTTAATTTTTATGATATTGTTTTGGCGTGGCGGAGTAATAACTAACTCAACTAACTAAGTATTCCTTATATTCCCTTCTCACACACCCTTCAAACCGGGTTTGTTGGTATTTGGATGAATGAGTACCTATCCAGACGAGCTTGCAAAAGCCCAACCACCAACTTTTCGTTATGGCTGTTAAAACTAGTTGGCATGATTAATTTTGTTACAGCGAAAAGAAATTGTTATTTTGACGGGACTTTATACAGCAATGTCATTGTCAATTTGTTCGAAATGAAATATTACGAAGTTAATCCGGGATTTAAATGAAAATTTACAAATGGCCGTCAGAGTTTACAAATTGTATCAGAAGCATTCTCGTGACGCGCACGCAAACAGCTCTAAACGCAATTACACGAAACCGCAACTGGTTCGAATTACATTTTAGATATATTGTCCCAAATACGCGATCACTATACAATACTGCTGATACGTTCCCTGTGTTTGTATCTTAAAAAAAAATATTTTGAGAATTTACCACCCATAAGTTGTGATTCCACATTATGGATTTTACAATTTTTATTTTTATACCAACTGCAACAGCTTCACTATAGACGATCTGGTATAAAGTTATAACAAGACTAGCTAGGATGAAATCTTAACCTCGTTCCACAATCATACATTACATGAATGTAATATGTCATATAGATTTTTTTTCTAACATACTATTTTTTATAATATATTGTTTTCACAAGTTCATAAATATGGTCTCATCAAGCCTGAAAAGAACTAACTCAAATCATAATCTAGATAAAATTTTTAATCAACCAATGTACTAAAAAAAACCAATAATGTTTATGTTATAATACATAAATAAAATTTTAACAAAAAGAAAAACCGACTTCAAACAAAACAGTATTTTAAATAAATTAAAATGCACTAAAAAGTAATAAAAATAATTGCATATTTAACACATTTTTAGAGTCCTCCTAGGTAAAATGAAATGAAAAATATTAGAATACTTAAAAGTCGATTTACGATTATATAACGTAGTTATAGTTTTTGTTATATTTGGAGCCGGTGTCAGCCACAGGCACACGCTTCAACAATCAAAAGAAAGAAGCGATGTAAGAAACATTTCTTAAAGTATTCTCGTATTGTTTTTTGATAGGTATAGTATAGGGTTGGCTGACACCGACTCCAAGTATAGCAATAATTATAACTACATTATATAATCGTAAATCGACTTTTAAGTAGTCTAATATTTTTCATTTCATTTTACCTAGGAGGACTCTCAAAAATATCTTAAATATGCAATTATTTTTATTACTTTTTAGTGCATTTTAATTTGTTTTAAAATACTGTTTTGTTTGAAGTCGGTTTTTCTTTTTGTTAAAATTTTATTTATTTTTTGATTTTAAGTGAGGCTGATGTAGACTAACATTTTTTTCTTAATATGGATATATATATTAAGTGTGCCGTTTATATGAATCAGAAACTACTTCAGGAACAATTTCAAAAGAAACTTTCGAATAAAGCAAAAATAGACTTTCGAAAATGCGGCTTGAATACGTCATGCGGCATAAACTACAAGGTACCACCCTTCAATGAGCTGTAATCGACCTCAGTAAAATAACTTTGCAAAAGAGCTATTCGTATGCTATGTCGTACATCATATGACATCACATCATATACACAAAATTTAATGAAAGACAGAAAGAAATTCTGCCCCAAATCGCACCCTAACTGTAAGCCGTTTAGGAGTTCCGTCAATACATAGTATAAAACAAAGTCGCTTTCTCTGTCCCTATTTCTTTAAAACTACGCAACGGATTTTGATGCGTTTTTTTTTAATAGATAGTGTAATTCAAGGGGAAGGTTTGTGTATATAATAAATGAACAATATAGTAAAGAAACACTGACAATTTTAGAAGTTTGCAATATGATGTCGTAAATAAACAAATTCTTTAGTACATTTAGTATCAGTATTGCACCCGTGAGAAGTCGGGGCGGGTTGCTAGTTGATTATAATATTCGATTATGACAATTACATGAACATAACCACGTTCCGGAAGGTGATTCAAATATCCAAGTAACCCATAAATAAAAGATTCGACCGAGTATTGCTAACGTGCTCCTCAGAATTGTTCCGTTCCCTCCCGTTCCCTTAATTTGTCATAGATCCTGTGCTCAGAACCTTACCAAACTTTCACCAAACTACCCTTAAAGTATATCCTTTATAATAAAAAAAGAATCATCGAAATTGGTTAACGTGATTTTGAGTTATTCACCTATTTGTCGCGCATATACATAATGCAAATTTAAGACTTATGTCGTTTTCATACGGATACCATCGTCGGAAAAAAATTTAAAAAAAATGGGACCCCACGGGAAGCATTACCTTTCAAACAAAAAAAAAATATCAAAATCGGTCCACCCAGTAAAAAGTTATGAGGTAACAAACATAAAAAAAAAAAAAAAAAAAAAAATACAGACGAATTGATAACCTCCTCCTTTTTGAAGTCGGTTGATAAATATTTCAAGCCGGTGCTAAGCTTTTGAACCTCTTTGATCTTTTGAGACTGTTACATAATGTATCTTTAAGCAAGAATTCGTTCGGTAGTTTTAAAAGGAGAGGTCATTAGCGTTTGCCCGATGAGAGCGCATCCTTGGTGCTCCGGGTTAAATTAATTAAATCACATTTGCTGGAATCGTTTGGACTCGCTCCAAGCTGCGGATTGAGGAAGAAATGACTTGAACAGTCCAAATGTTTGCGGATGCTTCATTAGGGAATGTAACTCCGGGAAATGAAACACCGATTACTATACGAGCGTGGCTTGCAGTGGAATTCATAGTTCCGTAGCTATTACAACCATAGGCTGTCATTTAATTGAATAATTATTTTTTTAAGTTATATGTACTTCGTTTAGAGTTCCTGTATTTTTACTAGTAGACTAAAGCAATCTCTTTGCAATCGAATATCCAAAAACCATAAGTATTTTGTCATTGTTTAGGTATTTTAAAAATATATGTAAAAGCG
This sequence comes from Vanessa cardui, assembly GCF_905220365.1. Taxonomy (NCBI): domain Eukaryota; kingdom Metazoa; phylum Arthropoda; class Insecta; order Lepidoptera; family Nymphalidae; genus Vanessa; species Vanessa cardui. The sequence continues at coordinate 11,213,224 of NC_061145.1, read as the reverse complement.
AAATACCATTGCAGTGGTAAATCACAAAATCTCAGAAACTATAAAACCTGCAAACTTTAAATTTGGCAGGAGACTTTACGAAACTTCACTAAGAACGGTAAAATGGGAAGTTTGTGTTCTATAAATTTCGCGCCGGTAAAGCCGCAGCGAGCCTTAATGTAAAATAATTTCTAACAATGTAATTTGATAAAAATATTTTAAAAAGTGTTTTACACATACATTTGTATTATACCTTAAACAGTTCCCGGCATTCCCGGAATGTAATTATCATATTTAATTACGGCTTAGTGTCTTCAAACTATTGTTATTGTAAGGCATTCAAACTATTGTTGGGCTGAAGGTTACCTCATTAAAACGTTTAATATACACAGTTACGATCACTTGTGTAGCAAATAAATGTATTTTTAGTATTTTTGAAAGCGGATATTTCTCGTACACCTCCTGTTTATTGTTTTATTAAAATACTTTATTACACCTGCTTGTATTAATATCGACTATATGTATATTATGACGTTTAATATCCTTTTAGAGTATTCAATATAAGTCTTCAGATGCGAATCGAGCTGAGTGAATATATCGTAAAAATTCTTCATATCTCTAATAAAACCTATACAAAAAGTTCAATTTAAATATCCTTATCCTAGTATGGGTAGCTGATAAACTTAATTCGTAAAACATATATTTATTTAGTTGCACTAACCAAAAAAATCATGTGTATGGAATTTACACGAAATGCTAAAAGTGTTTTCTACCGCCATCTTATCAATACAGGACCCAACGGTTATTATTTAACAGTAACAAAAGAATATACTATTATATACAAATACAGTTACGGTATAAAGTCTCAAATAATAACGAACCCTCCCCTCCCTAACAGCGTCGGAGTACTCGCATCAGTTAACGAGATGATATTATCACATCTAGCTTGAAGTTCCAATAATGTAATGCGCTCAAAATTAATAATGAAATTCAAAGATATCAAATAAACATTAATTACAATACGAACGACAGTAAGCAATAAATTTTATAGATGTGCAATTAATACGAAGTTCCAATTGGCATAAAATAATCAATAAACAAAATGCTGGATTAATTTAACTCCGACAGACATCCTCCGTAACTCGGAATAGCCTTCGCGCGTGACGGCGATTGTGATTGATTTGCAAATATAATAATTTAGTAACACGTTCCGAATAAACACCGCGAATCTCTCGCGCCGGTCGTGATGGAGCGCGGCTGCGGCGATACGTCTCGGGCTAATTGTACGCACACTTGATGCAACCTCTTTCATCAAGAACCTTTTTTGATTGACACACATACTCGAAAGATCCAACGAAATTACAAACTTTCAAAATAACTTAAATATTGCGCACTGTGAAGTAACCATTCTTGAGAGAAGTTTAAAGTTCATCAATGATTATCATACTCTACAAGTATCAAACATAACGTCAGAGCAACGTATGTGACAGATCACCCAACTCCATACACCACCCATCACCCATCCCATAGGATGTCGCTCTAGTCTCTGAGCGGAGCTTTCCTGTTGCAGAGCCGCAACAAGGCGCTGTCCGGAGAGACGACACGCGCCCCCTCCCGCTCCCGCAAGCCCCTCGCTCGCCTCGACGCCACCACCTACCGTCCCTCGCACCTCCGCGCCGGCCCCCCCGCCACCCTCGAACAGCCGGCCACCCACGCGCACCACCGCCGGGCGGACCAGTTCACTCCGCCTCAGCACCAACTAATCCCGACCGATACCCGATCCAAAGATAAAGACTTTGAAATACAGCGCTCGGAGGAGATAGAGCAGGCGAGCTTCGAGCCGGAGTACCGAGATGATTTACAGAACTATCAGCAAGTGGAACGACACCGCCAACAGGGTGCTGCGGAACCACGAGCGGTAGACCACTCGAATCAGAGACAGCAATACCAAATTCAGAACAATCAATACCAGCAGCAGTCCCGAAATCAATTGTATCACAATGCGCAGCTTCAGCAACCCTTCGACCGCGCGACGGAAGACCTGCTGTATCAGCAGCAGTTTTACGAGCAGCAGCGCCGAGCGCTCGAGCGAGAGTTGCAACAGTATCGCCAAGCTCAGTACCAACAGGAGCCGCTGCAGTACCACCTGCTCCCTTACAACCCCGAACAGTCCCAGGGAGGCAGGAGGAGCTCCCGCGCCGTTGACCTTGACCCAGTTGCGGGGTCGGGGTCGCAGTGAGCGTCTCCCGCGGTCGATGAACGATCGTGCAACGCCGCAGTCGTTGCGAAATCAATCATCCTTTCATCTTCCATTTTGAGACTGCGGTCAATCGACACTCGTTTCGACACGTTCGATTGGCCAATCCGCGTATAAATAAACAAACCGATGAAGTGTGCCCTTCTAAACGCTCCTCTTACTCGCAGCCTTGGACACATCTGCGTTGGGCTCGCCGCTTAGATTACACGCGAGCCATCCTGCCATTAGCGATATAATACGTACGCCCGCGTATTGGCTTGCCAGTAATATTTTAAATTATAAGATTGTGATTTCGATTGTGATTACCGTTGTGCAATACGATTATAAGGCATTATTTTACGTTCTACATGAAAGTATAAATTTACAAACTCTATGAAGTTTCAAATGCTTTTACTAATTACTGATAATTATTTTTGAAGTAAATGCAATTTTAAGAATAAGTACTTATATGAAATGCCGTGAGGTGTTATGGTCACTGCCATATGTAATGAGCCAGTCTTAATTTACTTTTGCGTTAGAATAGGGTTACTTTATAAATGTCTTCTATATAAATACGCATTACTTTCTAATCTGTAAGAAATTAAGAACATTTTATCTTGTCGATGGCAATACAATATTGTATTTCTTCATTTGTATTGCTGACTATGACAGAATACGTTGCACAAACAATCCTTGTTAATAACTTTCTCTTACGAACTCGCATTCACCTGTGATAGGATAAATATTTAGAATTATGCTTATCAGAAATATTTTTCAACTTAGAACTACGTCATTGGCATAATTTTTACTTGTACTGTATATTTTTGATTTACTTAGTTAAAGCCTTGTAGATATTATTATTAGTACTCTTGATGTAGTTCCTGACTCGCACGCAACCTTTGCTTATAAGTTTATATATGTATTTCTATTGATACATATGTCTGTATTGTGTAACATATTCTCGTAATTGCAGAAAATCTGCTTTCATTCATATTTTTTATACTTTTATACTTAACAATAAAAGCAACGAATACTCTTAAGTAATAAAGCTTGCCAAATAATTCGACTTTAATTTATTCCTCATTTTTATAAATCCATCTTTGCATTATAGTCTTTGCAGATCAAAACTTGTTATGGAAATAGGGGTTGTTAATTTATTTTCAAAGAATATTTAAGTGAGTACTCAGTGCAATATAAACTCGAAGATCTTAATTTATTAAAAATATCAACCCAATACTTTTTTTTTTTTTTTTTTCATTTATTTTAAAGAGGGTTTTTTCTGTAAGGAAATGCCACCCTCATAGTGCTTACAAAACATTAAACTTAACAAATTGATTAATTACATCGATTCTTAAAAACACCATCCACTAATTTGTACAAAACTTGCGCTGGTTCTGATGTAGGGTCAGCGAGGACACTATTACATGCCCCCACCTCCCCGCAATAATTGATTAAACGTAAAAAAGAAATTCTATCAGTCTCATTCCGAGCACACTCCATTATTACGTGGTACGTGTCTTCTATGCTGTTACATACACTACAGTTAGGTGAAGGTGTTTTACCCATAAGAAAACCAAAGTTATTTAATGGAATGTGGCCGGAACGAAGTCGAAGAGCTGTGACAATTGAAGACCTGCTCATATTGGCTCCATCAAACCAAAGACTTTTCCGTAGACCGGGTTGCATAGTTCTGTACCAGATCCCTTTAGTCAGCGATCGCTCATCAAAATATTCTCTCCAAAATTTGTAATACTTTTCTTTGGCTAGATATAATAATTCCGTATAATATGGTACGCATTGGTAGTAAACACCATTTCGTGCTGCATTTTTTGCTAAAATATCTACTTTTTCATTATCCTCTAGACCAATATGAGCAGGAATCCACTGCAACATCACTTTTTTATTTTGACGAGAGAAACTTAGAATAGATTTTAAAATTGCATAGGCTATCGGAGCTCCTCGAAAGGTCGAGGTAGACCGAGCCACATGTTGAAGAGCACTTTTAGAATCGGAAAAAATTACAAATTTATCACGATCTATTGTACTGATATATGATAAAGCCTCCAAAATTCCTAATAACTCTGCACGCATCACAGATATCTTAGAATCTACTCTAAGTTGACAATTAGTATTAGTTTGAGGGTCATAAAAAGCAACACCAACATCAGAGCTATCTTTTGAGCCATCTGTAAACACTTTATAAAATGATGAATATATTTCTGAAATTTCCCGTTCCGATAATAGTTTTAAAGCTGCATTACTATATTTACTTTTACTTTTGTCAATTGATGCTAAAGAACATTTAATGTGAGAGGATAAATCCACACTGCTAACCCACGTGTCTAGACTAAACATATCTAGTTTATTACTTTGGTGAATTTTGAGAACATTATAATCATTGTGGATCTTAATGAGCAATGGTAGTTTTTTATTTCGCCAATAAGAATTGGTACACATATTTTGGAATATATTTAACAACTTGATAATTTCATTGTTAGCCATAGATTTACATTTTAACCAAAATTTAACTCCCAAATAATACCTTCTGATCGACAAAGGTGGTACGCAAAGCTCATTTTCCATAATATAGATCGGTGTAGTTTTAACAAAGCCACCAATAAGTCTGAGACTTTGATTCTGTAACGCATCGATTTTTTTCAAATTTGTGTTACAACTATTATCATATAAGAAACTCGCATAATCTATTCTGCTCCGAATCAACCCAAAATACAACCGCCTTAAATGAATAGGATGTATACCCCAGCCCGGTCCTCTTAGAATTTTAATAATATTTAATAAATTCAAAATTTTGCCTCTTAAGTAATTAATATGTTTTGACCATCTCAATGAATTGTCAAGCCACACTCCTAAATACTTAAAAGCGTTAACCTCTTCAATTATTTTGTCATTCAATAATATTTTCACTGTATATTTTTTATGCCCCCTTTTAAATATGCAAACTTTAGTTTTAGTAGACGAAATCTCTAACCCTATATCTAATAAGTGGACAGCCATCGTGTGCAATGACGACTGCAGTTTCTCAGAGCTTTCTGTCAAATCATGACATGAAGTAAATAAAAGAAAATCGTCCGCATATTGCAATATAGAAACTGGGCTGGTACGTTTGCAGATTTTATGGGTCGCGATATTAAACAATAAGGGCGCTAATGGATCTCCCTGAGCCAATCCTAGGCTGGTACTTCTTGCCATAGTATTTCCGTTATTAAGAATTTGAAGAATTCTATGGTTTAAAAAATTCCACAGATAACTGCAAAATTTTGATCCTACCCCCAAACTATCCAGAATCGAAATGAGTGAAGATATATTGACATTATTGTATGCGTTATGGATGTCAACAAAACACGCTATGGTTGGTTTATTTTCCGAAAATCCAGCTGAAGTTTTAGTTATGAAGTAAGAAAGATTATCCGCACACTGATATGATTTTCTAAATCCTGTAGTATTTATCGAAAAAATATTATTCTTTTCGCAGAACCATTCCAATCGCTTATTAAGAATACTATGGAAAATTTTACATAAGCAAGACATTAAAGCAATTGGGCGTAGTGACGAAATAGATTCTGAATCTCTACCTGCTTTCGAAATAGGGACAACGATGATATTTTTCCACTGGCAAGGGAGAAAGCCTTTCTCATAAAATAAATTGTAAAGTGTTGTCAATACATGTTTACTATTTTTTGGAAGGTGTTTTATCATTAGGTATGTAATTCCATCATCACCAGGTGCTGTATTTTTAGATGGAATACAGCTTTCTAGCTCAGTTATACAAATTTTGGAACCTATTTTATTATTATGAGAACGTAACACAGGGCACATAGGGGAGACATAATCGGGAGTTAAGCTACGCAAAAGTTCGTTTACTAGATTTCCATTAATTTGTTGTTTAGGAGTTTTATAGCCCTTTATCCACTTCATTTTAAGCCATAACTCTGTTGGTGTAGTTTTGTGATGTACAGACGAACAAAAATTTTGAAAAGATTTACTTTGAGAGTTACGCATCAGGTTTTGTGCAGAGTGAATTTTATCCTTCAATATATCCAAATTACGTGGGATTGGATTACGACGGAGTTGTGACAAAGCCAAACGTCTCTCAGACACTGCTTTAGACAAATGCTGATTCCAGTACGGCTTGGGGGTGAAGTTCGTAGTAGGGCTTTCGTTAAATCTTATTAGAGGAATAGATATTTCTGCAGCTATATTTATATAATCTACGAAGGAGTCGTAGTCTTTTTGGGGATCATTAAACCAAGAAAAATTATTAAACAAGTCTTCAAGTATTTGCGTGTATAAATTCCAATCCGCTAATTTAAAATTTCTTTTATATATCCATGGATATGAATTACTGACATTGGTTGATATTTTAATGACCCTGTGGTCACTGCCCAAAGTTTCATTGAGAACTGTATAAGTAAATTTTAGCGCAATATCAGAGGTAACCAAAGATATATCAGGGGAGTACTCTTGTAAAGTACCGTTAACTAATTTTACCCTAGTTGGTGTGCGGTCATTTAAGGTCACAAGCTGGTTATCCGAAAGCGCATCGAATATTTGAAGGCCTCTTTGGTCAATTTTTTGTGACCAGTTAGTGTGATGCCCATTAAAGTCTCCAATTATAATTGTTTTAGAATTAGCTATCGAGAAAATGGCGTCCCAATCATGAGTGCTGGTTCGGGCAGAAGATGGGCAATAAACAGAAATTACATTATCAAAGTCTCCGCAATTCAAAAGCCTAACATGGATGATCTGGATTAATGAATTAGTTTGACGTACTTTGCATACCTGAGATTTGATGGATTTATGTACAATTATGGCTATCCCTCCATACGAATCAGCACGATCGCATCGGTGTATATTGTAATTTTTGATATTTAAGTAACCATTTGGCTCTAACCAAGTCTCACATACGGCAGCAATATGGATCTTTTCCTGCCACAGCAAATTTTCAAAACTTGTCAATTTAGGTCTAAGACTTTGTGCGTTCCACTGAAATATGTTTAGTTTTGTGAATTTATGTGTTTAAATAGTCTAAAATTAACTTTAGGATAGGCCAATCAGAAATATTTTCAACTACAATTAAAATCAACCACTCAACACAACACTTAATTGATTTCTTTACTTTTTGTTGAAAAGATCCGCTTTTAAGAAATAAAATTTCTTTTAGTCTGCTTAATAGTTCTGAGAAATTGATATCTCTATCTAATGGTTTTTCGAGATTTGTATGATGTAATTCTTCAGATTCAATTTTAGAATCAGACTGGTTATGGCTTGTAGATAGGTTTGTAGTTTCGGTTTTAGGCGCTTTATGTTTTCTAGGTACATTTTCGGATTTACGTTTTATTCTTGGCATTTCAGTCTGTTCACTTGAAACTTGTGCCGAAGATTCCTCTTCTGAATCCACATGAGTAGGAAACACATGTGAAACAACATTTGCGTATGTGCGATTTGTATGAATGTGTGTTTGATCAACGTTAGTATTCACAGTTTGGATGTTAAATTTTGGGGCCGGAGACTCTGGTAACATTGTACGAGCTTTCCTGTATGTACAATTAAATTGAGACATGATCTCGCGAATCTTTTTTTCATTCAAAAAAACAGGGCATCCTTTATTGAGTGCCATGTGTGGACCTTGACAGTTAACACAAACAAACTTGTTTTGTCTCGCAATTTGCATGATTACTACCACATTTAGGGCAAATAATCTTATTTGATGGGCATCTAGATAGTGTATGTCCTAATTTCCAGCACTTGGAGCACTGAGACACAGGGAATGTGTGAGAGTCAACATTAATGCGGAGACTGTCCACGAAGACATGAGTAGGCAAATACGAACCCTTAAAACAGAGACGAACTCTCTCGGAGTCAATCCAGCTACCATCCACATCACGTCGTTTCAATCTACTCACTGAACTTAATTCAGCACGACTATCACATTTAATGCGCATTTTAATTTCTTCTTCCGTTAAATCGAGATCCACGTCCTTGATTGTACCATATGTAAAATTGACTTGAAATGCTTTTTGAAATTTCCACCCTTTATTTAACAAATCTTCACAAGTCATCATTCTATTCATACAGTGCACATTATCAAATTCAACTCTAATTTTGTAGGGGCTTAAGTATTTTATTTTAGTTATATCAGTAATTTTCAACTCTTTTAATAATTTTGCAAGGGCAAATTGTTTGGGAAACTTTTCTTTACATGAAATGTACATTTCCATGTCTGTGTCTTGAGTTTTAATTTTTTTTTCTTTCATAACTGTCTGCCAACCTTCGTCTTCGTCTTTATCATCTCTTTCTCTTTTATTAACTCGCGCTGACCACTGTTCTGCATCATCTTCCATGGGTATATATTCTATCTCTTTCTCACAATTCTCTTTTCTTTCTTTCCGTAACATCTCACTTAAATAGATAGTTGGGCTTGGAGTCCTCAACTCATTATTCACATTGTTCTCATCAATCGAAGCATCATTTTCATCCATGTATAATAATAAATTAAAGAATACGCAGAATGAATACAAATACAATCATTCAATAGTTATCTGTTCGATAGATAAGCGGCACCGGTCGGCCCGCACGCCGAACGGGTTTCAAAGTAATTAGCTAATGACTTGTAAACAAGAAAGAATGCATTCAAAACAATAAACGTCCACCTCGTACGAGTACCGATACGAGACTCCCAAACCCAATACTTACTTTCCAAAGGTTTATTCGCTTGTTAACTGGTGTAATATTCAAAACATTGTTATATTGAAAAAGTTTATCAATGTAACTCGCCCTGCTGTTGCGTAATGCAACATTCCCGACTACAGGCGAGATGGAGTTAAATTTACTGTTGGACACACAGACAGGACAATCTGCGGTTGTAAAAACTCTGCAAATGGTTACGGTTTATGTGTCATCTGTCTCCCACACAACGAGCTTTAATAATCTTCAAACCTCTTTCGTCGCATTCAACACGAGTTCTTAATAATATAAAAAAAAAAAAACAATTAAGAATTATACATCGCAGAAAACAGACATTTAATTTGTAATACTATTATTATTTATAATTGACTTGCCCCGGCTTCGCACGGGTGCAATACTGATACTAAATATACTACAGAATTTGTTTATTCATGACATCATATTACAAACTTCTGAAATTTTCAGTATTTCTGTACTATATTGTCCATGTACTATATAAACCTGCCTTTCAAATCACTCAAGTCATTAAATAAAACCGCATTAAATCCGTTGCGTATTTTTAAAGATTTAAGCTTACAAAGGGATATAGGTATAGAGAAAGCGACTTTGTTTTATACTATGTAGTGATTTCAAGGATTATCGATGATAATAGATTCAAATTGACTCAAAGCAATGTTCGTTCGGGCTCAGCTGACTCGTAGCAATAAACCGCGCAATAAAATATATGAATGTAAGGAGGGGTGCTCGGTCAATTAGCTTCAATTCTTCAAGCAAGCTGAGGCGTGAAGTGACGGCAGCGGGCTTTGTTTGAGCGATCCTTTAGCAAACGTTTGTGGGAGAAACGCTAACAGCGCGTCGGCTACGTTTATCATTCTTTTGTTTCTTCATTAATTTCCTCTGGACTTTATTATTTTAAAGACGATAACAGTATCAAAATTCTGACTCTACGCTAGTACGTAATGATTTTATGCTTGTTTAATGTGAAACTAGTTTTCATTTTCAATAGTTTATGTAGTTCTCTTAACATCGCTAGCTTACTTGTGCAAAGGTTATTACGTATGACTTAAGTTTCAACCTAATTTTTGTGCTGATTATAGTGTCACATAAATATAATATAATATTATAGTTACGTTCAGACCTGGAAGGGTCAGTAAGTGAACAGAAATATTAATCAAAAATTACCGGTTTGAAGCCGAGCAGGCACAAGTTAGATATCATTGTTTATAATTCATCTTGTCACATGGAAAATAGTAACCATGTGTTATAGCACGTACGTAAAATATCAAGGAGTCGTATAAACAGAAGGTAATGAGTAAAGTGAGAGTATGTGATACTGCATATCTAAGAAAACTAAGAGGTACCAAGCGATGTGTCCTAAGGACGCTCGCGCAACGCTGTCATTAATTAAATAACAACAATTAATAGTAACAACGAAATCCATAGCAGTAAACGTCATATTTGTCATCAGAATACTTGGTGGTAAAGCTATTTGGTTTTATGTTCCGTTTTGAGTGAGTATGTGTAGGCAAGAGGAGTACACAAAAACGGTCATAACATCTCAGTCCCGAAGGTTCAGCTCATTGACAATATGAGTAAAGATGGAAGTGGTGACCATTTACTGTTAGGTGGTATAATTGAGCGCCTGCTTATAGTTTCATTAAAAAAGAGAATTTCATTTGTTCACAGACATTAGGTTTGTCCATCCAATTTAATGTAACACAGTAATTCGTAATACAAAAAATGAAAAAGTACCGATTACATTTCTAAGCTTAAGATATAAATCAAAATATTTATAGAGCTGGGAAATTAATGAGGATTAAAGTAAAGTCTAATGTCACGGTAGGCCAAGTGACATAATATTACAACGCGAAGGCGTTGCACACATTTCTTGAGAATATGATGAATGGCATTCACGGCGCTCGTCCTTTGAATTGAGAACTTGAGAAGCTACTTTGTTTACAACAAATCTTAAAATGTTAAGGTCCTGGCACCCGCTCAGAGCCTTAAAGCAACCTTTGGCTTAACGGAAAGATATAAAACGCGATTGAACTAACAATAATAGTACAGTTTTACAGTTTGTTACAAACTTACAAACTTTGTTTAGCGTTAAGTTAAACACTGATTTTGCTCTTTCTGCCGTCGTTGATTTGACTTTTGAAAGAAGACGGCATTACTTAACTAAGTAGATTTTTGGATAAGTTCGTATTAGTACAGATTATTACTGTTCATCAAAGAAGGCGAGCCCTTCCATACTACTTTATCGAGATTTTGCGAGATGTCTTAGTGAGCGGGAACACTGAAATCGCGATATAACTCTATATGTAAATACATAAAGAGTTTTTTAAATATTAGTAAATCAAAAATATGTAACAAGAGCGTAGAAGAGAAACACAAAGCAGATGAAGATTTCCATATACTGTATGCGATGAAAACAAAACATCAGAACGTAATATTTTTACAAAGTTCCTAGAAATACTTATCACCAGAAATAATATAAATAAAACAATATAACCTTTAAAATCATTATTGTTTATTTATTCCTTTAATCATCATGATATCAACAATCAAAACAATAAAAAGAGTTTATTACACATCATAAATATATAAAACGGACAACCATTAAACATAACAGTTACGATAGTAAGTTGCGGGTAACATCGTGCTTTACCGGTTAATACTGTTAATTATTTTAGAGAAAATCCGATCCAGCGCCCCCGAGCCGGCGTGATACATGGATATCATCTGCTGAATGAACAAGCGTTGCAGTAAATTGCTGGAATTGTTCTCGAACGTGTGTCGTGTAAAGTGACAGCAGAGATGGCTCGCTTTGATTATCCGATCCGCAGAGCAAACGTTTGTTTGGGGAATGCTCGCAAGATTAGAGTGCGTTTTTGAATTCTAAAAACGCCGTTACACTAAAATCATTTGTTTTGCAACTGTATGCAGATGAGTTAAGCAATGCTTTAGATGTTTGTGATTGCTAAGTCGTTTTTTTTAAATAATTAATCTTTTATGCTGAAAAATATTAAGCCTGCCCACGATGATTTATACTAAGGTACGGTACCGCATTTACGATTTCAAAACAGTAATTCGATGACTTTTGATTTTTTTATGCTTTCATCATCATTCATCATCATTATCGGTGGATATCCGGATATCCGACCGATTCCGCTTTGGAGCAGCGTGGTGGAATATGCTCCAAACCTTCTCCTCGAAGAGAGAAAAGGCCTTAGCCCAGGAGAGGAAAATTTACAGGCTGTTTATGTTAATATTTTCACCGTTGACATATTATCCACCACATCCGTCATTTCCGATTCAACGTGACTTTAAGGGAAACTAACGACACGTCATTTGTCAAAATATGATAAGTAGCGCCGGCTACACGGACGAGATAAACATACGTTGATAGTTGATACAGCGGCTGCGAAACGTACGATCCCGGGGCGCGGGTTGCTTGCAAGTCAAGCATTTGGGGTTATCTTTGTGACACGACGCTGAAAAATACATACATATCTAATATACAAATACCTAAATAAAAATACTTTACTAAGTTTCATCCGTACCATCTTGTTGTCCGGAACTCCACAACAGCGCGATTTTTAAGACAACCACTCTGTAGAACCAGTTTTTCCGAACCAAACCTTATAAAAATACTCCTTTCTTAAAGGCATAGTACCTGGAAGCTCTCCAGTGCAGTCCATGGGTAGTGGTAGTCACTTTCCATTGGATGAACTTTCAGCTCGTTTGCCCCCTGTTACATAAAAAATACGATGTTTGAACTTTATAATTTTCCAATTATCAAGAAATTAAGAATGTCTTAATAAATAAACAGCCGTTATCATTTGTAAGAGAATTTTAAAGGTCGCCGGTTCTAAATAAATATCCCTTATTATCGTGTGCTCACTTAACGCGGCACTTCTCGAGTTCCAAAGAAAAAAATATTAATGGATCAGTATATTTCTGGCTTTACAAAGCTTTAGGATATTATAATTGATTGAGTCAAGAAGCTGAATTGAGCGTCAATACAATTTTTTGAAAGTCAGACAATCTCTCTCCTTTGGGTTATTTTCAAGTTGTTAATTTAATTTGAATGAAGATGGCTAATGATGGTAACGAGTGGAGGAAAGACAGACGATCAAGTGGTCCGTCTAATGGCAGGGGTCATGTTTACTCACAGGCATCGGCTCTGTTAGAAATATAAATCACTTCCACCTGACTAATTTTCACAAGTCCACCAGTTAATAGTATGAAATATCTTGAACAGTTTGTCCCGAATAAAGTGCATAAGTCCGGGTGATTTTATCGGAGGTGTATATCATCTTGTACCGAATAACAGACACTTTAATATAATGTATAATTAAATTTGATAAAGCTCTTAGAATATCAAATGTGATATTTAAAAAAATATATACCAAATAACATTTATAACTAACGACTGCAATAACTCAAAGAAATGGACCGATCTTGCTTAAGACAGTTAAACATTTATAATTAATTTTAATGTATAATTTTTTCACTTGTTCATTATGATTGCAGTTCCGTAAAATAAATAAATATTTAAACAGTTACATAAAATACACAATTAACGACAAAAGTAAGCTATAGTTTAAGTAGAATGTAATTAAATCGGTGGTAGCGAGTGGGTCTGGTAGTACTGACCGCACATCAGATATTCGGCTACCGAACAGCAAGGGAAGGGATTTAAAGGGCGAGTGCGTAGTGTAACACGACGGACGTAATATTTCGGGTTGCATTTTATATTAAAACAGTTTTTGGTTGCCGTCAGTTATAAAACCTTTATCATTTTGGGAAATAATATATGTACAAGTATCCTTACATAGTATAAAACAAAGTCGCCTAATAGAGTGTTTTGAGAGGAAGGTTTTAGTATATGATACATGGACAATTCAGTAAAGAAACACTGATAAGTTTTTCTTGTTAAATTTCTAATGTGTTGTCGTAAATAAACAAATTCTGTAGTATATTTGGAGACAGTATTGTACCCATGCGAAGCCGGGGCGGGTTGCTAGTATTTAGTAAAGCAGAGAGTTGAGGGCGATGTGGCTTCTATATAGAAGACAAGGACTCTAACCGAAATTTACGAGTTGAAATTCGGGACAACGCCACTGAGTTTCGTGTGCAAAATTTATCTCATCTCGCCGGAGAAAAATAACATTGTCGGGTAATCTGCTAGCGCTGCACGAATTTTCGTCCCAAAATTCATAAGGCGTGGTAGAATAAACTCTAATTACTCCCTGAAAAGAGATCTACATGCAGGAGTGGGACGATTTGTGTTTAGTACAAATAACAACACCTTATTACATTCAAGCGTTTTAAAAAATGTTAATCCTTAAACTCTGAGATAAAAGACTTTAAGTCTATTTGCAGCTCATGGTTGATGCTATTATAAGCTATTAATACACTTTTAAATCGAATGAGGGAAACAACCGAAAATACTTTGATATACCTGAACCACGTTGGACTAGTTTATACTCCAATAGCTGAACAGAGAAGCCTTTGTAACTAATTTTGGACTGAAGGTATTATTTCGAATCTTTTCGTTCAAATATGAATTTTAAGCTTCAACATTAAAGTCTATTTTTCAATAGTTTGATAGAGCCAATTGATAGTATCACACGTGTGCAGGGCAATTTGACCCTTGTGTGTCGTGAATTAAGAGCTACTTGCGAGTGGAGTGGATGTTCACTGTAACATAGGCAATAAGGCTGTTACGCAAACGATGCGATGTTCCACCCTCATTACCTATACCACGGATTCCGAATTGCTCTCAGAGACCTCTTTTGTGGGGTTTGGTGTAAAAACAAGATGGCGAGGGCAGCGAAAACGTTGCCCGATATATTTTGGTACAACATCGCTTACTCGCCGTTGTTGTGTTTGGAACGGTTTAATTGAAAAACAATGTACGCAAGCTCCATTCGTGTTCCGAGTATTAACAACAGACACGCAGAAATATACAAGACAGATTAAATCATATTAGAATTCTTTCCACGATATGAAAATTTTAAAATGGATTTTTCATTAAGAATATTACGGATCATTCCAAACTACGTTTAACGGTCCATACGCTAATCTCCTAAAAAGGGATCCTCCATCCAGCAGTAAAATATTTAAAAGCTGTAACTTTAATTTAATAATCTATGAAATCAACGTTAATTCAATTTATTCATTATAATAGGATCAAAGATTCGTGGTTAAATAATTAAATCAATCTTAGGATTACTTAAACGTTTAGGAATCAGTGAATAAAATATTGCTGGTACATTAGAAATAAATACAATTAATAGCAGTATATTCCGCGCCGGCCTCAATAATGTAACAAGGCTTTTTACACTAATGTGATTGTAATTTCAATTATAAAATTATAAAGATGATAGAATACCATTGAAAATAATATTAATAGATTGCATTTCATGTTCAAATTATGCAAATTCTTTAATTCATAATTTTTGCAATTCATTTTTTCGGCGATGAAAATGGCGTCAAATATACTGTATTTAAGAAGCCTCTTCTACCGTTATTTTACAGGATTAAATATAATAAAGTGCCTTAAAAGAAAATTTTCGAAGAGTCTACTTGTTTGAAGTTAGTTTCAATGATGCTTTTGGTTCGTATAGGTTATCATTAACGTTGTGCCGTATCCGCTGGTCGCATCACTTTCACCAAACACAGGACTCCATCAGGACGTCTGAGCCGCGCCGCGACAGCCTATTCCAGCGTCATAGAGAACGTACCGTTTACATAAAATATTTGATTTAAGCCGCACAAACGCTATTTGTTTAAATTCTCATCATATGAAAAAAAATCTTATTTGAGTCAGACTGAAAATTCAGCGGAGTGAAGTAATTAGTTAACTCATATAAAAAATGATCGCAGACTATGACTGTTTATATTTTTAATTGCTATTCAAACTATTTAATCTACATAATGAGACACAATACCCAATAATATTTACATACGTTAATATTTATGTGTTCGACATATTGTTTCAGCAGTTTTTCTAAAATAAGGAAACGAACGTAATATCACTGAGAACTTACCTTACTATGGATTTAATATACATTTTACTTTGCTGTTAATTTCGACTATACAATTTACTAGTAAATAACAGTTAGATCAAAATGAACCGTGATTTGTAAAGATTTTGTTTAGTCCGGAGTAACGTCTCAACGCCTCAATAGCTCTTCGATGAGCATCCGTGAGCATCTTTGATACTAGAGTAACGTGTGAAGAACATATATAAGTATATTCGCTTTATTGACGCGAATATGGAAAATAAATCGATCAGAAACCGTAGACTTCTCGGTTCTTAGATATTTAGTTTGATATCGAAGGAGTCATATAAGATTTGCGTCGACTACCACGCGCTTCACTTAATACTCTATAGTATTGCACCGGTGTCGCGTTCATTTTTTTATGAAGAAATAAATCTTTTGAGCTGAGAGGGCATAGGGGTAAGAAAGCCTCAATCAAAGATTTTTACTATAGCACTAGGTAAGAAACATAGAATTTCACATTGCCAATATATCCACCAATTGACACTGGAGCAGCGTTGTGGAAAAAGCTCCAAAACTCCTCAAGAAAAAAAATTGTTGTGCACTTCAAATAATTTGAAATATTTAAATAATTTGCAACTACGGTTATTTATTAAATACGAATACCAAATTAGTTAATAAAACGATATTGCTATTTCCGCAGTTACACGTAAAATGTACTCTTTTATATTCTAGTAATAAAGATGCGACGATAAGATGTAATCAATACTCGATGTCGCTGGACACGCAGTAAAGATGGCCGTTACAGATAATCCGACAAGTCGCTCACATGCACTTGCAATTATGGTCATCTGCGGCTTATCGCTGTTCGGCTTAATAAGCTGATCACTGTGTGCTGCGTGGGATTACATCACGCGCCTGATTACGTCACACTCGTCAGTGATACACACCGACAGATGACGTATTGGTCTCGATTTCATTTCGGATTCGTTTGACAATGTTGCCGATTATTTTTTACCTCATGTCTCCAAGCTGAGATAGCCCAGTGGAAGCTGAGATAGCCCAGTGGTTAGAACGCGTGCATCTTAACCGATGATTGCGGGTTCAAACCCAGGCAAGCACCGCTGATTCATGTGCTTAATTTGTCTTTATAATTCATCTCGTGCTCAGCGGTGAAGGAATGCATCGTGAGGAAACCTACATGTGACAAATTTCATAGAAATTCTGCCACATGTGTATTCCACCAACCCGCATTGGAACAGCGTGGTGGAATATGTTCCAAAACCTTCTCCTCAAAGGGAGAGGAGGCCTTTTTTTATTGTGACTGTATTTACACTGGCTCACTTATCCTTCAATGCGGAACACAGTAATACTGAGTTCTGTTGTTTGGCAGAATATCTGATGAGTGGGTGGTACCTACCCAGACAGGTACCAACACTCTAGCACCAAGATTTTATTTTTATATTATATATTTATTCAATTTATAAGAGATGAGAGGACGGTACAACACCCTACCACAATTAAGATGAGTTCCGAGTAACATATATTACATCTAAATTTGAATAATCCCACTTTAGTGCCGTTATTAAAGTAAATTCAATTCGCAGTCAAATAAAACACCGAGCAGAACTTGAACGGGCACCAGGAAGACCACAACGATCTGCCGATAAATGGCGTAATAAAAATAAAAGTTCTATAACTTTAGTTCACTTCAAAATAAACTCCAATTTAAACTAAAGATATTTAAGAATTAAAAACTTGCGCTATTTAAAAACGATTGAATGACAACCACACTCAATCCGTACTGTCTGAACATCGATCGAGCTGCAATCAATATTAATACTAAATCAGTATAGAATAAAGTATAATTTAACGTGTATATTTTTCATCGTTACAGTGTAAGCATTGGAATATGCGCTGGGAATCAGGGCGGGATCAAATATTTATGTGGCGAAGAGTCTGTGGAAGCTAATTCGGTAACTTTACCGCGACAAGAGCAATTGAAAATCGATAGCGGCCGTATCGCGCGGCTTGTTTGAGCTGCATTTAATATTCGATTCCATCAGACGACGGATGCCGCGAGACAGTGAATAATTAACGGAGCTAATAAGCCAATTTGTTAACCAAACGGATTTGTTTGTCAAGTGACAATCACAGTCAGAATCAAATAAATACCTAAACTAGCGTCTCTAAGTCACTTCACTTCAAAAATTCAAATTAGAACTAGCTCGACATTTAGATTCTACTGAGAATAGCCAGTACTAATATAAGTAATTCCTCTTTTACATCAGACATATGGATACATGTAACAAACATAAGTAAATAAATTATTTCATGGTGTTTGTATTTTAGCTAGTATATATTTGTATTTGATTTGGCAAATCCTACAGCCAAAATGACTCAGTATAATTACTATTTCAAGAGACGTCCTAATTTCCATTATGGTAAATGTTTTTGCCAATTACTATTCTTCCAAGCAAAAAAAAGCATGAAACTTTATGTTTACGTTGAAATAAAATAACTTATAAAACTTTTGCGCGGAATTGCATCGAGGTACTAGCTGTTCCTGCGGCCGGTATCAATAATTTGCCGGCGGTTTCAAACGAGTACTGTTTTACTCTCGAAATATTGAGCAATTAAGCCCACTATAAAATATATAATATTTAGGAGGGATGTAATTTATGTGTAATTATGAACGCTTTAATAGTTTAATTAGTAAATGTTATTAGCGAAAGTAAATTTCTTTTAACCGGATTTTAAAATCACAAGGTACCGGTTTTAATCATGGCTATTACAAACATTTTGCGATAGATAATTACGGACGTGAGCGTCCGCTTTCACCGGCGTCACTTGTTTACATCCGAAATATATAATAATAATTTAGTCATTCAAATAGTTGAGTAAATATCACTATGTCAGAGATACCTTGACAATTTCCTTTCTTTCCTATAATTTTCTTGGAAAACGGAAAACAGATCATTCATATATTATGTTACAAGTTGTCACACGCAACTTCACTCGTGTTTCAGGGTAGTTTGGTTGTCATGTCTTAGGTAAAAAAGTACCCTAAGTGTTTTCTTGGAGTTCAAGTATACTTCATGCCAAATTTCATCCAATTCGGTTCAGTGGTTTGACAGTGAAAGAGCGACAGACGGACAGTTAGACAGAGTTAATTTACTTATTAAAATTATTAATAAATAATTTTAGAATTTATTTATAATTGATTTATGTTAAATACTTAACTATACTTTATTTGATTCGAAGCTAATAATTTAAATGTTTATAAGAAAAACTTTAATTAACATACTCAATAGACATGATACACACAGAATTATATAAAAATGATAATTAAATTGCATATTTTAGCCCGTCTGGGTAGGTACCACCCACTCATCAATTATTCTACCGCCAAATAACAGTACTCATATACTCAGTATTGTTGTGTTCCGGTTTGAATGGTGAGTGTTCCAGTGTAACTACAGGCACAAGGTTCATAACATCTTAGTTCCCAAGGTTGGTGGCGCATTGGCGATGTAAGGTATAGTTAATATTTCTTACAGCTTCATTGTCTATGGGTGATGGTGACCACTTACCATCAGGTGGCCCATATGCTCGTACGCCAACCTATGCCATAAAAAAAATACTCACATCGCCCATCGGCATGAAAGATTGTCCTGTGGCATTGTGTCTGGGACGTTGGCGCTACCACCTGGAAGCCTACCGATACGAAATCATGGATACACGTATCAAATCAGACAGTTTTCCCATGATTTATGATATATTTTAAACATAAATTAGACACATAAAAAGTCAGTAGTTCTTGCCTTGAGATCTACACGATCCGTGTGCACGTTTAAGAATATTTACAGCACGTAATTTAGATGTAGTTTTAATGGAATGATAACAACATGGTCTAATTAATTAGTAAATTATTTGCACCTGCTGCGGTCTGAGGCTCTGTTTGTCCCCAACGCTATTTGTACTGTAACTGGTTACTTCTATTAAAATATCCGTCGTGCGGGTACAATTGCGATTTAGAAAGCTGTATCAATTTATAATAATAAAGCCATTTTACAAATTGTGACCGCGAGGAATAGGGCAAGAATGTGAGCAGCTTTTCTTCGTTGACTCGCAATGTAGATTCTCAATTATTTTTAAAAGTAAAAAAATCAGACGGTGTCTGTGATATATTCTATAAAATTATTAACTAACAAACCTTTTTTGAACACGAAGATGATTTGAATATTCTGTATTTCTAGGACAGTTTAAACTTCAATTGATTTTAATCTGTTAATCAATTTAATTTAAAAAATATTACAGAAATTTCAATAAAATATTGCTAGTAAATTTTTCAATAAAATCGCGCTATTAAATACATCGGTAGAATAATTGTAATAAAAACGTTCCCGATGGATAAAAAGAAAACGAGAAAAATATTGCTTTATTCAGAATTCACTCGGAAATACACATGATTTTATAACAGCCAAAGCGAATCGTTTGTTTAACTTATTTACTGTATATCAAAAATTTCTCATCGATTTATAGATCGGGCCACAAAAAAAGCCAACGAGAGAACCCAGACATCGAATTATAACTTCTGTTGAAGCGAAAACAAAACAAACATCGAGAAAAAATCTTTTAAGTGTAATGTCTGCTTCGCTCCGCGGTCGGAGACGAGTTTGGACAAGAGTTCGAATCGTCTTGAGACTTAAAGTATTATAAAACCCAGTCTTCTCACAAAGTCGTCGCTTTGTTTCGATGCACTTTTGCGACGAGTTGTTTTGAAATGAAACGGGTTATTTTGAAATATGTAAACGTTTTATTTTATTTTATCGATCACAAATAATGACAGGAGGAAAGTTAACGGTGCCTTAATATTCGCACAGCAGTTGATATTCTATGTAACTAATTCTATAAAGACATTTTTTTTATATATTTCAGGCAATAATATTGTAAGAATAAGTTGGAATATAAATTTTAACATCCAATTACCTACCGGGTGGTTTTGTGCGGGCCCAATATAGCCACACTATATGTATATTAAATTTGATGTACTTAATTGAGACAAAATGAGCTGCTCTAACTAAACTAGTCTTAAATTATTGTGATTTATTTACAATAATCAATCAATTGCTGATGTAATTTCGAAGGTTTTATAATAGTTTCTTGATTCCAGTCGAAGTTGAACTGCGAGGTGCTCCACGACGAGCTGGCGTTCGAGGTGCGCTGGGCCATCGCCGGCGACAGCATTGTGCTGCAGCTCGTCGCTAAGCTTGGTGAGTTGCATTATATATAACTGAGAGCATTTTTTACTAGGACACACAAATACAAGATGATGACATTAATATATTGGTATTTATGTTCTGTAAAGCCGTAAAGAGTACACACTAAACATTGGAAACCGTCACCATATTTGGGGAAAGATTCTTAATGATTTTGTGATGAAAGTTTTCATATTTAACATAATAATTTAAAAATCGAAAGGTGCTATGTACAATTGTACATATTTATGAATAATAATATTTTCAAAGTTGTGTAACTTTAAAGTACTACTAAAAGTCATATTTTATGAATGAGGCTATCTCCCAGTTTTGCTTTTTTCTCGATCCAACTTAATCAGACTTGCCGTTGCAACAGTTATGGGAAAAAATTGAAACTATAGCATTATATATGTATAGATATTTATTGTCTTACCTCTTTACGACAGCACACTCACCTTGAAGTTCCAGATGCTTGGACTGAATGTGGCGGTGTTTATTCTTTCAGTGATTATATTTTAGTAGCTTATCTAATAGAATTTTCCTCGTCTGATTTTTGAATTCGCGTTAGTCCTTGGCACAGGAAATATTATATTGGGGCAAATCCAAATGTTATATCATGCGTGGCAACTATCCAGAAATATGGGGGCGAATGACCTACTCAATGTTTTACTACGAATGATATTTGTGAGCCAATTTTTGATATCAGACGGAAACATTACTTAGCTTATGAATAACATTATAACAAACTTTACTTATACTAGAAATATGAAAGTTAAAATTAATGAATATTTTTTACTCGGTTATTTGTCTGCACCTGCGACCCCTTAGATACAAGACAAACCGCGGAGCGAAGCTAGTATAATACTAACGTTGATAGCATTAGTAGTGAGTTACTAATATTAGCACATTGTACAGTTTTAAAATTTCGACAAAGTAATGTGTACGGCGAACGTAATGTTTAACTACTCTGTATAATATCAGGAGCTACAGTGTTTAGTCTTATACTAACTGTTTATGAAAGAAAGAAAGATGAAAGACGAATTATAAAAAAAAAAATGCGTAGTGAGTACGAAAAGAATCGAAATAGTATTTTTTTTAACGCAACACCGTTACAATGCAGCATAAATTGACATATTCTTTAATTGAATGAAAAAAATTAAATAGTGATACTTTTATTATAAGCCGGTTTTTTCGACTAAATTTACACTGAGTAGCATGCAAGAGGTTTTCGTACAAAGTTAATTTAGATTTTGATATATTTTTTTATAATTAATAATATTAAGATATATTTTCTAATAACCTTCGTTGTGTTTCAGAGGATGGTGAATACATGTCGTTCGGAGTGTCCGGCGTCGACGACCACTCGCAGATGGTGGGCGGTGACGTGGCCGTCGCCTGGGTGGACAAAACCACTCTCAAGGGCTTCTCAGAAGATTACTATTTAGATGCAAAGAGTCAATGCGCTGGAGTGCACGGCTCTTGCCCTGATCATAAAATAGCGGTAAATCACTCGATCGTCCTTCGATGTCATTATTATACCAGACAATTAGCTAGGTATCACTCACTCATCACGTATTATCCCCCAAAATAGCAATACTTATTGGTAAAAATTGTTGTGTTCCGGTTTGAGGTGCGAATGAGCCCGTGTAACTACAGACACATAACACATGAAATTTTTATTTTCATGGTCCGCGCATCGAGGATATCTACGTTACAGTGTCCCGGTCGCCAAAAATGTTATTAAAAAATACTATATGCATCTGTCAGATTTTTCTCATTTATATTTAATATTAACCATCAACACCTGCGTCTGTAAGATGAAGTTCTGCCACGTTTATATTAAAGGAAGCAGTAAAGTTAGATGCTACAGCTACAGTCTTAATAGTAGAGGCAGCCTGAGTCCAGTATTGGGCATGTACTGGATGTAAATTTTTATGTTTAATAACAATAAAAGTCAAAAATTCTGCTGAATTAAAAAAAGGCGACTGTTTTCCGAAATTAAATAGTTTATCAAAGGTTCAATTAAACGAAATGAAACTTATCACGAGGTTGTTTCGCCAGGTCTTTTCTTCCGATATATTATAAAATTTTCTGTATGACTCAACCAAAGTATATAATACTGAATAATAAATGAAATTCCCGTTATTATGCTTTATTATGATTACAGGCGATTGTTCTGTATCTGTCGCTTTGTAAAAATGTTTTTATATTGTTAATTGTTTTGTAATTTTCTCTGTAAGCGATGTAAATATACAACCTTCGAGAAAATAAATAGCTCTACCCGTATATCCTACATTTGAACTGGTTACAATATAGACATCGATAGATATTCGTCTTTAGTGGAATTGTGTTGTAAAAAGAAAAATGTTTTTGATTTATACATTTTATAAGACATGTTGAGGAACTTTATATATTCCCAAAAAAATTAAATTAACAACACCATGTACTTATTGATAAAAGTATATTTATTTATTTAATGAAAGTTACATAAAACCATTTTAGTGACGAGGCACGTAATTTTATTACATTATTTACCTCGGGCGGTATGACCTGTAACTACTAGCTACGAGTAATTGTACGTTGACCTCTCGGATGAGGCCATACGTAATCTTATATAATATCATATAATAATCTGATTCGCGAGACCCAGATTGTTATCGGAGGAAGAACGGTTAGCGAAGACCATAAGTATTATGGATCCCAGGCATCGATAATATCAAACTATGTAATAACGTTATATCAGAACACAATCTACTAGAAATAGTTACACTGTTATAGTTCGTATTGCTTGCACCGTGAAGGTGAGTTTCGGTTGCAGGGTTATAGATTTTATGTAGAAAACAATCATTTTATCGTACCCAATATACACATACTCAGTGAACTTCCTGGTTTTGAGAAGCGAGATCTGAAAAGTTAACGTGGATGTTCCGGGGTTAATGTCTGGAAGTCTGAAATATTCAAGTCTAGAAATTGAAGTAATTTGGTCGAACAGGCGTAATACTGCATGCTCAGAAAGCGGGATTCAAATTTTTGGAGCACAATCGCCAAATTGCGTTTTAGCTTGAATTCTTTTCAGTTGGAATTTTTACACATTTTTATAACGCTTGCTAAAAATAATATTTCAATCTGATGCTTATAACCTCTAAATTTAAGAGTAAAGTCAAAGCAACAGTTTTAATAGTCCCACCGGTGGGCTCTTTTCCTTTTTTTGAGTAGAACTTTTGGGGTTTCTTTCATCGAGTTGCACTAAAGTGGTTTATAAATGGATGTGGAAGTTTTTTATCCCAGACATGCAGGTTTCCTCACGAGGTTTCCTTTCAACGTTAAGCTCGAGACTATTGAAAAATAAAACACTAAAAATAATGGTTTGAACCCACCAGCACCGTTTAAGATTTCCTATTTACGACCACTTAAACAATAGTAATCATTTTAATATCTTTACATTATTATTATTAATGTTTTTTCTTTCAGCCTAACACGAATTCAATTCGTGTCCTTAACGCCGCTTTGGTGAATGGCTACTCCATCGTGACGTACCAGCGGCCGCTTAAGGCTTCCGACTTCTTGGACCGGCCTGTGTACACAAATGTCAGTCAGCCAATCATCTGGGCTATCGGACCACTCAATTCCAAGCAGGAGGTGTCCTACCATCACCATTTCACCAAGGTAATACTTACTTTATTGAAGAAGTAATCATTATTCATTTTTAATTCAAGTATTTTTCTTTTGTATGCGTGTAAGATTTATATTTTGAAGAATCACATATTTTTAGTTGCTCAGTACAGTTTTAATAAGAAATTTAAAAAAAATACGTATACGTATGAAGTTTACTTTATCACATAAAAAGATAAAAATTTTCTTTAATGTGAGAACTTTTGTATTTCTTAAGAACTAGGCACTTATTCTTGCATTTTCAGGGATTTGGATCAGCCTTGTAGTTGGCAAAATCCATTTACTTTGTATAAATGTTGTCCAACAATACATATCTTAAAACTGATATTTTATTTCAAAAACGCAAGGGTGACAAGTTCATTGAGTTCGGTCGACCACCGCTGTGGAACTGTCCGATGCCGGAAGGTGAAGAGGAGCACAGAACATCCGAGCCGATCCGCCAAGAAAAACCAACGAGACCCTCAGAGAGCGACGAGGAGGACGTGGTATGTTACTTTCACAATAAAAAAAAAATCTCTCAATAAATGTATGATGAAAAAATTGACATCATTAAACCATTTGACTTTCTAAATGAAAGTCTTGATCAAATATTTATGAATTATCGTTATCAAACATTAGTTTATCTTGATATTTTTCCTCCTATTGATGTTGACTTCAGTGGCGAATAGCTGAATATAATATAGGAGATATCATAATGCTGATCTGTGTGCACAAACGCATTTCATCTTTAACATCAGTGTCATCATCGCAGATTGTCGTATTCGTTCGCCTTATAAGCTAGACACCACTCTGACGAGGTCAAATACAATAATAATTTGAGTATTACCTATTTTGGATCAGCTTGGTCATCTACTGTCCAAAATCGGTGATATGATTGAAAGCGTCTTATCAATTATGATGGGAAATTTAAATTCAAGTGATGTTGATATATTAAAAAAATACATTTTTTTTACATATAAACAGAAATGTTTTAAAGATTTTTTTAAATAATGCCCGGTGTTTAAGTTGAATTGGTTCAAGAGGACAGACCTGAGGGCAAAAGTCACTAAGATGTAGTTGGTGCATAATTGATGTTGTGGTTTTCATTCCCATTCAAGGGTGTAGAAATACGCCCTTTAGAAACCTGCAGGAAATTAAATGAAAGTTACATAAAACTATTACTTTCAAATTTGTTTCAAAACTGAAGCAAAGTGGAGAAAAAGGCACTTCCTTTTAAGAGAAAATAGTAAAAACTTATGAATTAATTCATTTAACAATATAATATTAAGAATATTTGTGTTTTAATTGTATTTGTTGACAAAGTTTCAAGAACATTTAAATGCAACCTTCGATTGGTTTTAGACTGCGGTGATCAAACCCAACCCTGTGCCCACTCCGCGCCCGACGGCCAAGGTAACTCCTTGGGAAATCCCCGGTATACAATGCTATGAACCACCAGACGGCGTGTTCTATGCGCAAATGGGACCCACTGGGGGGAAGCAAGGATATTCCGCTATAACAGGTGAGTTAAGACGTTTTAAATAATATCCATAACCACGGGATTAGCATTAATCAAAAGGACTCAACTGGAGAAGCCAGTAGATTCAGTAGATAGAAGTTTGAAGACAAGCAAAAAATTGGTAATATCTAGATACAAATGAAATACAAGAAATAAAGGCGCTTTATGTGCCTGATTTTATCTGCAGGCATCATTATGGTGATGTCGTAAAGCGTTTGATACGCGCTTTACACTTTTATGGTTCTAACGACACGTCATTTGCCTAAATATCTAATAATAACAATTTTGCTTTGCAAGAATTATACATAACAAAGGTGATACATAACATTTTGGAACTTGTTTTGTTCTTTATAATATATTTTATACTTTATTACACATGCAAATAGAAAAATGCTCGAAGGAACTTATTACATAATATTCAAGGCGAGGTTTTATGGCTTGGCATTTCTTCAAGACAAATTCATCACTATGGTAATATTATTTTCACTAATGGTAGGGTTTT
Source organism: Vanessa cardui (assembly GCF_905220365.1). Classification (NCBI taxonomy): domain Eukaryota; kingdom Metazoa; phylum Arthropoda; class Insecta; order Lepidoptera; family Nymphalidae; genus Vanessa; species Vanessa cardui. The sequence goes on along the minus strand of NC_061145.1, from coordinate 11,186,358 downwards.
ATGCTAGCCAGCTAGGGTGGAAACATGGATACTTTATGGTAATAATTCCAGTTGGAAGACATATTGAGCTGTTATAATTGCTAATTACGATCTCTAGGGACAAATTGGGTATCCTTTTATAATAAGGGATGCTGCATGTTTCTGAACTTATAACTCGAGTAGTTTTGAGTTAATGAACGAGCTGTTGACTAACTTGTTTAAATAACTTGGAATATTTAAAAAAAAGAAATTGCGAATTTTACAATTACGATTATATTGCTTAAGTTCATATAGCTTATCTAATCTATTACGACTTGCGTAGGTACCAGTAGTGCCCCAGTCTGTGAAATGTATTTGATTGTTTTGATAAAAGTATTTGATGGAATATGTCATTGAATTCGTTTTCAATTAATTTTAAGTAAATTATATAAAAAGCTGGGATCAACTTCGGAGGGTGACATTATAAAACATTACTGAAATTGATTAAGCCTTTAAAAGTAATCGGCCTACAAGTGACTTTCCGTTTCTTTTGTTTTTCTGTTACACCTATTGACACCATTCGGCTAAAGTGATTCGATGTTAGGCCTGCCAGTGTCTAATTTAAAATCGATTACCAGCCATTGGTATTTGTTACGCTATTGTGTTACAATAATTAATTAAAAAGGCGCTTGCTTTCGCCGGTCTTGGGTTGCTCGGAGGCCAGAGGTGTTTATTCCCGGCCTCCTCTCTCTTTGAGGAGAAGGTTCGGAACATATTCCAAAACGCTATCCCAATGCGGGTATGTAAAATACACCTGTGTCAGAAATTCTTTGAAATTAGACACATGCAGGTTTCCTCATGACGTTTTCTTTCACCTCCAAGTACGAGATGAAGTATAAACACAAATTAAGCGCATGAATATTCAGTAGTGCTTGAATGGGTTGAACCCGTAATGATCGGTTAAAATGCACCGGTCCTAACCACTGGGCCATCTCGGTTATAAAGAAGCAAGTGCGATTTTGACTTACGACTTTATTTACATATCTTTATAAACTCGACATTAATTAATTTAACTTAGACAGATTATATAGATGAAGATTGATTTAGGATAAATACCTTTATGTACATTCATTTAAAATCAAATACAGTCTGTGATGTAAGTTAGTTAAGCTGAGAATATCCAGAAGTATACTTACAAGCATAGACTATGCCAGCTTACATTCAATACGAAAGTTTTGAAAGTTGCAGAAATGTTTAACGTCCAAACCATTGAAACGTAGTTTATAAATACTTTGCGCATAAGTTGCACGGCGCAAGTTTTGTAATATTGTTCAATTATATACTTTGTAAAGGTACTATTTGATAATAAATTTTACTAATCAGAATTAATGTGTCTTCCACCACAGTAATCCTACAAAAGGGGTTTTAATAAACAATACTATACTTATACCATAGCTATACTGGAATTTAATCGACTTTTTAATCTTGTATTGTTTGTTGAAATAATAAGTAGCCAATGTTATACTAGGTACACAAGTTCTATGCCGAGTGAGGTCTAATTCGTTTGTGTGAGTCTCCCTTGCGGTGCGGCTGAGAAAAACATAAATAGAAAAAACTCTGTCGTGTGGACGGCGTAGGAAAGTGATAAATATATTTACATGACGCCTATTGAAAACAAAGTAATATGGTGTACCTATTTTAATACAGGATCGTATTGGCATGCACCGCACTGATGTTATAAAATTCGATCACATCACATAATGCATCACATCGAGTTTTAGTTTCTTAAACGTTACGGGGTCTAATAAGCCCCGTACCGTTACTGGAATGGAAAAAAATAAAAATAATAATATGCTGAGAACGTGTTAAATCAATATTTCTATTAAAAGTGGGAATGTAAACCACTTATATAAGACATTAATATACTCCTACATTTATTAGCTATTAAGTCTCCAAAGTTGCGCGGGCTAAAGAAATACACTTAGTAAAAAGTGAAACTATAACAATAACCACTTCGATCTATTGATCTCTGGCTCCATAGAAGAATGACAAACCAACATTCACATTTACACTAGACCACTGCTACTGTAATGCAATATGTCGTGTCATCTTCACAGGTCACGTGGGTTGGGGTATTTCTTGGTACATCAACGGGCTCTTGATTCCGGAAATCACGGTGGTCCGTGGCAAGAAGTACACGTTTGTGGTGGAGGGTGGTACCGACCCCGAAGTACCAGCTCGCTACCACCCCTTCTATATAACTAACGATCCCGTCGGTGGATACTATCACAAGACTGACGCCGAGAAAAAGGTAAAAAAAACATAATAAATAATTTAATGTAATTAAATGAATAGTTGATTTAAACAATTACATTTATGATTTACAGGATGTAGAAATATACGCCGGTGTACGCCGTTTGCGTAACGGGGAACTGTTACCAAATGGTGTCGGTCGTCTGTGCAACTGGGCTCCAGATAGTGAAGGACCTGAAGCTGACGAGTACCCCAGTTTCGGAGCATACCAGCGATCTCTGACCCTTGTCTGCGAGGAAGGCAACCCCGGAGTCGTCACGTGGACGCCGGATAAGAATACCCCGGACACCGTCTACTATCAGGTAAAGAGGTTTTCACTAAATGTATTACTTCAAAAAGTTACCTTAACAGAATTCTGGAATTCTTTTCTCTGATATCTTCGTCTTACATTATAATTTCATATCCATTATACTAAGTTCATATTTAATAATTTATACCGTTTTAATTAACAAATCCATATTTTTATTTCTTATAATTTATTTCAAAACCTTATAACAAATTTCACAATATATCAACTCCGACAAACGTAAATTTATAAAATAATATATATATTAAATTTGTTCAATTTATCAACTTATCTCTAGGACCTAACAATTACATTTTAATAAGAGCTCATGATATTGTTTTAATTTATATTTTTAAATCTATTTATATTATGAAGGATTGCATTATGTATTATTGTTGAGTATTGTATCTATAAATGCTTGTTTTGTATATAATCTTTTCTATCTGTTTTCTGTTTCAGCCTTTCAAGTCTTCTATCGCATGAGGTTTCCTTTTGTATCTTATTCTGATAACGGTGTTTAATATATTTGATTCACAAATTTTAATAATTTTTATTTTCAGTGTTTCACTCACCGATATCTCGGTTGGAAAATAAATGTGGTCGATGAGTGCGACGCTACGGAGGCAGAGGAAAGTCGCGTAGTAGAGACTTTAGCCCTCCCCGGTGACCTTTTGGGGGAGGAGTCTATTCAGGTACAGAGCCGAGTGAAACCGGAATCAAAATATTTAGATCAGCGAAAAAAACTAGAAAAAATAATCAATACGAAACAAAATTATAACGATTTCAGTAGCACTAATGGAGTGAGCGGCCTCTCGGGAGAAGTGTACCCAGAACCCAGCAGAGACTACTTGTACCCGAGTGGACACGAGTATGAATTGCCAATGTCACAAGTGCAAATGAAGGAAGTTATTAAAACTGTAGAAAGTTTAGAAGATCAGATGAAAGACGAGCTCAAACGCAACACTACACAACCTCAGAAGTTAATGCAGTACCAAGTTCATGAAGACGTCAAGGAGATGTTTGTACCAGAGCAACCTATAAGGGATGGAGATGAGTACATAGTCGAGACAGCTAAATTACCTGGCAGCTTTCTACTACCGCCAAATCAGAAACCTCAGACTTTACATAATGTACTACGTCCAAACTCCCAGAGTAAGCCAATGGGAAATATGAGGCCACCTTTCCGAAGACCTACACCACCCGAAATAAAGCTGCGTAGGCCTTTTCCTATGTACCCAAAAGGCAATAATGGCTATCCTTTGTCAATGCCCAATCCCCAACATGGTCCACATGGAATATCAAAAAAGCCAAATAAGCATCACAACAATCGACCTCCGTCAAATATGAATAGACCTCAACAGCCTAATATTCCACCAATGAAGGCAATGCCACCAATGCATCCACCAAAATCTAATTTCAATCAAGGTCCCCCAAAACATACACAAAAAATTAATAGCAAACCTGTACAATCAGTAATTATGGGTAAACCAGGACACAATATTGTGGTACCATCTCAGAGCCAAACTTTAAGTTTAGGACACACGGATATAATTGCCAATCAAGTCGTAAAAAGTCAAATAACCTTACCCGGAACCAACGATGCAGTAGCACAGCATAGTGTTCCACAAGTGTTCTTTAATAAACCAGGGCAAATAATCCTCGGTAAGCCTATGGACCATCCACAACCCTTAGACCAACAAATGACACAAAGTAAACAACATTCTACTCATCCAGTAAGAGTATCTTCAACTCCATCGCCTGACGTTTATCGGCATTCTTCTACGACGCGGCCAAGAATTAATGAACATCGTGAACACCATGAACATCGAGAGCATCACGAACACCATCAACAACCACACTCGCAAAGTGAAATGAAATCATCTGATTTTATCGGAGAATCTACAGATTCGTCGACACTCGCACCTGCACAAAATACTGGTTTTAAGCCAGATTCAATCGTTATTGAAAGTGGTTTTAAGCCTATAATTCGTGAACCTTTAATGGCGGGTGAAGATAAAATAGCAGACTACAATGGTGATAATGCAAATAGAAGAGAAGATACTGACGTTGAAGAAGATTATGAAGAATCTCCACAGTACATCAATACAAATCACGCTTATCCGAGTGATAAAATAACCGAGTCATTTGAACCAATGTTCATACCTTCTCCTCCCGATCATTTGCTATCTAATAAAGATATAACTAAAGAAGTTTTTCCGAAAAATCATGCTAAAGAAGATAGGCCACATCCTGTTTATGTTAAAACAGAAAGTGAATTAAATGCTCTGTTTGGAAAGAAAAATATGGATCGAGATGCTCCTTCAGATATGATAATGGAATCAGACAAATTAAGTCCTCAATATTTACCTCCTGCTCCTAAACTACCGAAAGAACACTCTCAAAAATTAACATCCGGGCAAACGTTTACAACGTATGATGGCAAAACAATTTCTGCTGAAACATTAACCAGTGTCCCAGAGGTGAATAAAAGTAGTACTAAGTTATTTTCTTCTAAGCTTCCAGCAAACACAGAGTTACTTCTAAAGACACCACAGTTTGGTCCTTTTAAGGGTGAAATCCCTCCAATTGTTGCTGATCATATAAAAACAGATACTACTGCTAATGTTCCCGCTCCAGTATTTACAAATACAAGATCGACACATTTGAAACTTGTTAACTCCTTGCACAAAATTAATCCGCCAGAAATATTTGACTTAAGAACTGAAGGTAGTGACAATCACGAAGAAAAATTAGAGACCCCTGAACCCTCCAACGAAGAAGAGGAAGAAGAAGAATACGAAGAAGATGTGATAGAAGATGAAGAAAGTAAGCGACGTAAAAGAGATACAAAAGTAACTCAATTCGAAATGGGTAAAATCGAAGAGGGAACTACTGACATAAACACAAAAGAGAATGAATCAATAAATCACGTGGAGTTTGAACTGTTATCTTCAGCTCCAAGATTAAGTTGTACTCAATTTCTCACATATATTGTAGTGGTTACTATTTTGAAAAATATCATGTAGAAATTTGTCAAGCTTGTATTTAAATTAAATTATTTATTGGAATAAATTATTGTGCCTTGCCATTGAATGCATTTGGTTGATAGTAATTATATGTATGTGTACGGGGTTCTCGCTGTGGGTGCTGTCAATGAACACGAGTTAATTGGATCGGCAGTCTCCTTGACAAACTTTATCTCATCTGTTACCACTTTCACGCGCGTTATGCAATTCAATACTCTGTTAGATGTAAGATTTTGTAAATATTTTTACTTAAATAATAAAATTAGAGTTACATTGAAAATATTATTTTATTTGTTTCCCATAATATCATCCACAATATTATAAAAACAATGAATGTCTTTAATGACACAGTTAGACGAATGGATATGTATCCCATCTAATGGGATGTAGTCACCTCTGCTATGTGTTTTAGGAAATACTAACCATTCCTTATATCACTAATCTTGGGAACTAACATTTCATGTCCCTTGTGCCACTGGTACAGTTACCTTTTAAGCCAGAATACAAGAGTACTAAGGTTTGCTGTTTTTCTGTTGATTATACGATGAGTGAGTCGTACCTATCCATATAGACTTGAACGAAGTCCTACCACCTGGCGCATTAAATAACATAGTAGTTATAGATATATTTTGACGACTTCCATCATCGAGTAGTGTGTACAGCGGTTTTTATTGGGTACGCCACTCCGAGTCGATGCAGAAAAAGTTCATTAGTTTTCTAATGTTGTCTCAGGTCTGGGTGATTGTGGTACCGTCGTTACTTCTGATTTTCCATAACACAAGTGTTATTAATATTAAAAAACAATGTATAAAATGAATACTGGTTTTTTAAGACAAACAATTTAATTCATAACATTACTTTATACTAAGTAAAGTGTGAACACTTGAAATCTTCTTTGTGAGGCGTGTAAAGTTAGCCACGACCTTTTCGTGTTGGAATTGCGAATCCACGAGCCGAAGGACCGATTCTCTTCGCCGACCGCTAACCAACAAAAAGCATAATGTCATATTTTATATCGACTGTTAGTAATTAAATAACTTGTATAAATGAACAACTTTGAATAAGAACAAGAACAGATGAATAGAATTATCAAATTGATAATAATCAATAGGCCGTTAGTAATTCATAATAGTTACATTTAACTGTTAATTGGAATTATGAATTACTAAAACTCATTGTGGAAGAAATAATTGCTATCATCTTTTTTTATAAAATCTAATTGCGTAGCTTTTTGTTATTATTTTAAATATCGTGCATAATTAAAAATATCGTATATAATTTGAATTAATCGTATAGAGACTTAGGAGCTTGCTTAAAAGGCAGTACCAAAAATGTCACTGTAAATTATTAATATTAACTACTTCGACCATCAAGTATAGCTATATAGCTAGCTATCTTATTCTTGGATCTGAATTGGATCCTGAGGGTTAAATTTGATTTAATGTTACTCAATATTCCTATGCCTCACCTTCTCCAGTTGCATCTCTCTCAGTAGGTTCCATCGGACTTCGAGAATATTAGAAATGTCCAATTTTGTGTATTACTTGTGTTTCACAAACATTCCGAGCAGTGCTTCGGTCTCTATTGATAAAGATCGGCGAAAACGTTCATATCAAACGTTTACACAGAAAACTTACTGTCGATCTTTCAAGAGGCGCGCGGCGGCCGCGACGCTGAGGCCTGCCCGGTCGACTGCATCGACGTCGCTTCCTCGGCGGACTAGCTCTTCTATTATATCCGTTTTAGCGCCTTGGCATACTGTAAATACAAGAACAAAAACTGTAAATTTCCCACTGCCGGGCTAAGGCCTCCTCAGCCTTTGAGGAGAAGGTTTGGATCTTATGACATCGTGCTTTTCCAATGCGGATTGGTGGAATACACATGGGGCAGAATTTCTATGAAATGAGACACATGCTGGTTTCCTCACGATGTTTCTTTTACCGCCGAGCAAAAGATTAATTATAAACATGAATTAAGCACATGAATATTCAGTGGTGTTTGACAGGGTGTGAACCCGCAACCATCATTAAGATACTCACGTTCGAACCACTGGGCCATCTCGGCTGTATTGCTAATAATTAACAACGACTAGTATATTGCAATATCTCAAATATTAACAATGTTTGAATTTTGAATTTAAAAATATATAAAAAATATGTCCACACATTATTCGCTAAGCTTTTGTTCTCTATGTTATTGTTAAAATCGATTAAAGTGATTGAACTTAATTTCATATTACCAGCTCTGAAGAGGGGAGTCCAAGCGTTGCTATCTTTTGCACCAACGTCACCGCCTTTCCCGAATATATATTTCACCATTTCAAGCTTACAAGAGTCAACCGCGTAGTGTTCTATGCCTAGTCTGTTGAAGTCGCGAGCCTACGTGTGTATATAAATAAACTGTTACAATATTGCAATTGAAAACTATTCTTGTGTCCTATTCACAAGTCACATTTTCATATTTACATTTTTAATAGATAATGCTTTCTAAATAAACATTTGTACAGACAATAACATCAACAACAACAACAACAGCCTGTAAATTCCCACTGCTGGGCATGCAGGTTTCCTCACGATGTTTTCCTTCATCGCTGAGCACGAGATGAATTATAAACACAAATTAAGCACATATATATATAGCGGTGCTTGCCTGGGTTTGAACCCGCAATCATCGGTTAAGATGCACGCGTTCTTACCACTGGGCCATCTCGACTCACAGACGATAAAATTAGCTTCAATTAAAAAAAATATTGATACAATCGATGACCTGGAAGTCAGCTCCTTTCTCCAGGAGCAGGTCAGCTACAGCCACATGCCCGGCGAGTACAGCTAGATGAAGAGGCGTTTGTCCCGTTGACGACGGCTGTTCAATTTCCGCGTCGGCTGACAATAGGAACCGCACCATGCTAACATCACCTGTTTAGTACAACCGTTTTTGAAAAACTTCGATGGAGCGAGATTGACGAAAGACTTCCATCGTGATAAAAATATGTTTGCCACGTGACCCCCGGCTCTATTATTTAAAATACTGTTAAACCGTGAATCTTTCATTTTTCCTTTAGCCAGTTCATATAATATAAAGAGCTTAGTATGTAAAAAGCACATTTATTTTTTAATACAAGCTCTTTCAAATGTCAAGTATAAAGTTTTCTTTTATTTTGGTAGAAGAACTACCAAAAAGTAATATAGTATGACACAAATTAGATGTAGCATCGGAAAATGCAATGGAATGAAAATAAAACCGATTACTGCCGATTTACACGACCAATAGAAACAGCTCCCTATCGCGCCATTCGACTCTATTCGTCGCTATAGATTCTCGCGTCAGAGAAAGCAAGTGCATATAATCGACGTGTCAAATTGACGAATATATTAAGTTGTAGGCGAATTATTACATTTATTTAGTTTATTTTATTTATTACACTTTACATAAACATAATATAATATTTTATTTAATATTTATTTATGTATTAATATTATAAACATCTTACACATTTCACTAATACATACATACATACACATCATCATTTGTATTAAATAATAAAATATATATAAATAATTAATTCACAAGCATACTCGGGCGAAACCCGTAGTATACGGCGTTCGGATATTATTCTCCGACTACCGACTACTGCGGAACAAAAGTCACATACTTAGTCGGCTTTAACGTTCGATGCGATTTGCTTTGTTTCTCATCACTTTATACTTCGAGTTCTTAAGTTTTTGTGTTGTGCTATATTTCTATGTGTGACTGTTTATATTCTATTCTGTCTATCTTCTATTGACCTTTTGAACTTTCTTGTGTGTTTTGTGAACTGTGACTAATATACGTGTACTGGACTGTTAGCGTGAGTACTTTTATTTCCTCTGTATAAGTACGTGTTTACACACTTTACCACAAACTGGTGACCCCATCGTTCACGCTTATTTAGAAGATGAGTAGCGACAGTGATTCACACGCTTCGCAAGTGAATACGCGTCCACGCCGCGTTAAGAAGATGGAGCGCGTTGAGTTGGAAAGCACGGATGCTCCTACCCTCACACTTGCTTCTGCACAATTCAGGACACCACCTTTTTGGCCAGAGAAGCCTGCAATATGGTTCGCACAGGTGGAAAGTCAATTTAAATTATTATCGATCACGGATGACGCAACAAAATTTTACCACATTTTGGCGAATTTAGATAGAAATTACGCTGCCGAAGTCGAAGATATAATAATTGGTCCCCCGGATTATAAGCGTCTCAAAACCGAACTAATTAAACGGTTATCGGTGTCTCGTGAAAATAATGTTAAACAGCTGCTGACACACGAGCAGCTCGGCAATCGCAAACCTTCTCAATTTCTTCGGCACCTTCAACATTTGGCTGGACCCAATATGCCCGAAGATTTCATTCGAACAATTTGGACAAGTCGTTTGCCAACGGAGATGCAACCAATTATTGCATCTCAACCAACGCTAACACTCGATGCTATAGCAGAGCTTGCGGACAGAATACACGACATCGCGGCACCCACCCGCCAAGTAGCGGCAACATCTTCTTCAACGCCTATTGAACTGTTGACGAAACAAGTTGCTGAGTTGACCAGACAGGTCAGCGCTCTCACAGATAAGGTCAATCAGCGATCACGATCCAGAGAACGCGGCCGTGGTAACGGAAGACGACGTAGTCGATCCCAATCACGTAGGTCTGACTCGTGTCATCGTCGGTACCCTCTTTGCTGGTACCACAGTAAATACGGCGTCAAAGCTAATAACTGCAACAAGCCCTGCGACTTCACATCGGGAAACGCTCCAAGCAATCGGTAATGGCGACTAACGATTGCGGGAGTTCGACGGGTCGCCTCTTCATAACAGATCACGGTACCAAAAGACAATTTTTAGTAGATACTGGTAGTGATATTTGTGTATATCCAGTTAGTGCAATTAGTGAACGTCGTTATAAGACATCATTCCAACTGAGCGCCGCTAACGGCTCAGCTATAGATACTTATGGTTATATAAATTTAACTTTAAATATTGGTTTACGTCGTAATTTTCCATGGCGATTTATTGTAGCTGACGTAACCAAAGCCATAATCGGAGTCGATTTTCTGTCTCATTACCGACTCGTTGTTGATATTAGTAATCGCAAATTAATAGATAGTTTGACTAATATTAGCACTGTAGTTTCTATAGATAAATCGCATAACCTTGTAACGAGCGTTAAAGTAACGACTGGCGGTGATAGTCTTTATCATAATATTTTATCGGAATTTCCAGATATAACCCGTCCCGCCGGTACTCCGGGTGTAGTCAAACACCACACTAAACACCACATTCGCACTACACCAGGTCCACCAGTGTCCTGTTCTCCTAGGAGGCTAGCCCCCGAGAAATTAAAAATCGCTAAACACGAGTTTGAAGCGATGTTGGCGTCCGGCACCGCTCGTCCTTCCGACAGTCCTTGGGCGTCGCCACTCCACCTCGTATCCAAGAAGGACAACGGTTGGCGTCCCTGTGGCGATTACAGGCTACTGAATGCCAGGACCATACCTGATAAGTACCCCATACGCCACATTCACGATTTTTCTCACAACTTGTCTGGTTGTAAGTATTTTTCAGTCACCGATTTAGTGAAAGCTTATAACCAGATCTCAGTTGCCGAGGAAGATATACCCAAGACCGCTATTACAACTCCATTCGGTCTATACGAATTTCCCTTCATGACGTTTGGGTTAAGGAATGCCGGTCAGACCTTTCAAAGGTTCGTTGACGAACTGACGCGTGGACTTGACTTTTGCTATCCTTACCTTGATGACTTTCTAGTCTTTTTCAGGACCCAGGAAGAGCACAAGGACCACTTGCGTCAACTTTTTACCCGTATGCAAGATTACGGCGTACTGGTGAATACCGCCAAATGTGTCTTCGGTGCCTCTGAGGTAACATTTCTTGGTTATCATATTTCAGAAAATGGTACCAAGCCCCTGGATAGCAAGGTCAAGGCCATTTCGGAATTTCCTGTCCCGAAAACCGTCAGGGAGCTTCGTCGTTTCTTGGGCATGATTAATTATTATAGACGTTTTGTGCCTAATGCCGCCAAAATTCAAGCTCCTCTGAACGCCTTACTGACCGGATCCGTTAAAGCTTCATTTCACTTCAGTCGTCATAGAGGGAGATTCTCTCAAAGCTTTTGAGAGCTGCAAAGACAGCCTTTGCCAAGCAGCGCTCTTGGCACACCCAAACCCTGATGCAAAGTTAGGACTGGTCACTGACGCCTCTGATACGGCGATAGGTGGCGTCCTCCAGCAATTTCAGGACGGTGCTTGGCAGCCTCTAGCATTTTTCTCACGCAAGTTGAGCCCATCGCAGACCAAACACTCTCCCTATGATCGCGAGCTCCTTGCAATATACCAGAGTATTAGGTACTTCCGACACATGCTAGAGGCTAACCACTTTACTGTCTATACTGACTACAAGCCTCTCTGCTACGCTTTCCATGAAAGGAAAAGTAGCCGCAGTCCCCGTCAGTATAGACACTTGGACTTCATCTCGCAGTTCACGACTGACATACGACACATTGCGGGCAAAGATAACGTCGTTGCCGACACTCTTTCTCGAGTCAACGAATTGCAGATGCCGGTCGATTTAGAAGTCCTTGCCAAGTACCAAGCCACAGACCCTGATCTGGCTGACACCCTTAAAGGCGACACATCACTTCGTCTTATAAAAATGTCGATACCCGGTAGTCGTACTGAATTGTACTGCGACGTCAGTACACCGACTCCCAGGCCTTTTGTCCCCATTAACCTCCGTCGGCAAATTTTTGATAGTCTGCACTCCCTTAGCCATCCCGGTTCTACAGCCTCAACTAAGCTCGTTGCACAACGCTTCGTATGGCCACTCATGCGCAAGAACTGCCGTCAATGGTCTAAGGCATGTTTGACCTGCCAGCGTACGAAGGTAAGCCGTCACGTGACCTCACCGTTGGGTACACACGCTTTACCTTCAGCGCGATTCAAACATGTCCATATAGACCTGATCGGACCATTACCTCCAGCCAGTGGTTATCGGTACTGTTTGACATTTACCACAAAGTCATATGATATTACAAGTTATTATGTTTGTGCAAAGATCATTTTCGCATGAGAAATAAATATTGATAATTTGGGATAGCGTACTCAATTCAGATGTAATCGGTTATACGAATTTTGCCGATGCGACATCTAAGTTGTGTCGTACTATATGTAGCTAAAAACATGCTTGAATTTCATCCCATCACAATTAACTTCTATTCCTTTGTATAATTAAGAGTCAATAAGAGTCGAGATAGCCCAGTGGTTAGAACGCGTGCATCTTAACCGATGATTGCGGGTTCAAACCCAGGCAAGCACCGCTGTTTCATGTGCTTAATTTGTCTTTTTAATTCATCTCGTGCTCAGCGGTGAAGGAAAACATCGTGAGGAAACCTGCATGTGACAAATTTCTTAGACATTCCGCCACATGTGTAATCCACCAACCCGCGTTGGAATAGCGTGGTGGAATATGTTCCAAACCTGCTCCTCAAAGGGAGAGGAGGCCTTTAGCCCAGCAGTAGGAATTTACAGGCTGTTATTGTTGTTGTTATTGTTGTATGTAAAAACACATTTATTTTTTAATTCAAGCTCTTTCAAATGTCAAATATAAAGTTTTCTTTTATTTTGGTAGAAGAACCACCAAAAAGTAATGTATGTAGCTAAAAACATGCTTGAATTTCATCCCATCTCAATAAACTCCTATTTCTGTGTATAATTAAGAGTCAATAAGTGTCACCTTTCCTGGCGGCCGTGGCGAGGGGAGTGTAGCCGTTGTTAGCGTTGACGACGGAGATAAGCGCGGGTCGGTCTTCCAGCATTTGTTGCACCTGCGTGGAAATATAATTGACTCAACTCTGATCAGATTAAAAGCATCTTGACTGTGTACGGAATGCCAACGTGTTATAGTTTGTGGAAACATATCTAATACATCTAAAAACCAAATAAATTATTTGGTTGATTGCAGATTTAGGGCATGGATCCCATTTTCCCAAGGGCACTGTAATATATCCTGTGCAGATCTCCCTCGAGAATTAACTATGTGGCCGAAATAGGAGCTTAGTATTTATGTTTTATTTGAATCCAATTATTATTTTGTAATATATACATACATATAAATCACTTTTTTACTGATAATATGCTCCTATCAATTCTCTTGTAAAATATCTCCAATTTTTCAGGTTGATTTAACGGTGGAGTAAAATTTTAATTTGTGTAATATTATCTTTATATTTTAATGAAACAAAATATTGTACAAAAAACAATTAAGTAATGAGAACATACTTGCTTAAGATATCCACAGCGCACAGCCATGCAGAAGCACACGACCGAAGTGCCGTTTGAGTCGGTACTCGTCCACGTCTCTTCTGACCATTGCGACGACAGCCACTTGTACTGACGTGGTGGACTGTTACTGTATAGTGTCACTATGATGTTTAATCATTCAACAAGCAGAAAGGTCCAGTTTGTAAGATGAAAATTCAATTTTATAAAGTAGTAGTTTCCCATTTTTTATACTATATAGTATCTTCATTTGAACGAGAAAATCGTTACTAGGGGTTACCGCATTCACGGCTATTCAATGCCCGAGCTGGATATAACGGTTGCCAAGACTGTATGTGCAAATACGCGTGAATTTTCTATTGTAAAATTGTCAGTTATCTCTGTGTTGTCAGAGTACACTTTGGTGTCGTGAAAAATAGTGACTTATTGTAATGTTTACTAGCAAACAATATTTTATTTATATAATTTAAAAAAAACGAAAACGTCCTTAAACAATGGCGTCAAAAGGCGCTTAAACCATTTTATCGCCAATTCATCACCATCCTTGGGAACTGAAATGTTATATCCCTTGTGCCTTTAGTTTCACTTTGGCGGTACAATACATTATGTATATTTAGGTGGTACCTACCGAGACGGGCTATCACAAAGCCCTACGACTGAGAGTTGGACCCATAAGACAAGAATTTAATCTGTATGTTTATGGTTAGAAACCTTCAAAATTAAGATACAGCAGATTTCAAGTAGTTTTGTCTTAAATATAGGGCATGTTTTTTAGATTTTCCATAGACTCTCTCTTCAAAAATAGTAAAATATGTAATATATAACTTGAACTTACTTTCAAATATAACATTTTGCGAATCCAACGGAAAAAACTTTTAGAATACTAATAAAATAGAATATTAATAAAATAAGAATCTCAATTTTGTTTCAATTGAGAAGTCCATAAAAAATCGGTGGAAACTTGTAAAACACATTTAAATACTAATATTATATTGAGTTTGGAGTTCAGAATTTTCATTTGAGAATTCGTAATAAACATGTATTTGCATTCAAGCTCGCATTTTACTGTTACAGTAATTTCCTTTTCGCCAATGCTCACGTAAGTGTTTTGTTCGAACCTTGAACTCCACTCTGACTGATTGAAAACTAATGGAGCAACATGATTTATTGCCCTCCACGGGCGATCCAATTCCATAATCGGAATCGGTCACAATTATTGATATAACGCTACAGCGAATAAATATTAGGCACTAAAGGCCGTTATAATGAGGGGTAACACTTACCTTTTGTCAATCGGTTTCTCTTCAAAGATTCGGCGAGACAATGGCTGTTTTTCACAGTCCATTGTGTATGAAGGAACGGATTTTGCTTTGTCGTCGACTCCACTTGAATTATTTTCTTTACTTTGTTTGAGATCTTCCGATTCATCAATTTCTTTCAGGACCTCGTAAACGGTTTTTTCATCCCCGTAATGTTCGATCGCTGCTCTCTCTAAATCTTCGATTGCTGATGATTTGATTATTACTTTAAAACGGAATCTGTGTGGGTGGCTCGGTGCGAGATTGTCGATTGTTTTTTTCGTTTTTCCTCCGCTGAAAATCACAAAGAACGTGTTTTTACAAATATGTCATATAAAATTCATAACGAATAGTAACAATAATATTTTTAATGAATGTAATGCTTAGAAATGACACGACGGCCCAGTGGTTTGAACACGTGCATCTTAACCGATATTGTTTGGGTGATTGATTGTCTTCCTTGACCTATTCTAACCTCTCGATTAAACGGTAAGGCGGAGCAGTTGGACATTTACTGACATTAAAGAAATCTTTCATTCAATTTGAGATAAAATTAAAGTATGTTTACAATAAAGTATATCCATAACGAGACACAGAATATAGCTTGAGTCCAACAATGTTAACTTCACAACGACTAAGCCTCAAACTTCCTTCCCATAAATCATGAAACCAATCCCCAACGATATTGTTCAGCTGTTAATGGAGCTCTAGCGGTGTACAGGCCACACAAGAGGCCTCTGTTTACATTTTAGTGGGCACATAATTTCCTTTGCTCTGTTCCGGGCATGTTGTTTTAAGTTACACGTATTTATTGACCACACAATGTCTACTCTGGAGTTAACGAGATCAATGGCATACTAATTGCAATTGTGGAAACGCTTTTGTTACTGAAATGGTACATACGAAATACGTGGAATTTAATACGAAATATTCTGTGAGCGCTGACGTACAAAGAAACTTTTAATATCATTTACTTTACTCATATTTCCCCTCTAATTAAGCGTCAAATTGTGTTCTGGTTACGGTAAGGGCTTAAGTCGGAATATAATTTGCTTCCTTGCTTTATGTTCTAGGATGTCTGTTTTGACGTTTTATTTTGCTTTGAACATGGTTTAAATTTGACAACCGTATGTATGTAAATGTGACTATATAGCAAAACTAGGTGTGTCCACGACTTTGTGGGCGTTTGAATTTAACAAAGAAAGTTATTGTTGTAGCCTAAGTTACTTATTATATCACTTATCCACCAATGATAGTTATTTAAATTAAAATCGGTGCAGCCAAACCAGAGATTAGTCGAAAAAAAAAAACAGACAACCATTTCTTTATTTGGTAGCATGTATAAAGACATAAGCATTGAGGCGGTTAATTAAATATTACAAACAGACACTACAATTTTATGAAATGTATATATGGTAGTAATTTTGTAATAACTTGGAAAATAAATAATTAATATGTATTCCTATAAATAAATCAAAAAGTCCCATGCAACGAAATAGTTTTCATCCCAATGAGGAAGAGGCCTTCACCTATTATACTACCAACAAAAATCTTAAATGCAATGCAAATGTTTTCATTTTTCGAAACGTGACTCCCAGAGCACTCTAAGCGGCCATTGTGGCTTCAGCTGAAGTCGACGTGCGTGCGTGGAACTGACAGATAAAGGAAGTCTTTTCTCCTTAGTTTTGATACGAAAATTACGACGGTCCCTTAAAACAAGTCAGCCTGTTTCTGTCGTTTTGGAAATATTAACTTTGCAGGACTAATCTGGGAGTTTTATTACAAGTAAAAGAAGTTAATAAAAAAAATAATGTCATATCGATAATTTTAGCTGAATCCTTGTTCGAAGTTTTAAGTTTCGTAACGTTAACAGTCACTTGTGACAGCATGTTAAGCTCTAAGTAAAGTTGTTGGACGTGATAGAAGAGCTCATTGGTGGTTGCGGATACCCTTGTGCTCCAGGATATGTAGTTCGCTGATTTCCTTTATGATTTCCCCCCAAATATATCCATTAATAAAATCCATAGTAGTACTGCTATGTTTGCAAGCACTTGGTTTGTATTTATTGTCTGTTCTATCGTAAAGAATAATTATGAAAATGGGGTATACTCACATTTTTCTTTCCCATATTTGTAGGACAATTTAGTAACATGGATGTTTTACTTTTTTTATCATAACAAACACAAAGGGCAGCGAGCAATTAGTCTTCGTATTCTCATAAGAAATTTTGATAATAATATTTAAATTAATTATCAACTGTGATTTGGATTAAATAAAAAGCAGTAACGTCTTTTCTAACGACTAACGTTAACGAACGTTAAGAACCTGTCGACTTCGACCGAAACCTAATGCATACATTTCACTTTTTGTGTAGCACAAGAACAAATTAAGTATTTGAAAAGTTAGTTAAAGTAAGACCCACACACCCTGTCCGCTGGGCACTGGTTTGTCTAATTAAGAGTAGTTTTATTACTTTAAATTCGGTACCAGCGTATGTTCGAGCACTTCTTACCTCAAAGATAATATCATTAACTAACTTTCTACTGGTGGATCTTTTCAAATAAGATTAGGTTTGTATCTTCCGTGAATATAATAGTAGCTATCTGCCGCATTGTTAGCTAAAACAGGTGTCCTCGCTGGCATCAAAATAATTCAAAAAAGGAGAGCAAAAGAAGAAAACCTCTCAATTGGATATATCCTCAACGATTGGGTAGTTTCATATCCAAACGTTCAATAGTTGATCGTGAAGAACAAAGAAAACAAAAAAATATCGTTTATTATTTATTTATACAATAGGTAATAAAATTTAAGTATGTTTATTTAATAATTAAAATTTAGTGAAAGAAAAATAACAACCTATTAATGTTCCATCGCAGGACTCAGAATTTCTCTTCCTTTAAGGAAGTTCAAAGCTAATTCCACAACGATGTTCCATTACGGGGTGATTTATGTTCCATGTTTTTCTTTACTGACAAGTACGAGATGAATAGTAAACACAGATTAAGCATATGTTAAGATGGGAGCAACGCTCTAACCACTGGTCCATCTCGATTCATTATTTTTGTACCTTATAATAACAAGTGAGCACATTGCTTGTTTATTAAGTGTATCTCGGAAACGGCTCTAACAACAAACAACAACAATACCTGTAAATTCCCACTGCTGGGCTAAAGCCCTCCTCTCCCTTTGAGGAAAAGGTTTGGAACATATTCCACCACGCTGTTCCAATGCGGGTTGGTGGAATACACATGTGGCAGAATTTCTATGAAATTTGTCACATGCAGGTTTCCTCACGATGTTTTCCTTCACCGCTGAGCACGAGATGAATTATAAAGACAAATTAAGCACATGAGTTTGAACCCGTCATCATCGGTTAAGATGCACGCGTTCTAACCACTGGGCCAACTCGACTCGATCATAACGGCTCTAACGTTTTGGCTTAAATAAAAAAAACCTTCTCTAAATACTTTTGTATTCAGAGAAGGTTTCATGTATTTATTGTTAATATTACCTAATGATATTGATAATATAAATTTTAAAAATCTTCTTGAATAATTGCCTCTTTCAATATGAGAGTTTGGCTGGATACTGTATTGGGATACTTCAGCGTTTGGTCACTTAAATTTTCTTAATTAGATTAGTTTATTAATATTATTGTCTAAATGATCATTTGTTTACGAGTACGATAAAGACATTTAGATCTACAAAAATCTTTGAATAGCAGAACAAATGAGTTTGTAATTAATAAATAGCGCATTAGGTAGTACAGGTAGTAGATGGACTTTATCACAACATATTAAGTCTAGGCAATGTATTATGCAGAGATTGATCTGGATTAGTAGACTAATTAATGTTTCGCCGGCGATCAAACGTGGTATCATTAATATCGGCTGTCGATACGCGATGCAGTTAATATTAATAAAGCAATTTTCATGCAATATAATGTAAATGGCGTTTCGGTAAATATGTACATAATTGCATTTGGAGAACGGGTTCGTTCGTGTAACCGAGTCGCTGGGTTTTATCTTATATTTTATTCATTTACGCAGAACAGAATCGAGTACATTTAAGCTGTATGTTTGCCGTACAGAAAACAGATTGTTACTGCGGGAGACCAGTTCCATCAGAGAACTGAACCAAATAAACGAACGCACAATACGTTTACTTTTAAATTTACTGTTGGTGTGAGTTAGTCAGTGTAATTACTGGCCTATTATGGGATATAGCATATATTATTCCTAGATGGATGGAATAGAGATCCACAATTTTTTTACTTCTGCACTAAAAATTCAATTATAAATGATGTTTAGCGTCTTGCTTCACCAGGACTTGAAATCAATACCAAGAATGAAATAGCTACTAAAATGGATTGAAACTGGAAGAATGGAAACTCCAAGATAGCAGTTCTTACAAAGTTTTTTCACTGTGAGCGAGACATTACAGTATATTTGACAATCGTCGATGTGATTTTTAGCTTCACTTTTGTCTTAATTATTCAGTGCAATATGTCACTGGTCGATAACACGATGACAGGATTGCCCAGTGGTTAGAACGTGTGCATCTTAAGCGATGATTGCGGGTTCAAATCCAGGCAAACACTACTAAATATCCATGGGCTTAATTTTATTAATTATTAACAATTTATTAACAGCGTGATGGAATATGTTCCAAACCTTCTCTTCAAAGGGAGAAAAGGTCTTAGGTTAACAGTGGGAAATTTAAAGGTTGTTGCTGTTGATAACACGATAAATCAAACAACCTAATCCATACATATTGGTTTGAAGAGCAAATTTAATCAATTGGCTTGTAAAGCGAATTAAATGACAACTATTTTTATCCATTTCTTTGTCTCGTTCCCCAGGTCATCACAATCAAGAAATAATATAAAAAGTCCTCTTTCCGGGCTGGTTGCAAGTCGCAGTTGCCATGGCGCCCGAAGCGGTAACAACATAATATGTCAACTTCATACGTTTCTCATTTATCAAAGAAATTAATTTTAATACAAATAAAATAAAATGAAATGCGAGTCAAATCGAATACAGTCATCAATTTATAAAGTGTTCGCACGGAGCTGAGTTTCATCTATCACGGAATGCTTAAACTGACACTTTTTTTATTTCAAAGAGAATGACGCTTCCTATTAAGCAATGAGAAATGCTAACGTACTCTGAACACTCTCTATTTATTTACTTGATAACAGGAATTCTATATTTAAAAGTAAAGTGTCTTCTAAACAGAAAAAGTTAAAAGTAATTGTTCTCATTTTATCAATTGGAATGTTCTTGAAATTTTCTTGTAAAAAATCGTTATGTATAATTTTACTTGTAGAATATATTTTAGATACTCAGAAGCGAGGTAAAACCCAAATAATATCACTAACAAATATTGCAAACTTCAATGATAAGTTGTCATCAAGAGTGTACGTGACCTTAATCACGACTACCATACTGCTTCTGAGTTATTTTTCGTCGGGTGGTTAAAGGCGATGCATAATATCTCCCCACTTATGCATAAAAATTCCTTACAATATATATAGTAAGTACGACTTGGTGGTAGGGCTTACTTGATGGTAGGTTTTTGTGCTATACCGTCTGGGTAGGTATCACCCACTGATCAGTTATTCTTCCGCCAAATAACCGTACTCAGTATTGTTGTGTTCCGGTTTTAGGTTGAGTAAGTCAGTGTAACTATAGGCACAAGGGACATAACATCTTAGTTCCCAAGGTTGGTGGCACATTGACGATGTAAAGAATAGCTCTTACAGCGTCATTGTCATTATGGGTGATGGTGACCACTTACCAACAGGTGGCCCAAATGCACGTCCACTAACCTATACCATAAAAAAAGTAACTGATGAGTTTTCTGATAATTACCACTTAGAACCAACATTCCTAGCTAATAGTAGTTATACATGAATTTAATATTAATTAACCATTTAATTGACGTGGCTAAAATCACCTTGATCTTGATGCGATATTTCCAAAAATTACAGTATCCGTCTGGGTAGCAATACTACAGTTGCTTCACCGAAGCCAAAACGCAATGCTTAGAATTGTTGTGTTCTGGTTTGAAAGGTCAAAGCCAGTTTAACAATAGGAACAAGGGGTACAACTTTGTATGTTCCATGGTTGGAAGTGCATTGGCGATGTGAGAAATGGTTAAGATTTCTTACATTGCCAATGTTTCGGTGGTGATTATCTACCATCAAGGGCTTTTACCCGACGGCTTACCAATGCTATAAAAGGACTTGTTATGAGATCTGCTTACTACTACTACTACTTATTATTGTAGACTTACAAATGACGTTCGGGCTTACAACGTCTTGTTTGCATGCAATGACTAATGTGTCTTACATTGAAAGACACATTATATATTAAAGACACATGCCGGTAATTTAAAGTGGAGACGCGCGCATTTGCTATATACTAGTGAGGGTTTCAAATAAATTCGATAAGGAGTTTTCCTTCAATCGGCTAAGAACAAACTAACATAACTTAAGTCTTCGAGATTGGAATCGCATGTGTCGTTATTGCTACAGATTCGAGTAGTTTATGTTTCGCGTTGCTGGGTGTGTTTAGTTTTCGACTGCGTTGCATTCGCTTCGGGATTAATAACAATATTTGGAATTATATTTAGATTGGAGTGGTTTTACACATAAAACCCATTTCAATATACGATTTCAAGCAAATATTCAGGCAAATATTCAGTGGCCTTAATCCTTAGGCCTGTTGTAAATAAAAACATTTTTAAAATAACACTAGAGAGGATATGTTGTTAACAGGATTATCTAGTATATTTTAGCAGGCATTAGATAAACAAACCTGTAAACCGTAATCCAAGATGGAATCTTCTCTTTTTTCTCCACTCTAAATATGAGCCGATTTTTGAGAAAACTATAAGGTCCTGCTGAGAAAATCAGAGTGACGTCACGACTGCTTCTCCTCTCTACTTCTGGCGGTAGCGGCTTCCATGATTCGAATTTTTCTTCTAAGAATTCTTGAAGTGACGTCATCTAGTAAGCGCTGTAAGTTATGTACGGGTATTAACGTTATTATTTTAAATCAATAAATTTAAATATAAGAAAATTGATCGGATTGATACTCGACAAAATTCTATATAAATAGTATAGTGAAGAGGTAGCTTTATATTTAATTTAATTCTGTGACACAACGGTTCAAATATAATTGGAAGATTCTACTCGATAAAGAATATTTTCATTTGATTTTACGAACCTGCTCATAGAATTGAGATGTCACAGTTTCGTTCGTCAAGGCTACGTGCTAGTTCGTCTGGGCTGTTTTAGTGGGCAGAGAAAACGTACGTAAAACTTTTCAGATTTTTATCTTATTTTCTAATTTTCTAGTGTAGCTTAAGTTATATGTCTAGATAGATAAAGTAAGGAAGGTATTGAGGAAAATAGCAGCCAAAAGTTGGCAAAGTATAAGCACGCTATCAACGTAGTATGTATTTGACCAGTGTCCGGCGTAGCTGTCACGCATACAAGGATAATATTTGGCACGCTTTTTGAGTTCTTTTGTAGCGCGAAATTATATTGAGATAGAAAAATTATCCAGTCAAGTCAATTAATGAAAGAAATCAAAGAAAAGTCTAAGCTCAGCTGATCTTACAATACAAATTTATGTTCGTAATAAACATTGCTCTTTATCCTTACGCTTTATTAGATTGATTTCTTGAGTAACGAAATTACAATTACTTTAAGGAGACAAGGGTCTCCAGAAACAATATTTACAACATACAATAACATTACTTACGATGGAGAATTTTCTTGTAAATTATCACACAATTTTATTTACGTCACTTATCTAATTTGTACAAAGTTTATTTTATATAATTGCAATACAAAATAAATATAGATTCAAGTATTCAACTAGAATAAGACACAGCCAAGTGAAAAGCTCTGTGCTATAACGAATGTACTAAACGTTAAAGGCTCTTGCTTGGTAACGAAGTTAGATCAATACTGATTTTGCAAGTATTTCGAACCATAACTCATAGAAAAAATAAGAACACGATGTCACAGATATCTTTTTAGTTATATTACGTGAATCTTAGGCAATGATTGGTTGAATGAATGATTGTTTTCAAGTTTCAATCTGGGCAAGTTATACGCTTAACTTTTGTTTATAATTGACTGGCATTGGATGACATTTTAGAAAATAGGAATCCATCTTGGCAGTAGAATTTGTGGTCATCTAGTTAGGGATCATCTACTCATTAGATACTCTATCGCCAAATAGCAGTACTTAGTATAGTTGTGTTGGATTTTAGGAATGAGTAGCCAGTGTAACTACAGGCACATAAAATCTTAGTGCCCAAGGTTGGTGGCACATTGAAGATGCAGGGAATTTCTTACAGCGTCATTGTCTATGGGTGATGCTGACCACTTACCATTAGGTGGCCCATATGCTCGTCCGCCAAACTATATCATAAAAAAGAAAATTAAATAAAAGTTTTATATGTATAATATATGCACAATATAGTGAAGAAATAGTGATCACTTTATTTTACGAAGTTTTCAAGTGATGTAAATAAACAATTTTATTTTAAGTTACTTATTTATCTGTAATCAGGGTAAACCGGTAGAGCTTGAACACACGTACGAGGCGCAGACACATTCGGTCGCCAATTAGTTTACGGAAGGTGATCCAACCACGAAGCGTCATATTTGATTAATCTCTCTAAAGGGATGATCAAGTGACAGCCGGTGGCGCGTCCCCGCGGCTCGGATTTACTCATTTATTTTTGAAAAATATCTACAGGCGAAATATATTATGTAATGTCACTTTCTTAATACGACGTTGCTGTTAACAAAGGTTAATCTTTTAAAATCGATAAATTAATGTTAATTTTGAGATTAAAAATTATATCAGTTTAAAAGCTAAAGTTAAAGGCTTACATGCACTTGCTCGTGGATCGGAAAAAATATACCACGAGTTCGAAAAAAACTACGTCCACAAAAAAAAAATTCGTAAGAGCTCAGTTACCATTTTGCTTAATGAAGTCATTTCTAATTCCAACCGTTTTCACAAACATCTTCGTCACATCCTCCCTGCTCCCCATTTCAGTGTAAAAGATCGTTTGTACCATTTTCGTATTGACCTGTACCGACTTGAAACAAATTTTATATTTGTTTGATCTGCGTCTCAAGAACATCATAATCTTCTGCTATATAATTCACAAGCCTGCGTAGGCGAATATGAATATTACGTATTTATATTTAATTAATTTGAAACCCTTTTTTTGAGAGCTGATGCGGTGTTCCATTATTTGGAGCGATCCCTGGGATTAGAATTGGGTCATGGTTACCATATAACAGCATTGTCATCGGCATTGCCATTTAACAACAACGTACGATGCGAAGTACTGCTTTTAAATTGTCTCGCAAGATATGACCTGAACTAACACAGCATCGTTAAAAAAAAGTTAAATAAAACTTTGAAAAAGTAATATAAATGATAATTTTTTAATTTTAGTTGTTGTCTGTAATATTTATTATTGGGATGTTTTTTAATTAGGAGTAGTAAAGACGAAAGGCCTTTAAAATATACTCGTAGAAATTGTCCAGATTTTGGGTAAATAGATATTTGTATCGGGTGTGTACGTCTGGTTTTTGTCCTCGCGGGTCACCCCTTACAAATAGTACATTAACCCTCCCTGGCGTTACCGCAAATAACTTGTCCTTATGATAATTGCTAATGCCAGTTGAGAGTATATTGATATCATAAACCGCCAAAAACCGTCTTGGTAGGTAATACCTACTTAGCATCCACCCTATCCTCTAACAAACATTCTCCTATTATTATTATTTATACACTAACTTTTACCTTACAAGGCTTTGCTCGAGAGTATCTATGAAGGTATTCACCTGGAAAGGTAAGGAATCAAAATCAAAATATACTTTATTCAAGTAGGCTTTTACAAGCACTTTTGAACCGTCATTTTGTAACTATATTAAGTGAAGCTGCCACAGGTTCGGAAAGTAGATTCAAGAGGGAAATACCCGGCAAGAAAATCAGTAGTTACACTTTTTCAACATTTAAATTAAATACAGTCATGTTAGTTAAATACATTTGTATATGTACTCGTATATATTATATCATGCCCAGAAGTCAATAGTATTATTTCCACATGCTACCCCCTACATGCCTTATCTGAATTACTGTGTCCAAGTTTGCAGAGTAAGTGAGCCGGTGTAGTTACAGGCACAAGAGATTCCATCATAGTTCCCAGGGATAGCGACAGTTTGTTGGTTTAAGGATGTATATTTCTCACACTGATAGGATCTGATAGGGCTTGATCTGGCCCACCAAATAGATGGCTCATCGAGACGACGCCATTAATAAAAGCATAGTTGTCCAAAAATTTATTACTATCTTACTCAGTTGTTCTAAAGCGAAGGTCAGGTCGTTCATACACTGACCACCAATTTTATAAAGCTTTAATTCAGATTATGTTTAAGTATATTTCGTTATAGTTACATTACACAACCCAACTAGCTGAAAGAAAGTGCTGCTATACGTATCGATAGCTATAACAATCCTGAAAATTTCTTATTGTGAAAACTCTTATACGTTTTTGATATCTATTGTCAGTAAGAGAGCACGAGACGTGGTCTCATTAGCTAAATACTCGTCAATCTATTTCTTAACATACAAAGCAATATATCTAATGTTTATGTTGATTGAAAACGAATGGTAAGATGTCATTCATTCATTTTAATTATTTATTGGTATAGGTACCATTAGTCTGATGGCTAATAAGAGAATATTATAATTGTCCACCATAATGATCGTATAAGTAAAACGCAATGATATTCTAATAAACAGATATGTTATATCCATACTAAACAACAGAAAAAAGTGTGCCGCGCCGGGGACCGTTTATTTTAGTTTATTTTTACATTTCGTTAAAAGTAAAAAGGATAGCTTGATAAAAACAATAAGTAAAAGGGATAACTAGATGATTTAATTACGCAAAACGTATTACTACGTAAAACAACTAAAGGCAAACGTCCCAATTAGGACGTTTTCTAGTCTTCACTTTTTGCGCGTTAATAACATATCTGTTTACTACAACATCATTGGTAATACGAATATAAAAAGTTTGAATAGTTGCAGAGACAATACGAGAGGCGTAAAGGCGTCGCCATTGTTGCCGAAATTAATAAATTACGTCACAGCCAGCGTGTTGCACTCGCCGTCCGGACAATAACTTCCAACTTATTGTAATAACGCCTGCTCCTGTCTTCTAGTCTCTGGACTAAATAACTTAATCTCACAACTAGCACGTTAAGAGTATTACTTGTTAAGTTTGGGTTCTTAGTTGCTAAATGTTGATTACAATTAAGTTGATGACGGTAAGATTTTTTTTTCATTAACTTTTCCCTTTGAATATTCCAAAATTTAATTTACAAACAGCCTATGTTATGTACTTAACTCACCCTTAAAAGTGTAACCTTTTTTAAGCACTAAAACTGAGGGTAGATTGACTGATAAACAAAAATAGATACTACAACACTACAGACAATTCGAACCAAAGGCATTAAATCTCATGCCTACTTGTATTAGGTAAATTATGTCATATTGTTGTTTATATACACACTCGGTATATCGTAAAATCTTGTGATTTATGCAGTCGATAAAAAATAATTAAATTAAATTTAGCTGAATATACGCTAAGTTGCAATAGCAAAATTAAATACTACATAGTTGTTTATAAGTTTTTTAACCGTAGTTAATAATCATTATTAAATCATTAAAAGTACAAAATAACAATTAAAATTCATTTATTAAATTTTTTTTTTTACTTTTTACTTCGTTCAACTATCAGATAACCGACAGATATCTTTAAAATGTGTAACGTGTATCATATTTATAAAATTAAGGCAATTGCTCATTCTAACTTATAAAAGAAAAATCATATTTCATTTTATAGAAAAAAGTTTAAGGAATACATCAATCATATTGGCCACTCAAATACAGATAATTGACCTCATTTCGCAAATTAAAAAAACGCGCGCACAGAACAAAAACGTTCGAATTTGGAATTGGACTAAACGGAACGCAACGCAGCAATGGCCGACGTATCGATCGACGCAGCCAGTCGGCGCCCGGCCTCCGGACGGGTGACACGTTAGTGTGGGCTAATGTCTCCGCGCTTCTCGAACTAACCTAACCAGTCGACCGCGTCTCCCACTAACACTCCACACCTTTCTCTGCTCCCGGTAAGTTTAGAGAGTATTTTTATTATTCTTCATAATTAAACTAGAATACAGCGAGCAATAATGATCTATGAGTCACTTAAAGTGTTTCCAACTGCAGCGCTGACTCGTACCTATTATCAACAGAATATTTATCCATTCTGTCAATATTTGTCGCGAATGATGGATTTCATGGAGAGATATCTGTAAATGACCGAGTTTTCATTCTATTTCTATTTATTTCATTTCCTTCAAAGTATATCTACGGTTGTATCTTTAATTACATTAGTATTAAGGCCCGAGAAGTTAATCTTGTAAATAACATTACGGCGAGTGTCCACGCAGCCATTTGTTATGTTTTTATTCCGTGACTGCGTTTTTATGAGAAGATATCTTATTTTAACATTTTCCGCGCCATTAATATACAGCTACAAATATTGAGATGGAATCACTTCTTCATTTTTAATATTAAATTCAGGTTAAACACACTATTTCCCTTTTTGAATTATTACAAAAATGATAGTCCTTTTTCGTGATTTCAGTGTTTATATTATATTTAGTTAATTTTGACATGTCTAGCATTTGGTAAAATTAATTTAATGTAAATATTAACAATTTATTAATTTGCTATAATTAGTCATTTTAAATAAAATCCTAACATCCTTAATATATTTTGTACTTATAATATTATTATCAGGTACATTGACTGAACGGGGAACCATATATTTTATATATACATAATACATGTAAAAGCACCTAAAGCAAGTATATTGTTGAGGTATTTAATCCAGCTTAATGAGGAACTTATTAGTTTTCTTTAATTCATGAGTTTAATTAAGTTACGTAAACTATTAAAACGGGAAGTCGAAACTATTTAATTTATAAAACAAATGCATATGAAAGTCGGTTCAAAGTTAGGATTTACTCCTAAAGGCTTAATTGCTTCGACAAAATTCAAATAAACAATTGACTAATGTAAGTTATATTGTAAAGCGATTTCAATTATTTTTTTCATTTTGCAAAGTAAAGAGGAAATTAGCAATTTCCTTTAAAAACAAATAAACTAATGTATGTATTTATATGATTGCTTTTAAATTAACAAAGGGGCTCATTGTCACGAATATGAATAAAGTCGTAACCGAATGTGACACATAAATTGTTCGTTTTTGTCAGTTGTCTCACAAAGATGGTTCGACGCTCTGTAATTATTCCGCAGCGCTCTTTAGATTTTAATGCGAACTCTGGATTGATGAGGTTATGTCGTTACTTTGACAAATGACTGGCCATTACGAGCCTCCACTCGAGGGTAACTGATCGGAATGTTTAAATTTTCATAGGGGCTATTCTATGGAGTTATTGATTCACAGTAATTGATCGAGTACCCTGTAAGTTAGTAGTAAACAGACCTTAATATTGTATAAGAGCGAATAATGATCGAATTGTTTGAGACACGCGATACAAAGCCATCGTCATATTAATAATAACACGTCAAATACAACTTAATGAAAAGGTTTCACGAAATATATTGACATCCAATAATTTTGCGTCTGTATTATTGGTACTATATTGTTAATCTTTATTAATTTGTGTGACAGTTTAATATCGAGCGTTAACTGATATAAATTTTGACTCTAATCTGAGTTAACTGTCATAATTTTGACTTTATATCGAGAGTTAACTGTCATAATTTTGACTTTATATCGAGAGTTAACTGTCATAATTTTGAATTAATATCTAGAGTTAACTGTCATAATTTTGAATTAATATCTAGAGTTAACTGTCATAATTTTGACTTCATATCGAGAGTTAACTGTCATATTTTTTTAAAATACTACAAGATTTGAGTATAACGTAAAAGGCGTTTTTTCATCAGCCAAAACTTCGTTGGTTTCCTCGAAGCTTCCTGCCAAATTACTGTCACCCTCCCGCGTCAACTTGTATTCATCTATTAAGCATCCTAGAAAATTAGCCAACTCTGACAAGTACCACGGTTACGCTTTTAAAATTTATAAATTTGAACTTTTTTGTCCCATAAAATAAATTAATTTACTTACCCTTTGAAATTACTTATATCAAACGTAAGGTGAGTCGCAATTAATGTATATTATCTCGTACTGGAAGTAGTTTGATGCTTTATCATCGTGGAAACGATAAAGAATTGATTAGATTTTGTGTTCTATACAAACAACAAATCAGAAGCATTTTTGTACCGATTGTTTTCTACTTACGAAAAGGAACTGTGGAAGTCTGACTGAATTGATACAGATATAGATGTAATCAATGTTGATTGGTAATAACAGGAGGTTTGGTCTTATGACTGATAATCCATTGACAGTATAGCCAAAAATGTAACAGCTAGTAAATGTCGTCTGCTGGGAAGTTATTCCACTGGGCTGGTCCAATACGTTGATACATGTGTAGGTTTTCACGTGATTTTTTAATTTACCGTCGGCCACGATAAAACAGTGGGGCTTCCCGGATTTCAACCCGCAATCGCTGGTTAAAATTGACATATTCCAATAGAGAATATTCAATAGACATATGACCCAGCTTTTACTGAAAGAAATTATTTCAACTTAATGTTTAATAGATACCGAATATGTTTAAAAAGTCTATAATTAGTACATGGAATAAAAAAAGCGAAGCAGCTGAGCTGAGCTGAGATGGCCCAGTGGTTAGAACGCGTGCATCTTAACCGATGATTGCGGGTTCAAACCCAGGCAAGCACCACTATATATATGTGCTTAATTGTGTTTATAATTCATCTCGTGCTCGGCGGTGAAGGAAAACATCGTGAGGAAACCTGCATGTGTCTAATTTCATCGAAATTCTGTCACATGTGCATTCCACCAACCCGCATTGGAACAGCGTGGTGGAATATGTTCCAATCTCTCTCCTTAATGGAAGAGGAGGCCTTATCTCAGCAGTGGGAAATTTACAGGCTGTTACTTTACTTTACTTTTACTTTACTATAAAAAAAGCGACGTGAATGTTTTCATTAATAAATAAACAGCTAAACAACTTTTTCTGTTACATATTTCAGGAGCGACCCGCACACAATCCTTTCGGTAAACAAATCGTCCCCGTAACTCATAAAATCAAGAAGGGTTCCCAAACAGGGAGATAAAAAGAGACATTTCAAGGAAAAACTATTTAATAAATACTAAATGTTGAGAAACGAACATTTTTCTCACGTAAATCTCTTTTCGTATTTTCAGTTCGTTTTGGTCATTTACTTTTAAACATTTAGATTTGGGAATTTTCTGAAAATTAACCGCGATACACTTACGCGTCTCTTCCCCTTCAATAGAAGGCTTTCATTCAGGATATATTTAAAGTTATAAATAGAGATATAGTTATTTTTTTTCTTTCTCGCTTTAATTAATTAAAAATTCATCTGTGCATCGCACAATGTGCAGCCTGCGACAGTGTGAACGGTGTTGAATGGAACTATTGTTCTGCGCCCTCTATTACCTCATTTTTCATTAAGAGGTCTGCCTATTATGAGGGAAATTACTTTGGAATATTTTACTTGAATCATATCTTCTGTCTCCCTTATTTAAAATGCATCCTCTGTTGCATTTAAGTGTCGGTTGTATTTTACTAATCGCCTCACACATAACAATGTGTGAGGCGATTAGTAAAATCAAATTATCTTTATGTAAATTTTGACGATATTCATAGAAGAACGTAACCCATTTTAAGACAGACTGTAATTGGATTTATTTTCATTTGAAAATTATTTGCTTGGATAAGTATGTTCTTAACGAGATACGTTTTATATATTATTTTTCAATTTGATGTCTTTTAGCCAAGTGAAAAGTATATAAAAGTACACAGCAAGCATTAAAATTTAAAACTCTAAATGTAAATAATTTAATTAGTAAATATTTAGCTAAATATCTACTGAAGGTTTTATGTAAATATTCGTAAACAAATCAGGAGAGGTAGCAGCTGCTCTTGTAAACAAATTTAAAATTTATCTCCTAATGTAGGTGCTCGGCTTGTTTAATTCATATAAGATTTGTTTGTATATACCGTCTAGATTATACGATTTGCTATTTCCATAAACTTTTTTAATGAAATAAATATAATCCTATGTCGAGCTTTGTCGTAGATCTTAACTCGCTTATTAGATTTTTTATTCTTACAATGCTGAATGATCAGTGAGGGATTACAGGAGCCGAGAGCAATTTGTCTTAAAAAGTAATCTTGCGATTCCTAGGACTGCCAGTGAAAGAAGCGGCGGAGAGTATAAAAGATGTTTGAAAAGAGTAAATAAGAATCGCAGACAAAGGAAATGTATTTACAAAATGACTAGTCAACTATTTCTGCATCACGAAACTGCACTATTTCTGTGGGATATTAACCTTTGCCTGTTCGATTTGAATATCCGCTAAAAATATAAATGTAGGCCAAATCTTCTCTCGATATATTGTTCGTAGCTTGAACTAGGTCAATTTTCTCACTAATATATTTAAAATTTCCTGGGTCTCTTTAAAATTTCCTGGCAATTTAAAATACTTTTAAAAAATGCAACGGTTACCACTTCAACGATGAGTAGCGACAGAAATAAAACGTATTAAGTGTATTAAAAATAAAAATCAAGAATTTTATGTAGCCATATTACTAGATTCAAAGTGTTTTCTGGGTCAAAAGTCCATTCAAAAATTCAGCCTAGTTAGTGGAATACTCAGGGTTATATAAAGCATACTCACAAATTTCATTTAAATACATTTATAATAAGAATTATACCTGAACTTTGTAATATAAATCTAGAATCACAGTTAAGCTTTCGATTAATCGGTTCTTCTCCGCGGAATCTGCATTTATAACTAGTGTTAACTCTGATTACTTTATGCTTGCTTCGTCTTCCATGATTCAAGTGATTTTTTAAGATGAATCGAATAATGAGAAGTAACCAAGTCAATAATGTTTGACACATTGTTTGTCTTAGTTATTACTACTTATTTCATAATGTTAGGTCTTTTGTTGCATATGATGTGCGCCGGATGGGATTGTAAATCATTCCGTGTCGCCTCGCACTGCATTTCAATGTCTCTTGTGTTCTTTTGTTTGGTAACATAGAATTAGATTTCGCGGTTAAATAGAGGAACAAAGTTCAGGCGAAATAAATTAAGGATAAACACTTCGAAATTTCAAGTTACTAACTTAAAATTTACAAATTCTTTATAAAAACTTTCCTTTTCAGTTGATTTAATATAAGGAATTATTTGTAAAATTCTATTCTTCTAAACCTATCTATGAGACTATCATAAGTTGTGTATTAAAGTTTTATTTCATGCGTTGTATTATTTTTAATGCTATCCCAATTAATGTTCTAAATAGGCCGCTGTTATATTTTCATTTGATTAAAAATTGGATAAGTGATTTTTGTATGTGTGTGTGTTGCATTATGTAACTCATAGAAGAACAGCGCATATAATCTGTATATTAGCCAATATTCTAGTTTTTCAAATAAATTCTTCATAAATACAGCCATACTATTACGCCAAAGGGTGAATTTTTGAAAGATAATAACATGAAGCTATTTACAGAAAAGAGTATTGTAATTTATTTATAGAAAAGAACATTTGTACTGAGTCATATTTTTAGCTTCATTAAAATATGACTCAATACAAATTATTAAAAGATTTATTCCCTGACATATTCGTTGCTCGTATAAAATTTTTCAACGGAAATGAAACCGACTTCAATAGCATACAGCAATAAAATAGCAGTAATCGTGGCTGATTTGCTGGCATTTATTGAAGAGTTCCTTTATCTGTCTCCGAAATTCATCATCAGATCTTTTCAAAATTTAAATGGGACCTTTTCAGAAGCCTCTTTCGATCAAAACTATTTAACGTTACGTAACATAAGACTTTTTTTATCGATAAAATAATCGTCAGCCTTTCTACTCTACAATATTTTCCCGGCTTCATAACTAGCTTCGTATTTTCAAGGATAAAGGGATTTAGGATTTAAATATGTCCGTCTGTAATATTTTCTGCACATAGCAGGTGTTCCGAATTCAATGGCATCGTCCAGCGGCTGTGAATTGGTTTCGTTGTGGATTTTCAGGTTTTACAAAATATTACAAAGAATTCCTCGCCTCTATTCGTGTGTGGCGAAATCGTCGTTGGTTTGTAGCTTAAAATAATCTGTAGGAAGATTTAACAAAATATACGGAATTGTGAGACTTTTTCGATTGAATAAATCATATCGATTTCTCTTTTAACTCCATTCTTTTGTATCTTTCATTTTGTTGTTGTTAAAGTACTCATATGACGTGATTGATTCATGACGATGTGATAATAATCTTTGCGGCACCTCTCAATAGATTGAATCTCTGATATTTACTTAATGATTATATCCCTCTGACCCTGCTTTGCGATCTTTTATGGTATCGTAAGTAAATTCTCAAATTGTTCAGGAGATATGTTGCAAACGTTGTTGCGTAAACACGGGTACCTTCCATTCCTAGTACCCACACTCTAATTCCAATGGAAAGTAAATCTGACACTACTGAAACAGATAAGAGCGCAGGCCCGGGGGCTTCACGTACATTCCGTAAGTGGGTGTCGTAGTGACAAATTCCCCACGAGGGTTTACTATTAAGAATTTCTTGAAAGAAAAAAAAACCAAAGATTTTCGTCTACCGAGACAAAAGCCAAAGAGGTTGTAAGTAAGATTAAATTAAATATTTAAGGTCATTAATATACAGCATGATTGTTAGCAACAAAACATTACGTAGCAGATTACGTACCATCTGGCGGATATGGAACAGAAATTTTCTTAAATTAAATTAAAATAAAATAACGGCGTATGAAATGGCTAATTAGCTATAGACCGCCTTTTATGTGATACAGTGATGAGTTCTAAGCATTATTCAGTCCTTTCATGTCGTACAATAATATACACAAATGAAATAAAAAATATTTTAAAAAGCAAAATAATTCTTTTGCAGCATCACAAATGTGTATGCACTGTTCCCTTTTCTCACTTTACTGGAGTAGTTTTCTTCGCATAAGTCGATAATAATTGTCAACGTATGGACAAAAAGTGGACATTGGCTAATTGTTGGATATTGGCTAATCGAGGATTGGTGTGTTTGCTTCTCTTCCCTCTTTGTGGCAGGTAAATTTACATGTCAATAAATTCATCATCATCATTATCCTCATCAACAGCCTTTATTCGTCCACTGCTGGACATAGGCCTCTCCAAGCACGCTTTTGTGATCGATCTTTAGCTACTCACATCCAGCTCCTCCTTCACGCACAATACACGCAAGTCAATAAATTAAAAGTTCTTTGTAAACATTTATTTATTTAATCGTTTCAGTTGTAACGAGCTATTTGTAATGATAGCAATCGAAATGAGCACAGATTACGTTGGCGCGTATTGTTTTTATTTCATGCAATTTACAATGCAAATATTTACCTCGAATGTACAACAATCGCATATAGACATCGCAGTCGTGATTAAAAATATTCTAAATTCAATCCGAATGCGAATGCATTTTTTTTCCATGTTTTTGATTATTTTTTCAACCATTTTCAATGATTCAGAACTCGCTGTGTTAATTGAAATAACTTGAAACTGTGAAATATTTTATAGTAATTACGCAAATAGCGGGCATTCTGAACTGAGCCCTATGTGTATTTGTTTGGGTCACAGTTTTCTCTAAACCCTCTCTTAATTAAACCTTCGGTCACCTTTGAGCCGACAGCCATTTATTTAAACCTGAAATCAATGTAAATATAGTATCCTTTAAGTATATTTTATATTAAATTAAGAATTTATTTATGAGGTATGTCTTTACGGAAATATTAATCTATTCATATTTTCAAATCATTAAAAAACTTGAAATTGAAATTACAGATAACCTAATTTTAGCATTATATGTCATTTGATATTTAAACAAAGATTTAAGGGGCAGTCAAATCAAATGTTTGCAACTCGCGAAGCTCAATCATGGATCGAAAGGTCTGGAAATCTTAACAAGCCACTGAATTTATGAGGTACTAAATACGAGGTTATAGTTTATATCGTATCGTACAGTGATAGCCGTGACGTAAGCTACACGCGCGATAGAGCAGCATGGAGGAATCCTTAACAAGAATAGCCTTCGCCTAGTCAACAAACTGTTACGTACTAAAATGATCTGCATTATTTTTTTTATTCTAATAGTGTTATAATCTACAGACTACTTCGCACAGGTGCAATGCTAATACTAAATATACTAAAAAAAGTGTTAATATATTATATATAGCGTTTCTCTACTATATTGTGCATGTATTATACATTTAAATGTTCCTCAGGAATCAATCAATCTATTAAAATCAAAAAGCACTTTTGAATCGTCATTTAACAATTAAGTGAAGCTACCACCGGTTCGGAAAGTAGATTTTACCGAGAAGAACCGGCAAAAAACTCAGTAGTTACTCTTTTTCAACATTTAAAAAAATACAGTCATGTTAGTTAATACAATTATTAAATTAATATATCCTGCCTGGAAGTCAACAGGTATTAATTCCACGCTTTTTTATCATCTACAAAATCTTGTATCGAATAATACGCCTTTTTCAACAATGTATATGTATTAAAAAAACGCATCAAAATCCGTTGCGTAATTTGAAAGATTTAAGCATACGTAGCGACAGACAGCTGTAAGCGACTTTGTTTTATACTATTGAATGATGATAATATGCACAAACATGTTTATGTCAAAAAAGTCAACATACTATGTAGACTTTTTTTGCCAAAACACCAAAATTTCTTACACTTTTGGTGCACACACAATATGCAAAAAAATCTGTAATTTGACGTAAGGCGAAATTAAAGCGTCACTATAGAATTCTCGTTCCACTATTCAGAAAGGTCACTCGGCTGTGACCTCCAGAAGCGTCAGTCAGCAAGATCAAAATGCCGCAATACGGACTGCGATCCGAGAAAATCCGCCATAACAGTGCCATAAAGCAAATAAATTGCCTCGACCCGGTTCCAATAAATATTTTACTATATATGAGGGTTATTTACTTCCACAGTGAGGTTTGAAGTTATGACATGCAATTGTGTTAACAATAGATTAAGAAAATGTTATCTTTGTCTGTTACATCGTTTGTTTCACACAAACTACAGATTATAGAGTCGCAGTTCCGAGGTTATAATTGGAGTTTAATAGCTTCCTTGAAACACATGAAAAATGAACGATGTTTGCATAGATACCGTTAGGTTACGTTAAACATCGATTCTTCGTCGCCGTATCCCATTTACTGATGTATATCACAGTATGTATCACACAGAAACATAATCAGTAAACATTTTCGAAAAGTCTATTTGTCAGTTTCAATATTTAAAACACAAAATTCCATCGTGTTTCATAACGAACGGTAGATATTTGAGTTTAAAAGTAAAAATAAGATATAAAAACTGAGTAATGAGATAAAGAAATACTGCGACGAGAGCCGAATGAGCTCTGATTTGCTTCCAGAATTGTAATCGCGACGCGACGCAGCTGTAACGAGAAATTCAAATAAAAAAATATATAAAAAAGTTGTGAGGATATTTTTGATTACCCAGATTTCATAGACATTTAAAAGTACACAAATAAAAAACCTGCTAATTTAAGTTAAACATATTCGCTTAAGAATTGTTATTAATTACGAAAATTATTCTCACAAAGATGTGCTCTCAAGCAATCGCTTACATAAGGCGGATACAGTACCTAATTACTGAAGTTTAATTAAACCGAAAGTCATTAAGGATTATCTTGAGATTTTAGATAATCAGACCAACAGCAGCCGGTAGGCTTCGACGAAATAAATAATAAACTTATATGCATTTTATTACCGTAAATAACTATTGATGAATTTTTTTACATTTAATTCATCACTTTAATATGACGATTCAATAGTGTTTTTTATGAGTCTACTTGATAATTTTTATTAAATGTTTAAGACTGTAATATGACTGTGGACTTTTTGTCGCACATTATAAGCTTGAAATTTGTAAATAACTGATATGAATTATAACCTTTGATACAACCTTTTGAGCTAATGTAACTATTGTGCCCCAAGCGCTTTGCATGCATTACTTATCCCTAGTAACACTTTTCAGAAGAAGAAGAATTTTCAGTTCACATAAACATAAATTGTAGGCCTCATGCCTCGAAACAAAGACGCTTCAACCTCAATGAAGCCGCCAGCAAGACTTGTGTAGGTCCGGAAATACAGCGCAAACATAAACACCAAGACCACGACAAACAAGTGCAAGGCTTGTCACAATATTTGTCATGAGCGGTATTGAACTTGCGACCTTTAGTCTCTAACCACGCTTATTTCTTTAAAATATGTTTGATACAATTTAATACGGTTGCATAAAACGTAGGAGTTTCTTTGCTAGGTTGAGTGACAGATGTCGAGTCCCCGGGTCTTAAAATAGGATACTTTTAAATTCTAGGAATATAGTTCCTATCTCTGCGAAGTATTTGTGCCTTTAGCATGGCTCGTAAAAGAAGAAAATATTTCAGTTATTTTTCTATACAATCGATATAACAGTTTCGAGAAGATTGGAACGAAATAGAGCGTGCACTCGAAACGGCAACATTTTTATGACGTAGCTTTTAGTGGAGTGATTTTTTTTAAAACTAAACCACAAGAGTCGTTACTAGAAATCTGCTGGATCTAAAATATTATTATTTAGATTCAAGTAAAAAAATAATATGAATGATCACATGATACGCTTCAAATATTTACGCCATGACATTTAGCGTCAGTGGCGTGTTCGTCGGCAGTTAAACGAAGAATTTGCCCAAACCTTGACGAATTAACAAATCATTACATTCTTCGTAGAACTGAGGAAGCCTAGTAGATATTTCACGTGAATCTTAATCAAATACCCCAGGTTCAAATACGGAAAACCTCACTAATTTTTCATGTCTTATGTCGCTTTAGATTTTAATCTCGTGGTCAGCGATGTGTAAAGACGATAGATTCCCCCACTTGCTCATGTCACATGTAATCCTGTCACCGGTGTACCCATCGAGAGTATAATTTATCGGAGATAAGACATTTCCCCAGTTGTGGACGTACACCCATAACGTACTTCTTACAATTACAATCTTTATTAAAAATAATTCATTCTTTTAAACTTTCAGTTTCCTTTCCGCTACCACTAATTATATATGTATGCATTAGTAGATATAGTTCGCGCGTTCTTATTTTATTCTGAGTAAGTCGTTTTATAATAAATAGTTACCTCATAGTTATATCTTCATGTTTATTCTCTCAAAACATCGTAACACGCGCTGAAGATGGAAGCGCCCTACGAGTACATGTAGATCTTAATTAGTGTTCCAACAATCACGAATGTAAACTTCGAATAACATAAGTTATTATACTTCTTTCGCTTTCCCGGGCTCGAGATTTAATCTCTTCCATTACAGCACTTCATCAAACTTGGGTCTCTTTGTGTGAACGTTCTACTTAAAATATATTCGCGAGGATATCACTGAGCCCGCTTTGTTAACGGCCTTATTATTTCCTTGTATTCAAGTGATGTAAATTATGCGTGATGGTATTTAACGAAATACGCGCTGAATTTATTTGCTTCTTTGATATAAAAACCATTGATACGGGGAAGATTGTGTTGAGCTCATT
This sequence comes from Vanessa cardui, assembly GCF_905220365.1. Taxonomy (NCBI): domain Eukaryota; kingdom Metazoa; phylum Arthropoda; class Insecta; order Lepidoptera; family Nymphalidae; genus Vanessa; species Vanessa cardui. The sequence goes on along the minus strand of NC_061145.1, from coordinate 11,147,260 downwards.
CCAGTCACAAATTTATGAATCATGCTATCGTATCGCTTGCTGTTACCGTTTGGTTTGCATTGAAAATGAGTTCTTCATTTAATGTAATGGAGGCTGTGGCGTAGTTATATTACAATTGTAAAAACAATCAAACAAGTTATATACCAGTATTATTAAGGTTTTCAGTAAATTTGAAGTTATTCTATTAGTAAGAAAGTCGGAGACGTGTATCTCGTATCGTTTTGGAGATCGAATACGCAAATCTGAACAGCAGTTGAAACTCGAGGTTAAATTCGCGCAAACTAAGCTGTATTCAATTTGCTTAAATAACTGAGAGAATAATGCTCTCTAATAACGGTAAACATCAACAAGATATATGTTTCTATTGGAAGGAAATCCATAGTTGTTGGAGCGGCGTGATGCACTTAACTCCAAAACTTCTTGAGAGCGGAGAAAGTATTTTAACAGCTGTGCGACATTTATTTTTCGATGCGTTACTTAAATCTATGAAATATTTATATTATAGAAGCTGCTTTTGCTGAAGATTGTGAATTTCATTTATGAAAAAAATTCAAAGTTAAAAGATAGTCAGAGCTAAATTGGTAAAGGAGGATAAAAGCATAGTAAAGTATACTCGTAAAGAGTTAACAAGGCTGTAGAATCTATAAAACTATTTTCAATACTGAAAAACTTCACTTCAATGCAGATAAATGCCAAATTTTTTCCAAAAATAATTGAATTACCGAATAAATTAAATATTTAATATTGGGTTCTAGAATAAATGTCTCCACTAAATTAATATCAAGTCAAAGTAAGTAGTTTTATAATCAAAAATATCCACACGGCAACCAACAAATATTAGAGAAATTATAGTCTACTATAGTCCGTCTCGTTGTAGCTTAAATACAATTTTAAAATACGAAATTGAATTCACAAATGAGATCGGAGCTGAGCATGTCACAGCTTAACCGAACTTCAAGATCATGATCTAAGAAAAATCTATTCCATTTATTTAAGTAAATCTAGAATTGAATCCGCGGAGCTTAAGAGATGTGGACGTCCGACGTGTTCTCAAAGCGAATAATGCTGGCGAAGATATTACACGAAGCGTGCTTAGTGCTTGGAGGGACGGTTTCGGATCTATTTAAGATATGTGAAGATCTGTGAAGATCTGTTTTAAAGACGTGACGGTAGCTTTTTGATCTGGAATACTGATGAATTTTAAAAAGTTATATATTAATAAATATTGGACAACATCACATACATTACTCTGATCCCAATGTAAAGTAAAGTAATGACTGTACGACACATATCCAGACCAAAGACAACGTAGAAACCTAAAGAACTTTTTGTACATCAACATATAAATTCCATCGGTTTACTTGGATGTTCCGTATGAGTTGGTGGAGTTGCATCCGGCGCATGCAGGTTACTCATGACGCCTTCTCTATCTTTTTAGTAACACAAGTTGAGTATACAAAAGTATAATGATGTATTCAAAGTATCAAGCTTACGACGAATATCGACGTCTAAGCAACTTAGACGTCGATATTCTTTTTTTTATAGCATAGGTTGGCGGACGAGCATATAGGACGAGCATATACCACCTGATGGTAAGTGGTCACCATCACCCATAGACAATGACGCTGTAAGAAATATTAACTATTCCTTACATCGTTAATGTGCCACCAACCTTGGGAACTAAGATGTTATGTCCCTTGTGCCTGTAGTTACACTGGCTCACTCACCCTTTAAACCGGAACACAACAATACTGAGTACCGTTATTTAGCGGTAGAATAACTGATGAGTTGGTGGTAGCTATCCAGACGGGCTTACACAAAGCCACCAAGAAACTTGTTATTTTACACACGCACTTTTAAATAGTGTTTTTTCGTTGTAATAATCAAAGTCTTTAATCTCCTTTAATATTATTACATAAAATTGTCTATATTTCGATATCAAAACAAAGTAATATTATAAATCAACGTCAAACAAAGCCGAAGCCGCACGCCGGCGGAGCACAAAGACAGTCGTCGCAGCGATCCCTCAACTTCAGCCGTTGTTTTTCTAAGGTTTGATTCTTTTTCCTCGTGCGAGAATGAAAACCATAAACATTTGAAAGGATTAACGTTTCCCCGAACACCAATAAGCGATTCATTCTTTTTCATTTAGAAATAAAACTTTTCTTTATAAACGTCTCGCTTTAATCTTTTAATGTTTTATTCTATATTATATTACCGAGATGGCCCAGTGGTTAGAACTCGTGCATCTTAACCGATGATTTCGGGTTCAAACCCAGGCAAGCACCACTGTGTATATGTGCTTAATTTGTGTTTATAATTCATCTCGTGTTCAGCGGTGAAGGAAAACATCGTGAGGAAACCTGCATGTGTCTAATTTCATTGAAATTCTGACACATGTGCATTCCACCAACCCGCATTGGAACAGCGTGGTGGAATATGTTCCAAGCCCTCTCCTAAATGAGAGAGGAGGCCATTAGCCCAGCAGTGGGAAATTTACAGGCTGTTACTTTTTTTTACTTTACTATATTATATTTATATATCTCTTTTATATGTAGCGACAGGCCACGACAAAGATAATTATATGATATAAATATATATGTTACCTTTTGGCGTTCAGGAATTATGCATATTTCTAGCAATGAGTAAAAAGAAACATATATTAAGTTAAAATTTATTAAACAAACTAAATCAAATTTAAAGACACTCAGTATAGGCAAATTGGGTTTTCCATTTAAACTAAAGAGTATGTAATGACTTTTACTTACAAGTAGATATGAAGTAGTATCGAAGTGAGAGTAAAGTATTGCATATTCATTATTTGAAGGCAGATGGAAATTTATGAGACAAGACGAGACCATTCACGACATAAACAAAACTATCCTTACTTCAGTTTACAGAGTACCCAGTGGTTCATTACTATATACTTCCATCCACCCACATTGATTTGAAGAATGAGTTCATAAATAAAATTTTAACAAAAAGAAAAACCGACTTCAAACAAAACACTATTTTAAAACAAATGAATATGCACGAAAAAGTAATAAAAATAATTGCGTATTCAACATATTTTTTAGTCTTCCTAAGTTAAATGAAATGAAAAATATTAGACTACTTAAAAGTCGATTAACGATTATATCATGTAGTTATAGTTATATTCATTTGTTTTAAAATAGTGTTTTGTTTGAAGTCGGTTTTTCTTTTTGTTAAAATTTTATTTATTTTTTGATTTTAAGTGAAGCTGATGTTGACTAACTAATTTTTTTTAATATGGATAGATTAAGCGTTCCGTTTATATGAGTCAGAAACTACTTCGAGGACAATTTCAAAGGAAACTTGCGAATAAAGCAAAAATAGACTTTCGAAAATGCGGATTTAATACGTCACGCGGCGTGAACTACAAGGATCCCTCGAAAGAGCTGTAATCGAACTCAGCAAAAAAACTTTGAAAAAGACCAACTATATTTCGTACATCATATGACATCACATCACATACACAAAATTTGATTAAAGATAGTAAGAAATTCTGCCCCATATCGCACCCTAACTGCGAGCCGTATAGGAGTTCCATCACTACATAATATAAAACAAAGTCGCTTTCTCTGTCCCTATATCTTTAAATCTACGCAACGGATTTTGATGCGGTTTTTTTTTAAAAGATAGTGTGATTCAAGGGGAAGGTTTGTGTATATAATACATGAACAATATAGTAAAGAAACACTGATAATTTTAGAAGTTCGCGATGTGATGTCGTATATAAACAAATTCTGTAGTATATTTAGTGTTATGTACAATATGTGTAATGTAAGGTAGATAGAGAATTATTTGAATAAATCAGTCTGCTTTGGATCTCGGCCTTTCATTGACGTAACATTGGCGCAGTCGGTTACTTATAAAAGTAATTATCGATTTTAAAAACTTACTTTTAAAAAATAAATATATACATATATCTCAAAATGCCTATCGGTAAAATTGAACCTTTTTCCGTTGAATCACAAAACTGGGACAGTTACGTGCGTCGCCTAAAACAGTTTATAACTTTAAATAGTATCGACGACGGACTTAAAGTCGCCACGTTGCTAACATTAGTCGGCGGCGAGTGTTACAATTTACTTTGTGATTTGTGTTCACCCGACCACCCGGAAGATAAAGACTTCGATGAACTCGTTGAGTTGCTAAAACATCATTTGGAACCTGAGAAGTCCGAGATAGCCGAGAGACACATTTTTAGACAAAGAACCCAGCTACAAGGTGAAAGCATTCGTTTATATCTACAAGGATTAAAACATTTGGCTAAGACTTGTAACTTTGGGTCGAACCTGGAAGAGAATCTACGAGACCAATTTGTCTCCGGATTATATAGTGAAGAAATGCGGTCGAGAATATTCGCCGAGAAGGACATCGACTACAAGAGGGCTGTGGAATTGGCTAGCGCTCTCGAGGCGGCGGAGCGGCACGCGAGCACGGCGGGCGCTCCGGTCGGCACTGAAGGCGCTGGCGTGGACGCGGTGCACCGGGTGAGCGGCGGCGGAGCGGCGGCGCTTGCGCGCGCGCGCATGAGCGGAGCCGGGCGGAGCGGCGGCGCGGGCGGTGCAGCGGCGAGCGACGGCGGCGGCGATCGAGTAGCGGACGGCCGCGTGCCGTGTGCGCGATGCGGTAGGGCTACTCACACTCCGAGTAAGTGTCGTTACAAAAATTTCACATGTGATTTGTGCGGCATCAAAGGACATTTAAAAGTTATGTGTTTAAATAAAAGTAATAACGCGGGGCCTATTGGAAGGGCAAAGTCGAAAGGTCAGTACTTTATAAATAACAGTAGTGATTCCGAGGGCGACGATGGTAACTTTTATAATTTAGTTACGGGTGGCGAAGGTGATAAACCTTATTACGCTACCTTGTTTGTCAATAATGTCAAATGTAAATTCGAAATTGATACGGGGAGTAGAATATCCGCAATATCCAAAACATTTTATGATAAATACTTTAATGATATTGTAATTTATAGTAAAAATTTGATATTGAAGTCATATACTGGTGATACCATCGATACCCTCGGGTATATTGATGTGGATGTACGTTTTGGTCAAAATTCGGCTAAACTAAAACTATATGTTGTTGAAAACGGAGGCCCACCTTTGATGGGTCGTACGTGGATCAAAGAATTAAAGTTATCAATTGTAGAATGTCATAAAATAACCGGACCTGATTCAATCGCTAGTAGATTAAAACGAGAATATCCAGAAGTGTTTGCGGAGGGTCTAGGTACTTTTAAATCGTGCATTCGTTTACATTTGAATGATAAGAAACCGGTTTTTGTCAAGGCGCGTCCTTTGCCGCTATCACTGCGCGAGCGCGTGGAGGCTGAGCTCGAGCGCTTACAGCGCGAGGGAGTTATCTATAAGGTGAACCGTTCGGACTACGGCACTCCCATTGTGCCTGTCATTAAATCTAACGGCGATATTCGCATATGTGGTGACTATAAAATCACTTTAAATCCAATACTTAAAGATTTTCACTATCCTTTGCCACGGATAGAAGAAATATTTTCAATTTTATCGGGGGGCGAGCAGTATACGAAACTTGACTTATCTAGCGCATTTCAGCAGTGTCTTCTTCATGAGGAGTCTCAGGCTATGACGGCCATAACAACACATGTGGGAACATTTGTATACCGTCGAGTACCGTTCGGTATCAAGTGTATACCGGAAAACTTTCAGAAAATTATGGAGGAAACACTTAACGGCCTGCCGTCTACTGCCGTATTCGCTGATGACATTTGTATTACGGGTAAAGATAGTGATACTCACCTTAAAAATTTAAGAGCTGTCCTACAGAGGTTAAAAGATAACGGTCTTCGTATTAATTTTGATAAATGTCAATTTTTTAAGGATAGCGTTACATATTTAGGATATAAAATTAACAAAAACGGTTTGCATACTGATACCAAGAAAATAAAAGCAATCGTCGACGCGCCGCTGCCTACTAACATAACAGAGTTGAGGAGTTTTATAGGCCTCGTCAATTTCTATGCTAAGTTTGTATGTAATATAAGTGAGATTTTAAAACCTTTATATGATTTATTAAAAAAAGATGTCAAATGGGTGTGGACACACAAGTGCGATAAGGCTTTTATTAAAATAAAAGAATTATTGAGTAGCGCTCCGGTGCTCGCTCACTACGACCCGGAGCTGCCACTCATTCTGGCGGTGGATAGCAGCGCCTACGGGCTTGGCGCGGTTCTAATGCAGCGCGGCGCGGACGGTCGCGAACGTCCCATTAGCTGCGCTTCTCGCACGCTCAACGCCGCGGAACGCAACTACTCTCAGCTCGACAAGGAGGCCTTGGCTATAGTTTTCGGTGTAACTAAGCATCACCAATATCTATACGGCCGACGATTTATACTTCGCAGTGACCTAAAGCCCCTCAGTTATATCTTTGGAAAAAATAAAGGTATTCCCACAACAGCCGCGAGCAGACTACAGCGCTACGCCATGAAGTTGGCCGCTTACGACTTCACGGTCGAGTTCGTGAGGTCCGCGGAGAACTGTCAGGCCGATGCGCTGTCCAGACTCCCATTGCCGCGTTCGTCTGTTGGACGAGGCACAGAGGAATCCGAGGCTGCGACTTACTTGAATTTTGTGCAAGATAGTTTCCCGCTCAGTTTTAAAGACATCAAAAGTGAAACGGCAAAAGATCCCATTTTAAGCAAAATTTATGGCTACGTCTTATACGGCTGGCCAACGGCCGTGGATAAGGAGTACATTGCATATTTTAGGCGTAAAGAAAATATCTATATCGAACAAGGCTGCTTATTGTGGATCTACAAAATAATAATACCAGGGACGTTGCAAAACGCTATTCTAAAAGAAATTCACGACGGACATCCGGGTATCGTTAAAATGAAGCAAATAGCTCGTAACTACGTTTGGTGGGCGACTATAGACGCGGATATCGAGCGGGCAGTGCGCGATTGCGGCGCGTGACGCGGTGCGGCCCGCGCCGCCGCCTGCTCCGCTCCACTCGTGGCCGTGGCCGGTTGAGCCGTGGTCCCGCCTCCATCTCGACTATTTGGGGCCCTTTAATAATAAATATTACCTTGTTATTATTGATGCTCACTCTAAGTGGATTGAAGCAGAAAAGGTCAGCAGCACGTCAGCAGCAAACCTCATTTCTGTTCTTAGGAAAATATTTGCCCGTTTTGGATTCCCAAAAAGAATAATTAGTGATAACGGGCCTCCTTTTACGTCAGCGGAGGTCGCGACGTATTTCCAACGAAATGGAATAGGGCACACGTTTACGGCTCCGTACCATCCCGCTAGCAACGGAGCGGCTGAAAATGCTGTGCGCTCGGTAAAAAGGGCTTTAAAAAAGGCTTCTTTAGAAAACGAGGACGAGAATACTGCTTTAAGTAGATTTTTATTCTCGTACCGAAACACCGAACACAGTACCACCGGGCGGGAACCGTCTGTGGCGTTGCTCGGCAGGAGGCTGCGTGGTCGCCTCGATCTGCTACGACCTAACACTGATGAGCGCGTCCGCGACCGGCAACTAGCTAGCGAGCTGCGTCAAGACGCACCACTGAGAGTTGTGGCTCCCGGTGACTCAGTGTTGATTCGAGACTACTCTAGACGCAATCGGAAGTGGGCGGAAGGAGTGGTTATAGATCGTTCGAGTCCGGTGTCGTACTCCGTCAAAACGAGTGACGGTCAAATACACAAACGTCACATGGACCAGATAATGTGCGATAAAAATCGTAAATCACGCTTCTCCCTTACGAAAATCGAGGCCTATGATAGGCCTGGAGTAGAAGCAGAAGAGGGCAGTGAGGCTAGGGAGCTGAAGGAGAAGGATGAATTAGTCAATCGTTCGTCTCCAGAAAAGAGCTCGAGGTTATCTACGGACCATATGTCCCCGGTTGCGGCGGTTGGTCATGTCCGGCGGCAGGCCGCTGTACAATGCTTACAAAAGATTAAAAAAAAGTAAAAAAAAGTGAGATAAAATATTTAAAAGACCAACGGCCCCCGCAAATAATTATGTTGTAACTCGTTCATTATAATACAAGAACTACTTTGTACAATGCACATAGATACTAACTGTACCAATTTATTGTCAAATAAAATAATAATATAATATGTTATGTTTAGCTTATAATTATCATGTCTAAAGTTTTAAATTGTTATTGTTGTTGTTTGTCATTAGTAAAAGTTATGTAACACAAATGTATAGTATTTGATCTGCACATTGTCAGTTGTCATTAGTGGTTTATAAACATACTGCATAATCTGGTATTATTTAAATATAACTATATTTATATAAAAATACCATTTTCTTTAGTATAATATAGTGATAGTATACAGGGTTATTTGTAAAACATTAACAACCTCGCAGGGCTAGATTAAGAACATCATAAATAACAACTTTTGTTTTATGACCTTGAACAAAACTAAATATTTTTTCCAAAAAAACATTTCCAAGTTTTTGTTGCACTCTCTAACATTTCAATATCCTTCCGTGTTGCGTCATTCATATTTAATAATAATAGTAAAAACCCTCAACGTAATCACGTGACTGGCTCGCTATTGGCCAGCGGTTTTCGGAAAGCGCGTAGAAGGGTTTCGCGCCGCCCACACGCTTCGCTATACGTCTTCGTATTATCAGTTTAACTGACACAGCGACGCGCAAATGTTTGCAGGATGTAACAGATTTTGTTCCTCTCGTGGCTACGATGACGAATGTTTATCATAGTGTGAATGTTTGTATTTTATGTTTACGTCCGGAATTAGGATTCCCGGAAATTTTTACTCTGAAGTGCCGAGCAAAAAGTGATGTTCAGTCTCATGTTCCAATTTAAACACTTGACTAATTAATTTGCAAAAGATTATTTAGTTATTTGGTATTCGTATAACGTAGTAAAGTTAATTATTATTTTATACCTTTTCTTAAACTATGTACCTAATCTCCCGGATCCTATCTGATAATAGGATCCTCGACTCCTGATAATGAGACCGACTGTTAAGTATACTTTGAAATAAAAAAGAATTTTCATAATCGGTCAAACCGTCTTTGAGATTCCGTAACATACCTACCTACATAAAAAAGTCCCGACAAATTAAAAACCGCAATTTTAAGTCGTTTAAAAAAAGCTATAAAGCTAAATGAAAGTTAATTACGAACAAGAAAATAAATATTTCTCAATTTTAACAATCTAAGTTAAAATAAGGTACCTATTTAATTATTTATGAACAAAAGACAATATGATTATTATCAATACCTAATCTTTTTTTTAGTAAAACTGCTTGTACTACTATTACTTTACTTTAATTTATCTTATTCAAGGTAAACTAATGAGTTATTTAATCGAACAATAACTAAAATCCGATAATCACAATAAATTAAAAACTTGTCAACATTTGATCTGGCCGGCCTATCCATCAAAAGCCGTAATAATATTAATCGTGACTCATTATGTAGGTACATAGGTAAACCACAACGCCTTCATACTCCTACTTATCAAAGCATAAAACTGACCGTATTAAAATGATAAAAGGTTAAATCGTTTTGTTTAGGCACACGGCATGTTTAGATGCCTAGGTACGTAATTTACGTGTATGACTAATGTATTCAACATTTAACTATTTCTATAAAGTAATATGACACACGAATCTATTAAACATTAAAAACAGGCCATCAACTTGAAATTCCGGCTACCAGAACCAAGAATTAGAAGTGCATTTTAAAATTTTTTTTTTGGGAAGAAAGGAGTCAGTGTTATTAATTTACATTCAACAATAGAATAAAAACAAATAAGTTTTATCAAAACAAATTATTTTTCAGTTTCAAAATAGTAGGTATCTTTTCTATCCATCTATCAGAATCTTACTGTAAAGACAAGGCTGTATGGTCTAGTATCATTGCCTATATCCAATCAAGATAAATTAAAATTAAACCCTGCAATGTGACATTTATGTATTTGTTTACAATTTTTTTGCAACTTTTCGGTCTTGTTTTACGAGTTTGTTTTATGAATCATTAGTTTTAGATTTAACAGTTTTTGCAACTTACTTTTAGTTGGACTACTATTTTGCGACATTGCTACTGACCATTGCAAATTGAAAGTTTAGTTCTTTCCACCATAAGACAATTAAAAGGAAATTAAATAGTAAGTATGTTTATTTCTCTGCTATGTTTTACATTTTTTAATGTAATCTTTTGTTGGGATATTTTTTAATATTAAAGTGTGGAAAATTTAATTCATTCTTTATACCTAAGTTACCTATGTAAAATTTTGCGTATTTTGTGATACAAGATTAAATGTTGTCTGTTACTTTGCACCTCTGTACAGATGTGTACAAGACCTTGTTGATCTCCCTTAAACAATTTTAAATAAACCAATCTATTTAAAATTTTATAAATGTCATACAATTTCTATTCTCTTGACAAAAATATTGAAGAGAAAGCTCATCTTTGTGCTCAACAGCTTTCTTTATTGTTATTTCCTATGGTTGTTATTGGTATTCCTTTCTTTTAGTAAAATAAGTTTACATTACTAATACAAAGTAAAATTAAATTCTTAGAGGAAGCATAAATTAATAATGTTATTTTTGAATTGATAAGACAAAAAAATTAACTAAATTATTAAGCATGTAATTTAACTATTTATTTTCTTTTAGTTTGGAATTGAATAGCAGCAGATGTATTTGCTTAGATTTAAAATGTGAAAGTAAAGTCCTCATTTAAATAAAACTATTTTTATTTTGCATATGTAACTTTTTGGTATTGCTAATATTGCAATTAGAATTCAATCCAACGCCTCTGATGAAATGTTTGTTTTATGAATTCCACAATACATATTTCAGAATGGATTGTATTTTCTATCCAGTAAACTTCTGTTCTTTAATAAGTCTCATAATCTCTACAGGTAGACAACTTATCAAAAGTTGTATATCAACCATGCTGGCAAAGAGCTGATCAGACCAGCTGGGATTGGGTACCTCAAGCGAGCTAGACCAGGAAACTATCAAACCTTCCTGCAAATTTTCAGAGGAAAATCTCAATTGAACATCAATCATAAGAATAATAAAATTATTTTATTATACACAAAAGGCCTTGTTTTTTATTAATCTTGGTATTGTATGTCCCTATGGTATTTAGTAACTGTATTAATATGATCTTTTATTCCTTTCTTCATCTAATTTGTTATAATAATATTTTTGTATAATAAATTAAGAACTGAAATAATTTTTTTTTAAACAAAAAACAGACCTTAATTTAATAAGCTTTAATTTTTATGCTTAATATTATTACATTCTTGTTAAATTTTACATTCAATTGTTTTTTTTTACAATTTATTATGAACAAACTTTATACAAAAAAACCTAAGGGCAATATTTTTATTATTCTGACTGCCTCATTTACAAAAAAAAATGCAAATATGAATTATACAATTAACTTAAAAAATATGATCTTAACTCTGTTAAACTGATTTCACGATGGAATTAGGATCTGGGTATAAAGATTCTTCTCAAGTTAAAAGACAAACTTAAGTTTTAGCTCATTGATTTTGTTTTAACAAATTAAAAATAAAACAAAAACATAATAAAATGATAGTATGGGTTTGGAACCACACACCATTTAGAATTAATAGTTTTATGGAGACCAGCTAGTTTGTGAGTATCGCGTTTAGGTAATGAGAATGACTTGTCTGTTTGAACGCTTAATTGATACTGACTTGCTTGCTTTTATATTTGCTTAGGAATGTGAAACATACAATGAAATTATGTTAATGTATTGGTGAACCTATACAATGATGCTTATTTTAAATTAAATTTTATTCTATTGTACCTCTAAGGGTTAAATCCCGGGGATGTCTGTGTGTATTCCGCACATATTGTTCTATGTAGTCACCTTCACAACCTACACATAATCCACACCTAAAAATTAATTGTTCATTCACTCTCGATAGCACTTGTGAGTTTGACTTAACCTGGTCGAAAGCCCAAGTGATTTTCTCCACTAACATTTCACGGCTTGTGATTTCACGTCCACTATACACCAATGTTTTGACGTGTCCCCATAAATAAAAATCTAATGGCGTGATATCCGGCGACCTAGCGGGCCAGGCACGAGGTCCGCCGCGCCCAATCCAACGACCAGGAAAATTGTTATTTAAAAAATTCCGGACTTCGCGAGCATTATGCGCTGGCGCTCCGTCATGTTGATAATACATAACACGTAAATCAGCGAGGGGTATATCTTCCTCTAAATCTGGTAGTGTTTCAGTGAGGAAACGTAGGTATGTTTCTCCATTGAGTCGCTCCAAAAAGACAGGGCCTAGTAAAGTTGAATTTACAATTCCTGCCCACACATTGACGCTAAATCGGTGTTGAAAATGATGTGGTCTAGTTTTGTGTGGATTTTCATGGCACCACAAATGCTCATTGCGAGAATTGAACAAACCGACTCTGCCAAATGTTGCTTCGTCAGTCCATAAAATAGTTGGCCTCTCGTTTAGCACCCAGTTACAAAACGCAACTCGCGCGGGTTTATCGGGTTCGTTTAATTCTTGGACGCGAAGAAGGTGAAAGGGATATTTCCCTTCATTGTGTACAACACTCCATGCGAAGTATTGCGATACATTAAACCGCCGGGCTGCGTCGTTGGTGCTCGCTGCTGGATTGGCTTCGAAGAACTCCATGATGTCTTCTTCCTCTTGAACTGTGCGCCTTGGCGGACGACCACTATCTCTTAAAGGAGAACGGAATTGGCCGTAATCGCGTAATCGCTGTGTGGCAGCTAGCATTGTCACGCGGCTTGGAGTAGGCACATTTGGAAATTTAATCGCATATTGACGACATGCTTCTGAAACGTTGTCATCGCATTTCGCTAAAATGCGAACCATTTCAGTATATTCGATATTGGAATATGGCATAGTGAACTTATTAACTGAAATCAACGGACTGTAAACTGAAATTAGCAATAAGAGCACGTTGCGCGGGCACATCAAAGCGTAAGACTGCGACGGCGCATCAAAGCGTTAATTACGTCAAGTCAAGCGTGTTAACTCCGCCCATTTTGTGGGTGGAGCTAAAATCAGACTATTTTAACTGTTTTTTTTTTCATTGCCGTATAGAGTTTTTAACATTAGAGAAATCAATTTTAATATTTTTAATTTTGTATGAAAGTAAAAATTAATGAGTTATGAAAAGTCATAAAACAAAAGTTGTTGTTTATGATGTTCTCAATCTAGCCCTGCGAGGTTGTTAATGTTTTACAAATAACCCTGTATAAGTGTTTTGTTATTATATTTTGTTTGCTTATATTGTTTGTGTTGAATGAATCACTTGCGTTTAAAAGTTGTATTACCATACCATTTTGATGTATTAGCTTAATAAGTATAGTTAATAATAAGAAGGAAGGTGTTATGTACAATATGTGTAATGTGAGATAGATAGAGAATTATTTGAATAAATCAGTCTGCTTTGGATCTCGACCTTTCATTGACGTAACATTTAGTATCAGTATTGCACCCGTGCGAAGCCGGGGTGGGTAGCTAGTTGATTATAATATTCGACTATGATAATTACATAAACATAACCACATTACGGAAGGTGACTCAAATATCCAAATAACCTATAAATAAAAGATTCGACCGAGTATCGCTAACGTGCTCCTCAGAATTGTTCCGTTCCCTTCCGTTCCGTCACTTTGTCATGGATCCTGTGCTCAGAACCTTACCAAACTTTCACCAAATTACCCTTGAAGTATATATTTTATAATAAAAAAAGAATTATCAAAATTGGTTAACGTGATTTTCAGTTATTCACCTATTTGTCGCGCATATACATAACGCAAATTTAAGACTTATGTCGTTTTCACATGGATACCATCATCGGAAAAAAAAATAAAAAAATGGGACCCCACGGGAAGCACTACCTTTCAAACAAAAAATTATCAAAATCGGTCCACCCAGTGAAAAGTTATGAGGTAACAAACATAAAAAAAAAAAAAAAAAAAAAAAAAAAAAAAAAAAAAAAAAAAAAAAAAAATACAGACGAATTGATAACCTCCTCCTTTTGTAAGTCGGTTGAAAAGTACTAATATTTATTATTGCTGATGGTCTACATCGAAAACGTAGTATTAAGTATAAATTTAACTTTTCCTTACGTCTATAGTTCAGTGTACCTTGTATCTATAGTTACACTGGATCACTTGAAACGGAACAAAACGGTACTTAGTATTGCTTATGTATTGCTAAGACGACCTCCATGGTCGAGTGGTATGTACACCGGTTTTCATGGGTACTCCACTCCGAGGTCCCAGGTTCGATTCCCGGCCAAGTCAATATAGATTATCATTAGTTTTCTATATTGTCTTGGGTCTGGTGTTTGTGGTAACGTCGTTACTTCTGATTTTCCATAACAGAAGTGCTTTAGCTACTTAAATTGGGATCAGAGTAATGTAGAGTGTGATGTTGTCTCAATATATTATTAAATTAAACACAGACTTACCAGACGGGCTTGCATAAAGACATTTGATTGATTAAAAATAATCTTCAAAGTAAACTTACGTTGCACTCGAAGTAGTTTTGGTTAATTTTTTTTTAAATATTTAGCAAAACAAATTAAAACTGGTGACAAAACTGTATAACGAGCTTTTCTGTTTCATTTAAAAGTTTGTAATTAATTCAGTTAAGTATGGACTTCATTTCACGGTTCACCAACTAACCAACTTTTAAATTCACGTTGTCATTGATATTATTCGACTAATTTATTATCTACATTTTTATATAAATACTTTAACATTGTGTTAAAATGTTCATATAAAAAATGGTGTCAAATAAAATCCTTTCAATTACTTAAATTCAGTCTGAATTACAAAACATATATGAAATCATATTATGTGTCGGTCGTTTACAAAAAATCTTTTAATTTTAACCGTCAAAGCATTCGAGTCTCTATTAACATATTATTATCATAATATTGCTCTGACCGTCCTAAAACGCAAACACAAGGTTGAATTTCCTCGTAATTTATGAGCGCCTGGTAGTGCGTCGTCGATTATAAGCCTATTCGGACACAAATCGTCTTTATTGCCTGCCACGAGCTCGGGGCCTTTATTTTACGGAAATTATTGGCAGAGTCATCGTTTATTATGGCGTTGTTTTCGTTTATCTTTGCCAAGATAATTGGTTCGTTCAGGACAGCCCAGTGCTTAAGTTTGAACAAACCATAAGAAAAGTCATTTTTATAATGTAAAATTATTTGTAACGCTTTTCGATCTTCTTTTATAGTTCGCGGTTTCATTAATATTCACCATGACTACGAGCTGACTAGTTCTTCGCCCAATGACGACGAGCCCACGAATTTCCTTTATCAACGTCATTCTTCTTCCATATTTGATTTATGTAAGCAAAATTCAAAAATAATGATATGTTCGTGGCTAGAATATTTAAAATGGGATGCCTGTTCTGCTATATTTACAAATTGTTCGGCTTATATTTATCTAAATAATACATTGATTTTGTATTATACACATTACTGAATAGATTGTAAGTCAAATATTTAATCGATATTAATACGACCATCTCTCAAGCAATGCATTAAAATTTCACAGAGAGATGTGCTATTTTATATAAAATACTATTTCGTGAAACCGTATACTACATAGCCATAATATTTTCATACAGAGATTTTATTCAACTACAAATCTTTACAATTTATATTCGCAGAGTTTCCGCACGCTCGGAACACAACACGTCTTATTTATAACCATTTTAACTCTCAGCCAAGTCAACTGCAGTGTATAACCCGGACTATTCGAAAGTATCACATTTATCTTGATAGAGCATTGAATCACGTGCTATTCATCTTGACTATGTTGTTTTGAGGAACTTCTGTGTAAATGTGTTATACTGGTATTTAACTTATTACGAGTAGTGATCGTAGCTGTTTGTCTGATTATTTTAAAGGAATATTCTTCTTCTTTAGAAATATAAACAAGCAAAATAAAATTACAGCCTGTAAGTGTCCCATCTTTGAGTAAAGGCCTCCTCTCCTTTAAAGAAAAGGTTGGAACTTATTCTACCGCGCTACTCTAAGGCGGGTTGGCGGATACACATTTAGCAGAAGTTTCAAATTTAGGTCTAAATTAAAGTGGTTCTAGCCTGGATTTGACTCCGCAAACAATGCTTAAAACACGTTCAAACCAAGGCCATCTCGGCTAAATAATTTTTCACCAATCAATTCAACTTTTTTAAATGCTGAAAAAGAGTAGCTACTGGGTTCTTGAGAGTTCTTCTAGGTCTTCCATATATAGTTGTTAAATGACGATTCGAAAGTACTTGTAAAAGCCTATTTGACTTAAGTATGTTTCGATTTTGATTTAATTACAAACTATCAGTCCAAAATGTAATTATCGTATTTCAATTCCGTTTCAAAGATTCTTTCAGACAGTTGTTTTACTAGCAATATAGCTAAAGCCTCATCTCCGTTTTGAGGACTATGTTGGGAGCTTACTTCCTAACGCTGACCTGATAAGGATCGGTGGAAACAATGGTTTTACTCATGTCGCATTATAATATAATATTTGTTTGTGTTATTATTGTAAGATTTTGTCTGTGGGTCAGTTAAGACAATGTTGTCTAATACGTAAGTCATGCTTGTGGAGAGTATTTTATTAATTTGAAACTCGCTTTGTGTTTTCTCCCACAAATAAATGAGAAAATCTATATTGTTTCTTTTATAGCAGTTTTTTCTTCTAAGGTCTTAAGCTTCACTTATATTCTAAATCTCTAAGCTTATTTTTGATTTTATTACATGAAAAAATTGAGTTACCAACAGTTGTCCTAGAAATTGAACAAAACAAAAAATAACATGAAATTCATTAGTACAAAACAAATGATACAAATTTAGGTCTATGTTTGAGGTTCCAAAGTTATTGTCAGCGAAGTACCCTGTTCACATATAAGCTTTGTATTCCTTTATAATCTGTAGTTTATTTATAATCTATTTCGGGAATGATTTGAAATTTGTGTTAAACGGTATATATAGTTTAGATTTGTACTGATTGTCTTTTATTTTCACCGTAGGTAATTAATATATTGTTTAGAGGTTAAATTTGTTAAACATGCAAAAATGGAAATTTTGAAGATGAAGCAGTACGTGAACATTAGAGGGTGATGATTTTCACTATTCTGCAGTTAGTTAAGGAGTTGAATAAAAAAAGTGTGAGAATTTCTCCGAGAGTATCAACCACCGCTATGGCGAAAATATCAAAATCATTAACATAAGCGAGTTTGAGAGTCGAGATGGCCCAGTGGTTAGAACGCGTGCATCTTAACCGATGATTGCGGGTTCAAACCCAGGCAAGCACCGCTGATTCATGTGCTTAATTTGTCTTTATAATTCATCTCGTGCTCAGCGGTGAAGGAAAACATCGTGAGGAAACCTGCATGTGACAAATTTCATCGAAATTCTGCCACATGTGTATTCCACCAACCCGCATTGGAACAGCGTGGTGGAATATGTTCCAAACCTTCTCCTCAAAGGGAGGCCTTTAGCCCAGCAGTGGGAATTTACAGGCTGTTGTTGTTGTTGTTGTTGTAACATAAGCATTCATGAGATCCCAATATATCATTTGATAACATTAAATCCACATTAAGTGATTCATTAGGGTTCATAAATGTTGCGACAAGATGGTTCCACGAATATTGCCAGATAAAACAAAAAGTGGCTATTTCGTAATCTTATCATGATCTAAGGGCCTTGATGGCATGAAGGCTGTAAGAGTGCCGATCCTAATTTTTCTAGATCAAATAAAATGTAATTGGGTTTTTCTATCAACGAATTCCTGTATCAGCGTAAAGATAGGCACTTCGTCTTCTGGTATGTTCTAGGGCAAAAAAAACTTACCTCGTTGATAATATTAGATTGTTTAAAAGTACTAGGAAATCATAACTTTAACGATACATAATTTTACTAATTAGTGTCCCGCCCCGGCTTCGCACGGGTCCAATACTGATACTCAATATACTACAGAATGTACAAAGTCCATGAGCTTTTAGTCATAAGACAATAGAAACCTCTTATTACCCTGCGTTTTAAATCTAATATAATCTATGAACATTTTCGAAGTACTTTCTTCGTAATCTTGATCTATATGAAATACATAATATATGTACATAAGGTACTTAATAAAGTAACTTAGATAAGGACTAATGCTGTTTTTCTTAAAATCGCTTCGAAAAAAAGCCATTATTTCTCGTAAAAACTAAAGGATAAAATATGGTTATTGTGGGTTATCCCTAAGAGATGGACATATACCATCGGGACTTTTTTGAAGACCTTTTTAAGGTTCAGAATACTGTAGTACATTATCTTGACCTAGCCTACAAGATTCTGACAGCGTTTCCTATGTAAACGTAGAAAATGTGCTTTACGACATCACATTAGAAACCTCTAAAATAACAATGTTTCTCTACTACATTGCGCATGTATTATACATATACATTCTCCTCTGGAATTACGTTATCTATTAAAAAAGTCATGTCAAAGTCTTTTGTGTAATTTTAAAGATCTAAGTACACACAGGCATAGATAAGCGTCTTTCTTTTTACAATACGTAATGATATCCAACTTTGAGGATACTTGTTTATACCAAGTAGCCATGATTCTCGGAAAATCTCTTGACTGAAGAATATTCCCTTTATTTTCATAAAAATATTTTCATTGAAGTAATTCGATAACTTTGATATTTAATTGAAACCGACATTGCTTTCTTGTCTTAAAGACAATAATGGATTTCATGAAATTGTGTTTGACTCAAATATTTTTTTCTTTTGCTTATAACGAGCTGAGTTTTTTTAATATACAAAAATATTTTTGAAGTTAGTGTTAAAGATCTCTTAACTAATTTTGACCATTGCGATCGTCTTACCAACGAAGATATTTTAGTATGTGATAGTCTGATAGGGAAGCAATGTGCCGCGACCAAATAGATATCTGGTGTGGGATCGACGACTTTACGCACTTTTCAAGGCATTGGATAAAGGACAAGATATACCCTATCAACTTGTCTCTGTTGACCTATCGTACCTTTACTGTATTGGATTAGAATCCTAGTTATTTGCTGTACAAACCAGTACAAACCAACGAGGTCACTAAAAAAATATTATTTTCTGTATATTTTTTAATATTACATATGCAATGTGATTGGTTGGTCGAATTATCTACATTGTTATGTAATAGCAGACCAATGAGTTCGTTCGGATTACCAGAAATAAATATATCAACAAAGGTAAAGGAAAAATGACTATATTTGCATATATTGAATCTTTACATATGTTTTGATCTCATATTTTTCTTGCCAAAACCTAAACCTTGTTAATAAATACCTAAAACAAAGAAATCGACTGAAAAACATAACAGAATAAAATGTATAATGCATATATAGTATTGCATTATTATGTATTATTTATGTAACTGCAGAAGCATAGAACTATATTAAGCTTTATTCGAACTGATTTCCGCAGGATTTCCGTTGAGATGGACAAAAATACTGTATCCAGGAATAACTTTTCCATCGTGTATTATTGTCTATATTCGTAATGATTTATGAAACTTTAAAACCCGGCGCGAAGTGAAACTATTGCAAATTGGATTCGCTTCTAGTAGTTTCTATTAGGAAATAGCAGACTTACGATTTATCATAGAGCTCTATTATTTTTTATTATTATTGTTTTATAATCTGCCTTTCAAACTGCCGAGCCGAGATGGCCCAGTGGTTAGAACACGTGCATCTTAACCGATGATTTTGGGTTCAAACCCAGGTAAGCACCACTATATATATTTGTGCTTAATTTGCGTTTATAATTCATCTCGTGCCCGCCGAGCACGAAGGAATACATCGTGAGGAAACCTGCATGTGTCTAATTTCATCGAAATTCTGGCACATGTGGATTTCACCAACCCGCATTGGAACAGCTTGGTGGAATATGTTCCAAACCCTCTCCTTAATGGGAGAGGAGGCCATCAGCCCAGCAGTGGTAAATTTACAGGCTGTTACTTAATTTTACTACTACTTTACTTTCAGTCTGAAACTACAATATCAGAATTAATTTATGTTTAACAGATATGTTTCACTATATCCTCGTAAGTATTTTTGGAGGACAGACTTTTATTATTTTTCTATGCTCACAATATTGATACAAATTTGTTTAGTCATAAAAAACCCCAAGAGATAGATGGCAAGCGTATGATTAGCGCATCGATGGCCTTTTGCGACACCATTAACCGCAGAGATTCTATCGAGGTCCCTTTATTGCAAAGGGCAGCAGGTCAATAACCACTACCTCATTTCAGCCTTGGTGATTTATTGGAATTGTCTAAATAGCAATTGACCTTCGAATGGAGTTCACAGGGATCTATATTTGGTCCTTTATATTACGTACATAATTGCGTCCCTTTAGGCAGCTCACGAAACACAAGTAAATAAGTCTTAAGGTAAATAATTATACGAAAGCAATATTTCTTAGAACCGTACGAGCTTAATTTAATTAAACTTTATTATTTCTAGGGTATAGTAATAGCGTCGTGAGTAAAATTGATTTTATTGACGGAAATAGTATCTCACAAATATGTATTTCAATATGAAAATTGATGATTATCAAAACATACATAGCCTAGTGAATAGAAGACGCAGTCAAGATCACGTGTTAAAATCATGATAAGCACTGCTTATTAGTTATGTACTAAATTTCTGGTTATTACTTATGTTCCACTCGGAGGCGAGGGAGATGATCGTAAAGAAGCCAGCATGTGTCGGGTGATACTCAGCCATCAAGCCGCGGTGGAACAGCGTGACGTAACAACTTCCCAACTTTCTCCATAACACAAGAGCTTCAGTTAATGAGACCGACTCTTTCAGGAGAAACTTTGGTATATCTTTTTTAATATTGCTTTTATACGATGCGATTATTATAGAATCGGGCGTATTTGCTGTCATTACATTATGTTGCTACGGTCACTGAATAAATGTGCATGCTGCTTTTAATACAAGATACTAAAAAAATTTAAGGTTCTGAGAGATATGATTACAAAATTTTCCCTGAGAGACCATAAATTTGCAGTCATAATTATAAATACCGATAATTCGACTGTATCAGTAAGTTAATGTTATTTTGGTAAAAGACACGACAATTAAGTTCGTCTTTAAAAGATAGTCTCAGATAAAACCTCTTGAAGATAAATAAATGAAACGCTTTCTCCGTCTTTTTATTTTTCCCGAAAAAAATTCTAAAGTCGTAAAGCCTGAACCCCAACTGTAAAATCCCAGCGGATCGTTACGAGATAAGTTCGGCCCGTCACTCTTGTCTTTGTTTCGGAGCCTTTGTAGATAGGCGTAGATAAGGAATTGTTTCAGCCATTTTTGTAAGATGCTCAAGTTTTATGAATACTTATCCATTAGGCGTTCGAGACTCGAAAATAGACTTCCAATAGCAATACATATTAACGAATTTCTGTTCGCTATATTTTTTTAAATTTTGTATATATCTTAAATATTCCGATTTCTGAACGCTTGTTTCTACTAAAATGCCTCTATAAATATATACATACATCTACTTAATAGGCTCTAAAGAATACAAATCGTATCGATACCAAAATTAAAAACTTTGCTGATTTTGGTACAGAAACGATATTCATTTCTATACTATAGTAAATATGAATCTTGTAAATAAAGAGTTTGAATTTCATTCATTTTCATTTAGCTTAATTAAAATTTATTAAAACAGATTATTATCTGTTGATGATCTAACTTGCGAGTTTGCAATAATCTTTGAAAATTAATTAGGACACAAATTGTCAAAGATAATAAATGATTTGAAACCAAATTGAAAGTTACGATCTTGATGTGACGTCAGCGATTCGAGGGCTCGGTTCGTTCATGGCGATGTCCTTTTCCATTTTATATCTTGCATAAAATTTATCAGACGAGACAGCGGGGAGGGCGGCTTTGACAGAAACTTCAAATTGAATACAATACAACTTCCAGGTCGGAGCTAGCCAGGAATACAAAGCAATATTCGTTATATACAATAAAGGTAATGTAGTGCAACGTGACAAAGTGACAAGTGACGAATAGCAGGCTTATACACCTCCAGTTTTGATGTGCTTAATTGATGTTTATAACGAATAATAATATGGTCGGTTGTGAGAGGAATTATTGTAAGGATATTTATGCATTTATTTTCATTTATTTTATTAAAAAAGAATAGGGGTACACACGCGTACGTGTTCATTCAACACATTTACAAATTTCCGACCTATGACAGGTTTTGTTTTTATTTAATTTTAAACTTATCACGTATATTCGCATGATTTAAATTTGTTCTTTTTTCAGCCATACGCTGTCTCTACGTGGCCAGTAACTTTTTTTCATCCTCTAAATTTAATTATTTGTTGAATCATCAACAATTGCAATTAAAAATCCTCTTAATTTTTCTGGACATCTACGGATGGAGCTCTTCAAAATGAGACCATAAGCGTTATTTATGTGCGGCCACGTCTACCCATAATTCCTGGGACAAAAAACAGCTTACGCTATTAATATATAAGATTACGTTGAACTAACAACATAAATAAGCATAACAATTGTAACAGTGAAAATGAAGCGAGACAATAACAATACTGGAATAATAATTTAAATGCTCCAAACCCTGGTAATGATTATAAATTATTTCATTTAACAGTATTAAAGGGATTACGATCGAATACTCGAAGCATTTATTATTAACTTATTTGACGTCGATCTGTATATATATGTTTTTATATTACAAGTAAGTTCATCTGGTCTTTATTGCGTTATTTTATTGAAGAATTTTAGCATGTAATTTAATAATTAAGGTATCATGTATTTTATTTGCACTCATACACTAATCAGGTAAGTTATTATATGTGCAGCGCTTTTGGTTTTTAGAAAAAGACATGTAAATATACAGTTTTGTTTCTACGGTAAATAAAATGTTTACAATAATAATTTACTCGAGGATGTCAAAAATTCTGTATGCGTGAGCACTGCCGTTCCTCCCTAACCCTTTCATTTCGTGATTTTCCGTCGGCATCTGATTCTCCGTCCTTTGTCCCACACAAAGACTCTTTACAAAATATTTGCTTACGTCCCCGACGTTTTTGCTTGAGCTAATTTATCCAGCTGTACAAATTTCCCTTTATTTTTCACGTCCTTTTGAGTTTTTCTTGTTAAAGGAAAAACTTTTGGTGTCGTCATGCGTTTAATTTCCTCGCGCATCTCGCTCGTGACTTCTTCAACAAACAATGGCGTCTCCGACTCCGCGTCTTAAACTTCTCGTCGCTATCATTATTCGAAGCTAAATTACGCCGAGGTTCTTATAATGGATGATAGTTTAACGGAGCTTTCACATTGACTGAGTATGTTGTGTGTGTATTTTATAACGAGGAAATTAGTCTAAATATGTGTGCAGATTCAAAATATACTTTGATGTTGTATTATAATTAATACTCAACGAAGCAGACTTAACTGACGTTAATAAAAGCTAGCTTAAATTAAGTCGCTTCTTCAGTGAATCGCTGCGAAAGTTTCTCAGTACTATAAACAATCACTAGAAACTCTCCGAAAGAGACTACATATGGCGACATTGTCACAGCGATAACATAAGTGGCGTTTTGACAAGCAAAACGGCACAAACTTATTCCTGAGTGACTTACATGACTTCCGGCGCTGTACAATGATTATACTAGAACAGCGCTAGATTCGCGTTGTATTGTTTCCTTAGAGAACATCTGCGCGATACACTCATCCCTCGAGACGGCATCTTACATAATTTCATAAGTTAATTTTATGGAGTCTAAAAATGAAAGTCACAAACTTTCTGTTCCAAACGAAATAACGAAAAGTTTTTTATTCCACTTTTATTTACTTCGCGGAATGAATGAGTTTTGTAATAGCGACGTTGTAGCGACACGTCCATACAACTCTTAAAGTTATTATGATTCCGAAAAAACAAATGGATGTTTTAGGCGCGTATCTTGGAATCAAAGCCGTCCTTTTGTTATTCACTCGTACTTGATAATATTGAGAGAAAATAAGAAATTAAGTTCACTTTGGATTGTGGTTCCATCAACCAAGAGCATCTTTTAGCGCATTTTCCAAATTTATTACGTATAATATTTATATCACAACTAAGGTAGGTAGGCGTAAGGCCGATTTGACAACTACATATCGGACTATATTTTAAAGTATTCCTCTTATTAACTTAATTATTACCTATTTGCTTTGCTTAGGGGGATAAGAAGGTTGGTTTTTTTATATTCTTCATTACAGGAGCTAAAACTAGGACGAAACTAATATAAAAATGTGTCCGTCTCAAGTCTTATCGCTTATAACGAAACAAACATCCTTCCGTGATTTGGAAGATGTAATAAGAGTACGGGATACAATATAATCATTGCTTACATATATATTATGAACGATAAAACAATGTGGCTTAGCTTTACATTTAGCTTACAATATTATGCTTAATTTTTCCTTGTAATTTCATCAGATGGTCAAATGGGGTACCTGATAGTAAGTGATCACCATACCCATAAACCCATTAATATTATTGACTTCCTCTTATGTCGTCAGTGCACTTCAAATCTTGTCTCCTTTTCTTAATGGCTCACTCAACCTACAAACTTGAATATAATAATTGCTGTATGGCAGTAGGATATTTGATGAGTAGTTGGTACCTACCAAGTCGGGCTCGCACAAAGCCCTTCCACCAAGAAAAAAAAGTTGTTTAAGTATTTTTACTTCTTTTAATTTGTATTAATTGTAACTTTACAATGGAAATGTAAATATATGTCTTTGTCCTGATTTCGATGCCACGGAGGACGGCGATACGTGAAACATGTGCCTTGAATCTAATTCGGAGCGGAGACAAATCAGACATAATACCCTCACTACGTGCCGAGTTTGTTGAATTTTGGAAGAATAATTGAATCTTATATCATTTATTCCCCTTTGACTCAAAAGAGACAAGTTTTACTCATGCAATTATATTAACTCCTATCTTATACTCAACGAAATGAAATGAAATGAAATTCACGCCTGTTTCATCAATACGGAATGAATTGGGAAGCACTGCTACTTACGTAATAATATGGTGTTGTAAAACTTTCTCAGAAATGCTATATATATACAGGCTTCTTTTTTTAAAATTAAAAATTACATACAACATCAACAACAGCCTGTAAATTTCCCACTGCTGGACTAAGGCCTCCTCTCCCTTTGAGGAGAAGTTTTGGAACATATTCGTCACCACGCTGCTCCAATCCGGGTTGGTGGAATACACATGTGGCCATTTCTATGAAATTGGATACATGCAGCTTTCCTCACGATGTTTTCTTTCACCGCCGAGCACGAGATGAATTATAAACACAAATTAAGCACATGGATATTCAGTGGTGCTTGCCTGGATTTGAACATGTAATCATCGGTTAAGATGCACGCGTTCTAACCGCTAAGCTCGCAAAAATACATAAAAACCGTGAAATTGGGGTAGGAATGCTAGCAAACCCGAATTCTTATCCTCTGGGCAAAGATGAATCAGCTCTCCTGTCAGCAGTAGGCAAGCAATAAGGGAAGGCGTTAAACTTTTAATGAAGTTTTTGAACTGCCACTCTGAAGTCCAAGTGTTTCAACTGCGAATGGGACAAAGACATAATTTGCAATAGGAGACAAATATTTGGATCGTTTGTTCACTTCAACTAAGAGATAGCTAATTTTTTTCGTCCACTTTTTAATGATGAACCTTTGATTCTGTGATGTAGTGTGAAAATATATATATAATAGTTAATTTCCATCTTATTTTATTAAAATATAACGTTACTAATTGAGCAATGAGCTCATTTTATTTTTAAATTTTGATTAAATGTAGACTTTGATGTCTCACAAAGGACATTGTTGTAAGGAGTTTGTCTGTAGTCAATCTCCTTCGGCGGATAATCCTAACTCATATTTAAATGAGAAAGCAATTTTGTTTATTATGCTTTCACGTCTTAACTCACCGATCACAATTACATTTTGAGTCTGCAAACTTCAAAATACCTTGTTGTATACATTGTCAGGGTTACTGCAAAGTGCATAGGGTATATAACATATGCATCTCTTATCTCAAACGTAAAATCGGAATCTTATCTAACTATCGAATAATAAATAATTTTGTAAGGTTCTAAAATGGAGCTTTTTATTTAATGTAGTGTGTTGTTTTGTTTGCAAATAACATAATAAGATGCATTGTTTTGGCGAAGAAAAGATCGGACAAAAGACTTTAATACTTCGAGAAGCAAATCTGTTTGTTTTCAGTTACTTCGCTGAGATACGACATCTTTGTGATTTTTGTGAGTTGCATCACATCGTGTAGTGAGCGATTGACTGACGTAACAAATTTGCCCTGATCAATTACTTCCAACTAAATGGATTAGAATTGTACGTGTAGAGTATGTTTAATCGTCATTTATTTACAAGAGTAAATAGTGTTGTTTCATTAATATACCTACAACTATATAGTTTTATAATATAGTTTCACGAATTTATTTGTAGTAGAATCATAGCTTATATAAAATAATTAAGGTTTTTTATTAAAAAATCTTAGCAGAAGTCTCATCTCACTTATCTTTTTATTAAACAACAATAGACAATCGTATAAAAAAAAACCCACTGAATGACAGTTCTTGAGGTATATGACACCATTTTTGAAAAATGCTACACTTCAATTCTTTCGGTCTACGACTTACGCGCCCACCGAAGCACGGAAGTGTCTCTGCTAACTTACTTAACACCAGGTTCAGGGTACTTCCTGAGATTTTGTCAAATTTCGAACACCTTAAATTTGGATCAACCTGGGATTGAATCAAGGACATGCAGCTTTCAGCAGTTCTTGTAAACTCACTGTTCACGTTGGGTCCTCGTTATGATGAGTATAAAATAGAATATTATGTTTATTCGTAGCTAACGTTTAAAATCAGTTCGTGTTGTCGAATGCATCGGCTTTATGTAAAACATCGGCTTCAATTTATTGGTTAACTGGTTCGGATGATAAGCTGATCGTGTTAATTACATAACACGAGTTATTCTGTGTGTATCATTTTAATTACATATTTTATCTTTGACTTGCAGTCTGACAATTTTATACTATTATGAGTTTTCCTTCTATTTTTATTTAAATTATTTTTGAACGTTTTATTTTATTAAGTATACTTGCTTTAATATCACCCATAGATAAATAAATATTGGTCCGTCATTATCCGTCATTATCGTCAATGACCCACAACCTAGATAACTAAAATGTTATGTCACTCGAGTCTCACGTTGCATTGCCTAATAATACACATGAGATCAAAACCCAACAATATTAAGCTATATATGTATATATATAGTTGTTGCCCGCGGCTTCGCTCGCTTTTAATGGGGCTTCTTGTCATGTATTAGGCAAAAAAGGAGCTAATGTCCGTTTTTGAAGGTCAAGTTTGCTTTATACCAAAGTAGATAGCTAGTGAAAAAGCGTCAGACAGACAGAGTTACTTTCACTTTTATAATATTAAGATAGATTGCTGTCCGGCGGTAGGATGTGAGATTCATGGATAGAATCTACTTAGACCACCGGGTCACCTTTAATATATGTCATAATTGTTAGTAAACATTTTCACCTGACAAACATTATTTGCGATATTATTGTAGCGAATAGCTGGCTTGCATTTCAATGTCTGTTCAATTTTTTATTAGTTAGTCGATCGACTCGTGCATTGATCGAGTCGAGTCGACAACAACTGTTCAAGGCTTCAACTCAATCGGTTGAAAGGTTCAGAAACATACGGGAATATGGGAGTAATAATAGATCTATTTATTATATTTGTAGCACATCACATGACTCCAAATATACCAATAACTATAACTACATGATATAATCGTTAATCGACTTTTAAGTAGTCTAATATTTTTCATTTCATTTAACTTAGGAAGACTCTAAAAAATATGTTGAATACGCAATTATTTTTATTACTTTTTCGTGCATATTCATTTGTTTTAAAATAGTGTTTTGTTTGAAGTCGGTTTTTCTTTTTGTTAAAATTTTTATTTATTTTTTGATTTTCAACCGACTTCCAAAAGGAGGAGGTTATCAATTCGTCTGTATTTTTTTTTTTTTTTTTTATGTTTGTTACCTCATAACTTTTCACTGGGTGGACCGATTTTGATAATTTTTTTTTGTTTGAAAGGTAGTGCTTCCCGTGGGGTCCCATTTTTTTTATTTTTTTTTCCGATGATGGTATCCATGTGAAAACGACATAAGTCTTAAATTTGCATTATGTATATGCGCGACAAATCGGTGAATAACTGAAAATCACGTTAACCAATTTTGATAATTCTTTTTTTTATTATAAAATATATACTTCAAGGGTAATTTGGTGAAAGTTTGGTAAGGTTCTGAGCACAGGATCTATGACAAAGTAACGGAACGGAAGGGAACGGAACAATTCTGAGGAGCACGTTAGCGATACTCAGTCGAATCTTTTATTTATAGGTTATTTGGATATTTGAGTCACCTTCCGTAATATGGTTATGTTTATGTAATTATCATAGTCGAATATTATAATCAACTAGCTACCCACCCCGGCTTCGCACGGGTGCAATACTGATACTAAATATACTACAGAATTTGTGTATTTACGACATCACATCGCAAACTTCTAAAATTATCAGTGTTTCTTTACTATATTGTTCATGTATTATATACACAAACCTTCCCCTTGAATCACACTATCTTTTAAAAAAAACCGCATCAAAATCCGTTGCGTAGATTTAAAGATATAGGGACAGAGAAAGCGACTTTGTTTTATACTATGTAGTGATGGAACTCCTATACGGCTCGCAGTTAGGGTGCGATATGGGGCGAAATTTCTTACTATCTTTAATCAAATTTTGTGTATGTGATGTGATGTAATATGATGTACGAAATATAGTTGGTCTTTTTCAAAGTTTTTTTGCCGAGTTCGATTACAGCTCTTTCGAGGGATCCTTGTAATTTACACCGCGTGACGTATTAAATCCGCATTTTCGAAAGTCTATTATCGTCATATGGATACCATCATCGGAAAAAAATTTAAAAAAAATGGGACCCCACGGGAAGCACTACCTTTCAAACAAAAAAAAATTATCAAAATCGGTCCACCCAGTAAAAAGTTATGAGGTAACAAACATAAAAAAAAAAAAAAAAAAAAAAAAAAAAATACAGGCGAATTGATAACCTCCTCCTTTTGGAAGTCGGTTGAAAAAGCAAACTTCGCTTAGGCTTACCAGCTTAAGCGAAGTTTGTTTTTGTTTTATTAATCGTCATTCTAGATAATGTCAAAAGAAAATGACGTATTTTAAAAATCACTTTAAATTATAATGTTATTGCTAAATTATAAAATGAATAAAATTTGGTAAATGAAAACGACAATAATAATAAGTATGTTAATATTATTAAGGGCTTAGGGAATGAATTAAGAACTCGTAAAATACAAACACAAAAGTTTTAATGCTTTTGTGTTTTCGTAAAAGACCTTTTTATTATTTTTTTTATAAAACTTTACAGTCGTTCTCACCCTTTTTGGGTTTCACATTCAAAATTTTGTAAACTTTTATCTATCGTTGGATTGAATTAAAATCGATTGAGAGATGTATTTGAGTTGGAATGAGAGATGAGAACGCTCAAATCTTGATCGAAGATGCATGTATAAATTCCATATGAATACCATAAAGCTTACGTACGAGATGGCCCAGTGGTTAGAACGTGTGCATCTTAAGCGATGATTACGGATTCAAACACAGGCAAGCACTATACATATGTGCTTAATTTGTTTTTAAAATTCATCTCGGCGGTGAAGGAAAACATTGTGAGGAAACCTGCATGTGTCTAATTTCGTCGAAATTGTGCCACATGTGCATTCCACGAACCCGCATTGGAACAGCGTGGTGGAATATATGTGGTGGGCTACAAACCCTCTCCTTAATGGGAGAGGAGGCCTCAGCCTAGCAGTGGAAAAATTACAGGCTGTTACTTTACTATTTTTTTTAAACAAGGGTTGTAATAATACCATCCTTTTAAGAGATGCTTGATTGAGATTGAGGTAGAGTCGTCAAGATGAAGTAGAAATGAGTCATTTTTCCAGCATTGGAAGTATCATATGCCGTTATTGAAAAGAAAATCCCAGTGTATACAAAATATTTTGTTATCATGTTCTCTTTACTCTAAAGGTACAATTACCGTCAGAGTAAAAACGCCATGTCAATAAAATCAAAGCTAAATGGCGCACTAATAGCGCTGTGGACCTTTTTTCCTATAATTTCGTAACATGTCAACACTGATTTTTATCTCCTGATTCAATTTTCTCTTCATCTTTTTCTTGTTATATTTATTTAAAAGGTCCGTCATTATAACATCTTTATTTTTTCATCTCTCGTAACAAATAAGCGTCTAATGATATCACAGACTGACACTATTTATCATGGAAGTTACGAGAAAAATTCAATCACATTTAATTTGTACTTCGTGTACGGTATGGGTGTATACTTCCTTTATTCTGTAGTTCTGCCACCTCTATGGATGGGGTTTGTTTATTACAGTCATCCACATTAAAGACATATGTATATCAGATTCGTTGTATGTATGTTATTTCATCATATTGAAATTTCTACCTATCCAACAAAATATACAGTAGTAGCTGCACCCATGAATATATAAATCTTATTGCTGAATAATCAATTCAACAGATTAAGAATTTATTTAATTTCAATAAAATTTAACTTTCATACAAACTATCATCCCCTGTTTTAACCCTATAAGGTTGTTGATTTCTAAAGATACATTATTAGTACACCTCCATATCATCGATAGAGAAAACATTTTAAATTTCAAGTCTCTTCAAAAATAGGATTCTCATACAAACTTCCAATCCCCTATCACCCCCTTAGGGGTAGAGTTTTATAAAATCCATTTAGCTGATGTCTACATCCTAAAAGGGTGTACCTACGAAATTTTTAATTTGTAGTTATTTAAATTGTATAGTTTTTTTTATACAATTTAAATTGTATAGGGAGTCGAGATGGCCCAGTGGTTCGAACGCGTGCATCTTAACCGATGATTGCGGGTTCAAACCCAGGCAAGCACCGCTGTTTCATGTGCTTAATTTGTCTTTATAATTCATCTCGTGCTCTGCGGTGAAGGAAAACATCGTGAGGAAACCTGCATGTGACAAATTTCATAGAAATTCTGCCACATGTGTATTCCACCAACCCGCATTGGAACAGCGTGGTGGAATATGTTCCAAACCTTCTCCTCAAAGGGAGAGGAGGCCTTTAGCCCAGCAGTGGGAATTTACAGGCGGTTGTTGTAGTTGTTGTTGTAAATTGTATAGTTTCAGTGATTTCGTGATTAATTATAAAATAATGGTATTTCGCTTTTATATATCTAGATTAGTCTCATCTTAATAAAATTTGTAATGAATTATAAAAAGCCACCAACACGGTTTTTTAGCTTATACCGGGAAGTAGCGACAAGAAACTAAATCAGAAAACAATAATAAGTTTTTAACTTTAAATGCCCATGAATGTGTCACGTGTGTCACGTGTCCGACTAAAAACGTGAATAAATTAAAAATCACACGTTGAATTAAAGCAAATTATGTGCGGTTAAGTGACAATAATTGGAATTGGATTCCCGTTTTAAATTCGTCATGAATAAAGTAATTATTTATTGGCACCGACGCGCTAATTCCACTGATTTGGATATTCAATTCATATTTCATTTGTATATGATATTACTTGACATAATTATTGGAATAAACTAATCAAAATCAAATAATATTTGTATACTTAATTAGTTCGTTTGGATGGTATGAAGTTAATGATCCTGACTAATTAAGGCCACATAGCTTTTTCTCAAGGTATTGTGTACATGTCTATAAATTTGTAAGTATGCGTAAACAATAATACGTTCATCATAGGAAGATAAAATCGACAGGACTGCAGATAGTTCAGGCAAGGTGACATCGCCTCTTGCCCACTGCCTTCTGCCAGACTGTTATGTATTTTATCCCGTGATTAGCAATGTTTGTACGTTGCTTTACTTAGTCTATAGTTAGTAAGATGACGATTCAAAAGTGCTTGAATGAGTATGATTTGATTTGTGCAAGACTATTTTAGTAAGTACCACCCTTTCGTCAAATAAAATGTCGCCAAGCATCAATACTTAGTATTTTTGTGTTTCGGTTTGAATAGTGAGTGACCCAAAATAACTACAGACACAAGGGACGAAGGGGACAGAGCTGAGATGGCCCAGTGGTTAGAACGCGTGCATCTTAACCGATGATCGTGAGTTCAAATCCAGGCAAGCACCACTATATATATATATATGTGCTTAATTTGTGTATATAATTCATCTCGTGCTCGGCGGTGAAGGAAAACATCGTGAGGAAACCTGCATGTGTCTAATTTCATCGAAATTCTGCCACATGTGCATTCCACCAACCCGCATTAGAACAGCGTGGTGGAATATGTTCCAAACCCTCTCCTTAACGGAAGAGGAGGCCTTTCTCAGCAGTGGGAAATTAACGGGCTGTTACTTACTTACTTCTTACTTACAAGGGACGTATCTTAGTTCCCAATGCCTTTGGTGCGCTGGCGAATTAAGGAATAGTTAATATTTCTTACAGCGCCACTTGGTGGTGACTACTTATCATCCGGTGGTCCATTTCTGTATCCGACTACCGATGGAATGAATAAAAAAGTAAAGCGATATTTCGATACAGCAAAAACGTGACAAGTATTTATTATCAGCGACACGGCCAAAATATAACATGATACTAACTGTGACATTTATTTTTATTGACTTGGATCGGATCACATAACTCCCGCCAGACCTACACATGTGAAGCCGATTTGTGTCCGTTCTGAGACATTTGTCGGTAGGAACGTGACACGTGTCTTTATTTTCTCAAACGCGGATAGGAACAACTCCTCCTTGTTTGGGGAGACCCATTACCGTGAGTCAATTCGTGTTCATTTCATCAAAACGTGTTATCGGTACGAAAACTCCGTGTTGACAATTTTTAATCAGGTATTTTTGAGGTGCAAGCGTTTGTATAGTTCCGTATAACACTAATACTATCTCACAAAATATATCTGTTTTGGCGAACGTGCAGTAAAACTCATGTTTTTCTTTGTCAGAAATTCCGCAAACACGTTGACATTTCGTTATTCTGTCACCGAAATTTATGGTTGAAGTTTTGTATTATCCGAGATATATTCGACGATTTCTTTATGTCGCTTTACAAAAATTAGTTATTCTTGCAATGTAGCAGCATTTGTAAATTTTATATACGAGAATATATGTTTATTGCTCTATTTGGGTGAATTCATCGCTTGTCAATTGGGTTGCATTTAAACTTTACCTATACATTGCCTACTTCTAGCTTCCCTCGTTAACATTTCGGAATCTAAATTTGGTGATGTAAGTGGTATTTTTTGTTATATTATTGCCTCATTGGTTTTGTGACAAGACTTATGACTGTAGATCTCGTGGTCCACAAAAACGTTGAGATTTTTTATCGATATATGGTCAGTAACAGCTTGAAAATATCACTCTGGAAGTTAGAAGTGCATACTCTCGTGCTTCCGAAAGCACGTAAAGTTGGTCCTGCGATTTAAGTCTTTCCAATCGAGTCGAAAAACTTTCATAATCCGATAAGTCTATCGGATTATGAAAGAGTGGTAATAAAAAGTGCAGCTGCGTTGGCGCACTATTATTTGTTCTGCCAAGCTATTTAGTTTGGCGGCCGTAACTGAATCGGTCAGAATGATATCATCTTTAAAGTCAATGTCAGACATTTTTAAGAAGACACGACCGTGGTTTGTTTTAAGTTCAGAATCAATGATTTTAATAGAGAATAAATTTTTGTAAAAGCTTGCGTGAAGTAATATATCTACATAGTGAAGTAATATATGTACATCGGCTAGTAATCCATACAAATAATCGGAAGATTGATTTCTAAGTTATATATTCGCATCTGGTGTAATGTCGATAGCTTTAGCATACTCGAACAATGAACGTTATTTTTCTGCGGAATTCTTTTATCTGGTAACCCAATTAATCAGCGAAGTGGCTCGGCGCGAGGCAATTACTCTCACACGCTATTTCTTCCGCTATTTATTGGAATGAACCTTATCGCTACTCTAACTGAATTTCAAGCTAAATTTCTAAAACATTCTCTTTATAGAGAAATTTATAATAATAAAACACTTTGAGTCGAGATGCTGCTGTTTCGCGTTAGGAGGAAAGAGTTTCTGCTTTCTGTGGTTAGGCATGTTTGTAAATTTCTTGATTCCATTATAACTTTTCAATTATTGAATGGATCTGAATGTCTTATATCATTACAATCCTTACATCATCCCGAGTAACAGCTTATAGATACGAATCAGTAAGTTGTCATCGTCCGAGTGGTCGTGTTTATTTTTTACAATAAAGATGAAAAATGTTTTTGTTTTGAAAAATATGTTGTTTAACGATACAAAGAGAAGCCTTCAAGACTATAAACTGATTCTGCATATACAGATATAATTAAACCAATCAAAATTCATTACTTGGTGCTTGACTGGATTCGATCTTGCAATCTGTGTGGTTAAGTCAAGGGTTCTCACCACTAAACCAACTTAGCCCTCGAAAGGCTATGCTTTGTTTTGGTTCATTATAAAATGTATTTTATTATACTGAATATTGTATTATTATTTTACATTCATTATATGTCATATAACTTTATACTTTTAATTATTTTGGCTTTGTATAAATTTCGACTGCGATATTTTTATTCTTATAGTTAAATGTCTGTTACAAAGGTTGTCTGAAAGAGATCGTTGTAGCGATAAGGCCGGCTTGCGCGCTTTTAGCCTGCTGTATATCATGCGCTGTGATAATGTTGTAACATAAAACCGTGATGACCTAATTGATAGAGTATGTGGGACTAAATAGAAGCCCGAAAATGTGTACCGGTCAGAATATATAAGTAACATTATAGTCTACGTAACATCCGGCGCATAAAGCATTGCAGCCTTAATAATTACAATATTCTTCCAGTAGACTTAAAGCATACTTGATTGGACTGGATTTGATACACTGGATGAATTGTTACGGTTGGAATATTGGTTTCATGGAGACGAACTGCCAAGGAAATCAAAGGCTCGGCGCTGAAGGAAAACATCGTGAGGACGAACGCAGGTTGCATGTGTCTAATTTCAAAGAAGTTCTGCCACATGTGAATCCAGCAACTCGCATTGGAGCAGCGTGGTGAAATATCCAAACCTTCTCCTCAAAAGGGAGAGGAGGCCAGCCCAGCAGTGGGAAATTTACAGGCTGTTGTTTCAGTGTGTATTATCGCTGCACCGTGCCACAGGGAGTCCTACGCTACGCTTGCCGATTCGCAGTCTCCAGTCTAGAACCTTCTTGCTGCATCAGCTATAAATTCTTCCGGTCTGTCACCGGCCCACTGCCACTTCAGCTGGCTAATTCTCTGAGCTATGTCGACCACTTTCTTTCGCTGTTAATAGTTACCATTGCATGTTAATTATTAATAAAATATAATACAATATAATGTATCATTTGCCACTTATAAGAACCAAACAAATACAACACATATATAGAAATGCTCTTTGTAATACGGATGTGTACTATTGTTGTTTTTAATTATTGACTAGTGAGCCTTATTTATGTCCTTTGAATGAGACTCAAAGATGTAGTGTGAGACCTAATCTAATAATTAAACTTTGTTTTGAAATTGACACGACGACAATACTTTACTCATATTTTATATATAGTATATAAGTCTGTTCGAGTGCTGCTCAATCATGTACGAGTAACAGAGATTCGTGTTTTATATTATATGAAAAATAGCATTTCAGCGGAAAGTTATTACCGGCTTTACCATGTGGATTATATTATATAGATTTATTTATTTTAAACTGCCTCGTAGGTCTGACAGATAGCTTGTATAGAGTAGTTAGTATAATATTAATAAACCTGGTGTGTACACCGGGTTTCATGGGTACGCCAGTCTGAGATCCTGAGTTTGACTCCCAGCCAATTCAATGTAGGAAAGGTTCATTAGATTTCTATGTTGTCTTGTGTCTGGATGGTTTTGGTACCATCGTTACTTTTCATTTTCTATAACACAAGTGCTTTAGCTACATACATTGAGATCAAAGTAATTTGTGTGATGTTGTCCAATATATTTAAATAAATAAATATTTATTTAATTGCCTTAGCTAGTTAGAGATAGCGGTGTTACTCATTAGGAGGATCTGTCGAGCGATTTGCGGAGACAGGTCTTGCACATAATTTCTCAATTCATGTCGAATTACCGCCCCTTGGATTATGCGAGGGAGGAATCATGTGCGTGTACAGTTCCTGCATAATAATATCTCACGCGTTGGCTTATGTCTGATGAAATGCTTTCCCGACCGAAATTCAGTCTATAGTATTATTTTTTTAGTTATTGGTGTTTGATTGAAATTATCTCTTCTATTACTGTAATATCTATATAAAATACTAACAGGAGGTCGCTTGGAATTGTTTGTGTCAAATATCAAGAAATTTCATTCAATTTACTCTTTAAAATAGGTGACTAATTCGTATTGAATGTCATGAACATTGGATCAGTGGCGTAGCTGTGAAAGCGACACACAGTCAAGCAGTTACTTTCGCATTTATAATATTAGTCAATATCGTAACATGTAAATGTGTCGTTTTCTTCGTTTGTGTTATAATAGTAATTGTATTTTATTTATTTCACCTTGCACTAAAAGTTGTTAGTTTATAAAACCTTCCAGTATTTTTTAGATTGGTTGGCAGCGAATGCTTGTGTGTAATTTGATTTAAAAAGTTCAAAGTAGCACATTGTTATTATTATTAAAAGATAATAGACTTTTTGACTTTCTTATCAAATTGACGGAGTAACAAGTGGCATTATCGCAGCAAACAGTAGTGACCATTTCTAAGATTGTCAATGTGCCATCCACCTTGAGAACTAAGGAGTCATATGCCTCTTGTGCTTTTGGTTAACTCCCATAACCAAGTAAAATAGCAGAGTTATTTTCTGTCTTTAATAGATTGTTTTAAATATACAAAACCCTCCTAATGAATGTTATTTAATTTTGCCGCATTTAAAGGATCATGGTCTGCGCCTTTTGTGTTTGTACCCACTGAACCTGCAGCTTAACCGCGCGAAATTTATAAAACTTTACCTATAGCACTCAAGCCGTCACCTCTGTATCGTGCCCTCGGGAGGGGTGAATTACAAAAGTAGCCTTTGTTATACCCAGACACTCTTACTGTATACATGTTGAATTTAATCTAAATCAGTTCAAGATGTTATAGCAGGGTTACTTTCGCATTTATAATATTAATAAAGATTGTAATATGTAAATTGTTTTCTTTGTGTGTGCGTGTGTGTGAGTCAGTAAAGATGTTTAAATATATAATAAAGAACAATTAAATTGTATCGTGCTATGGACTATTACCGAAGTAACATTTATGGCCTGTTTTGGTTACGTATAAAAATAATTCATCAAATGTGATGGAGTCCTAAAAAGGGAAGGCTATTACGTTTGCAAAGTTTAACAATAGTCGGGACGGCCGGCGAGTGAAATTCGCAATCCCAATTCAAACCCTTGGGCTATTGTTGCGCCCGCTTCTAGTGCAGTAGTGTTGTTGGAGAGGTATAGAGATGTATTAGCCATCGATACGGAGAGATCTGCCTTCTTAAAAGTTACGGAAAATAATTGCTAGTTTTACTTTGATACATTTACTCTTTAATGATTTATAAAGTTATTTTTGACTGATTCGTTAACCATAAAGGGGAAAGTGGCGGATTTGGTATCTGATTATTACCTAAATAATTTATGGTAACTTTTATAGCGTTATTATTTGCAATTCGTTGCACTGTAATCGCGTTCCTGTATATTAGTTCATAGGCAGATGTAAGACTGCGGGGTAATAGGGGAAGGGATCTGATTTACGTAGCACCTTATCCGCCAAACTAAGCTATTGGTCGCTAGTCTAGTGACAAGATCACAAATCTGCACGTTTATCACGTATCTCAGGGAGATAACTTCGTGTCAAGACTTTGTGCAGTAAATGTAAGCACTCTTTAAGTACCAATTCTACGGCTGA
Source organism: Vanessa cardui (assembly GCF_905220365.1). Classification (NCBI taxonomy): domain Eukaryota; kingdom Metazoa; phylum Arthropoda; class Insecta; order Lepidoptera; family Nymphalidae; genus Vanessa; species Vanessa cardui. The sequence continues at coordinate 11,108,988 of NC_061145.1, read as the reverse complement.
CCAGCAACAATTATTGGCTTGTTACAGATTGAAAGTTTACTCGGAGTTAGTCTTACTTGGCACAAATGATAATATTGGCGCCCAAGGTTGTTTGCGAATATTGCGACCACTTACTATCAGATGGCGTATTTTCTCGAGCAAACAAATAAGAAAAAAATCACTTGGTAAAAGCCAGTGTTTTTCATCAATTTGGTTGAATTTTCAGTAATAACCCAAAGCTTGCAAGTTGTTGTGTTGTGTTCCCGGGCGTTGAAACGTACGTGAAGTCGTTGGCCTCGCGCCTGTAATTTTCTCCGGTTGTGTCCCAGCGGAATTTAGGATACGGGGAATGGAGGGATTTGTGCCTGTGCACACATACCTGTAATGTTCTATGTCCAAGGCCGATGCAACTAAATGGGTCAAGGCTAGGATATAATTATAATTAATTTAATTGTATACCTTACTAGCTATGAGAAAAATTAAGGACTATTACATTTATATCATCATACATCAAATTATCAGCTTAACCGACGAGTAAAGCCAAGTCGGAATTTTTCCCATTATATATTCAATAATCTTCGTCCTATTTACAAACAAACCTTCATGACTTATACACCTAAACCTTCCTCGTGGGCCACTCCGATCGTTGGTGACCATGCTATAAGAATCAGATCTTCAGTTTTCGAGGTTTATCGTTCAAATAGACGGACAGATGCAACTGATACTTTGATCAATAAAATAAAATCGGGTCGTAAATGTGATCATAAATTAAGGCTTTGATCGAGGTTTTTTCAGATTTGGACTTCGTCGTGGTCACGTGGCTCATCTCTAGAAAATAAAATCTATATTAATAATATAAATGTAAAAGTAACTCTATCTATCTGTCTGCCGCTCTTTTACAACCAAACCGCTGAAACGAATTTGATGAAATTTGGCATAGAGCAAACTACAATTTAAGAAAGGACATAGGCTACTTTTTTGCCTGACACAAGACAAGCAACACCCTAAAACGCAAGCCTTGGGAGATTTCTAGTATAGAATAAGTAACAAACATCGCGATAAGTTCAATCAAGGAAGCTTATTTTTATCAAAGGCTTGGGAATATGGAGGCTAATGTTTACGTTTTTTACTTGGCTGACGTTCGTTTCGCTCGACTCAATTTAGCGAACAGCTCTTTAGAGTCTCGCTGCACGAAAGTTATAAAAGAAAAACTTATATCTGAAGATTTCTTCAAAGGTTTTGCTAATAATTTTAAATTCAACGTAAAATATTCAAATACTGAAATTATATTAGTAAAATAATATCAGTTATTAGTACGAATCGTATCAGTCTATGCAACAGTCAAATTTTATTGACTGCCTAATGGTCTAGTGGGTAACTAAAAAAAAGCAGATTCCAAATATTTGTAAATAACGTAAGTGACCCGCCGAGTTTCTTTCGCCGTTACTTCTCAGGCGGATATTTGTTTTCCGAACAGGGAAGACAATAAAGGATTTGAAGACCTTTTTATTTTGGTTTTGTAAATCTTTCAATAAGCACGCTGGAATTATATAAGTATGTGGTAAACTTAGATTATTTTACTGTTGAATATATACTTCTTTCATACATATATTGTTAAAAATATCTTAAAATTACGCACATTTTTATGTATTCAAAACTTTAATTCACTTAAGCTTCTGTGTATAACTCCTACAGTCCAAAATTCAGACTGGTGCAGGAACCGCTTAATTCTTGCGTCTAATCAAATTTGATTTGGCTTTTCTTAGCAGTGTATTAAAATATATTCGCTACCGAGATATATTCAATGTTTCAATACCGCAGCACAAATTTCTCTAGAAGTTGTACACGATTGTTATTGCTATTGTGACTATAACGCAGAATTTGACTAAGACAATAAACTTTGCCCGCTGTAATACCATGTTTACGATTCAAATCGCCTCTTAGCATTAAAATCCATTTCGGATATCGTTAATTGCTAGAACGGATTACAATAGTGCACTATCGGGATATAATTTATGGCAGCCGAATGTTTGAACTCGTAGAAGTGAGCTGAGCAATGCAGGTGTGTTACTTGGGGATTTTCATAATGTAATCTAACACAAAATAGATCAAAATGACCCTTTTTAAGTCGGCTCTTAGCGGCACTTTTATAATGTAATGTTACGAGATTGAATAATAAATAATATGATTTGGTGGCGGATTTACAAATTGCCGCTAGTAGGCTATTAAATTTTTGCCGCCCTGACTTTTGAAAATCAATACGTTAGTTATTATACGTATTAACTACGTTTACTGTGAAATTGAAAATATATGATTTTTGTTCTATGGTCCTTATTACATAGGCTTTTTCCCATTATAAGTATGACAGTTAGCTAAATAATATTGCTGTTAGTTACTGAATTATTTTTGCAAGCCGCTATGAAGTGACGAGTATACGTATTACGGACGTAATGTGTATACATATATTTGTTTTTTATTTCTGTAAATAAAAAAAATATTGGCTAAATTTGCCGCCCCTCTAACTCTGCCGCTGTAGGCTCCAGCCTGCTTGTCTATTGGTAAATCCGCCAGTGGTATGATTATGAGATTACCAGTTTGTTATGTAGATTTTACTTGTTACTATTTTTCTTCCAAAAGATTGTCGAAATTAGCTCCAAGACCGTCACGTATAAGATACATAATATTTATTTATTTATATATTTCATACACTTGCGGATCTTCTGGGGACTGCGATTTTTACTATACACATATAATTACTATTACGACGACGATACTCCATCAAAATTTTCTACAATTTATATCAAGATGACATTTTACCTAGGGATTTTCACTGCATGATTTAATCTTTTATTTATAAAATATTATTTTATTGTATAATCTTTTATCTATTATACTCTCTACTGTTATTTCGTATCTCGTATACATTTGGTAGCATAAGATACATAGATTTAAAAAAACATATAAATCGATCATTCCGAGTCGGCTGTTTGGGCATCCCTAACCTTTGTCACACGTCCATCAACTGTCAAATGCCAATCTGTGCACTGGCTCTCTGCTCTCACGCGTCCGTATTTTAATTCGGTTTTCAAGCATTTCAAAAGTGACAATCACATATAAAAAGCTTTATACTTACATACATATGAAAACTTATTATCATTAGTTTTAACGACAAAATAATGTTTATTTTTTTGAGGTGTCCGTCAATGTATATTATTATACCTATTTGTCATTGAGAAATCGTTAAGAAAGGAAAAAACCTTTTACGTAAAAAAGATAAATAATAACATTTAATACAATAACTCGCTGAATTCAATAAAATTAATAATAATTTTAATTATTAATTATGAGTATTTTTAGTATAATTTTAAACATTTATTTTCGTTCGTTTTTGTACATATATGATTAAATAAATAATGCAATCAAAAACTAATAACCGACATAGTAACTTAAACCGAGTACATGAAAATATATTACCAGGGCGACATAACTTAGCAAAGATTTATCAAAACGTCGCTCATAATCCCGCCGTCTCGGCGTTGATTAAAATTTAATTAATTCCCGAACCGCAGTCTGCTATAAGAGGCTGTCAAAAGTGGAACGATTTTAACGTACATATTAAATGTGTACAGAACTGTACAGGGAAGCAGACTATATTAATACGTTTTGTGGTCGAGTTCGAGTTAATTTTTAACTAAAGTAAACCTCCTGAAGAAAGTTTCTCTCCTAGTAAGGCTTGAGCTTATTGAAACCGCTCATGTGACCGATCATGGCTGTCCAGACATGCAGGTTTTCTCACAATGTTTTATTGCTGAGACCAAGATTTGATACATATGTGTACAAAACTTAGAATTTCTTTAGTGTTATAATCGCTTTTATTTTTAACATGTGGTTGCCTGCCACGAGGTTTATCCGAGGGTTCAAAGATTAATCTTGCTCAATTTTGTTACGTTTAACGTAATTCTTCTTCAGCAGTGGAACGAGTTTGAATCGTCTGTATAACTTATCTCAATATATGCATTGCGACATTATTTAATTAATTAATTAATTAATAGCAGTCATTAATACTGTTAGAAATATTAACCATTCCTTACATCACCAATACGCACCAAACTTGGGAACTGAGATGTTATGTCACTTGTGCCTGTAGTTGCACTGGCGTACTCACCCTTCCATCCACAAAATAATACAAAGTATTTTTATTTGGCAGTAGAATATCAGATGATACCTAGCCAAACGGTCTATTAAAACTTTAATAATCTGTACGACCATCTTTGAATTGATTTTCTTCAGTTTAACTAATCCCACATTGACTTCTTGTTGTCTTTTTATCAAACTGCGTTCAGAAATCAGACAGGACTGTGCGTCACGATAAAAAGGCGTTATAAATGGCGACGCGAAGTAATATGAAAATGTCGGTTCGCATCAATCACAAACTTTTCCGTTGACAGGGGAACATGACAGGGGAAGGTTTAAAGTATTAAGTTTTTTTGTCATTAGTTGTAAATTTTAATCTAACTTGTGTATGTTCAAATCTCTTCGAATAATATGGTTTTATTTATTTAAGATTCACCAGTGGTAAATACATCAACACGTACAAAGGTATACAATTTTAATACAACTTAAAACTAAATGCATTACCTATTAAGGTGAATACCACTTGCAGAGATACAGTTGGAGATGACAAACTTACAAATAATTAATTGTTAGTAAATCAAGGTTAATTAAGATTTATAACATTAAGTTATTCAAGTGTAATGGTCACTTATATAAATAGGTAGGCTCTTATAACTGTACGATTTACGAGTAATTTTTTTAATTTTTACTTTACTTACTTGAAACTCCTTTTATTGACCGGGTTATAAGGGATTTCACCCAATAAAACCTCTGCGATGTCAGATCTCGCATGTGTCGGTGAGGCGGCGGAATTGTGCCGATACAACGCATTTGCGGCCCCTTCCGTGCTGTGCTTCATTTGTAGCTGTATATTTTGGATTCGAATCAGGTTCTAGGTAAATAAAAGTTTACTTATAGTATTTTTTGTATTAAGAAATGTTCAGTAACGAACAGATGCTTTAAGAGATTACGCTGATTCAGCTCCGGCATTCTCTCCGGTCATGTCGGATTATGTGAGAGTTACTATGAAAGTATGAGAATAGTTTATGTATATAATTGAAATTAGTTTCATTATAATATCCCTTACATAATTGGTTAATATAAATTCTTAAATACGGCCATAAGATCAAAATATGTTATATTTAACGTATGGTTTTTCATCATTTTAGGTATAACCAAGTACAATCGCGAATAATTCTTTATTTATTCTTTGCCAATAATTTAATGATTTAAGGTTGCTTAGATACGATAACAATTCATACATCTAATTACCTCCAATTAAGTATAAACATTTTGCTGGGACTGCGGATGATAATAGCCCAAGCAGTCAGGATCGAACCTTCGAGCTTTTACATCGCTAGGCCGTAAACATCTGTATTGTGAAGCTTAATACAAATTACATCTCTTTATCATTTATACATTTTTTTATCGAGCGATACCTTATTTTATTAAAGTTGTTACATCATGAGATTGCAATTAGTTGATACGCAAAGTTAAAATTGCATGACAAAATATGACAGCCCATCCTCTAACATATCAGCTAAAGGTAATACGAGGGTTCCATAATTTTGTCGCATAACTTTGACATGGGAAGTTTAAAGTACAGTTTCCACGTCAAGTACAACGCGGCCGACTGTCTTAGTGACGTAATGGATGGTGTCTGCCCTTTGTTTGTTCCTCGATCTAATGCGCTTATATTTGTCTAGATGACCTAGAAACACTAGCTCACCGCTGTCCGTTCTAGATTGGGTTAAGTGCTCAGTAAGAGTACTACGTTTAATGGCGGGCTTGAGCGTTGCTTTGAAATAAAGTAGAGCGTTATGTTGTTGATATACTTTTTTCATCGCAAATATTTTTTTTTTTAATTAGTAAAGTGTTTTAATGAGCAAACATTAAATGCTGCAGGTATAAATGTTACATTTCTGATATAAATATATTATTTAATCAATAAATGCTAAGCCTTCGCCAGACATGAAAGTGAACCTGGGGTCATAGCTATAACCTTTACCAAAACTTTTCAGTAAGTTACTTATTGATTAGCTATATAATAGCTGTTGGTCTAGCGGCTAAACTTTTTACTGCAGATTATGTTCTAATCAAGCGTGAAAAATATACACATAAAAAACAACAACAACAACGACAGCCTGTAAATTTCTCACTGCTGGGCTAAGGCCTCCTCTCCCTTTGAGGAGAAGGTTTGCAACATGTTCCACCACGCTGTTCCAATGCGGGTTGGTGGCATACACATCTGACAGAATATTCAGCACATGAATATTCAGCGGTGCTTGCCTGGGTTTGAACCCGCAATCATCGGCTAAGATGCACGCGTTCTAACCACTGGAATATATATATATCTGATAGATATATCTCTTCATAAAATATACACACTTGAGATCATTCAAATATCTTGATAGAGTGTCGCACTGTAAAAAAAACGGGCCTACTTTATTATCTTGGTCAGCGTAGCAGCTACGCTTGAGTGTGAAGCGTAGCTGCTACGCTAAACGTCATGCGGTTTTACAATGCGTCAGTCAACTATTAGACACTACTTTATCGACTTTTTTGTAACTTTTACAGTCTGTCTAGAAATATAAGTAAGTCTTTAACTACTGAGTAACTATCACGGAGTTAGACAGGAGTAGAACACAGATGCACCTTAATGGTGCTCTACACACTATGTAATATCTCAGGTGCATTACATTTACACCCGATAACATTGTCTGTTGTTATCGAAATCTGTCAGAAGGACATCATGATCATATTGCAACACGTGTTAATAGAGATATCCTTTTTAATAATATACGCAATTGAGGGTTATCGGATTGGCATAAAGAGTTACCTCTGTTTTGTGCGTATTTTATTTAATATCTGCGCATAAGATGAATTACCGATACGCTTTAGGCATATTAAAATTCATTGATGATTTGACACTGTCGGACTACAAACTGTAATCTTAAGATACATATTATATAATATACGTATACGCATACAAATTATGTTGGATATAAAGGATTTATCAAATGTCAATTCTATTGAGACTAATTTAATGTTTTTTGTTTCAGATTTTTCTGCCGGTTTCACATTTACTTTCAAGGTAAGAATGTTAATACATTACTTTGTTCAATTATTCTAAGTTTAATAAATTATCTGAATGCGGTAGTTCTAGATGGTAATTAAGCCACATAGTGAAAATATATAAAGAAATTATATATATTTTATAAGAATGCACATATACACAATGCACTATAAACTGTAAAAGAACCTATATGTAACTGCTAAATAATGAGACCATTTTTTAATGACTTACAGAAAAAAACTGGTACTTAATCCATTATGCATAAAATTTATGCCAGAAAATGAACTCTCTTTCAGAGAAGGCTTCAATGTATAAAATTATTATATTAGAAGCTGTACTTAGCAGTTTAATCTGTATATCTTAAGCAATTGACTTGACTAGCGTGAATATCCACGTATTAAAAATTCGTGATTGTAATCTTTCAAAATGAAACTCATCAGTCATCTGAGTTAACCCGATGACCTTGAAAAAGTAACCAAACCGTAATTAATCTCAGTCTAGCATGTTTCGTAACGGTCAGTGTGTTTTCATTTAAGAACAATTTTCCTGTTCGTCAATTCAGACTACTGTGAAAAATAAACAAGAATGTATGGTTGTATTGTTTTTCATTAGTTGCATACACGCTTTGCAAGCGATTGTCTTTATATGTTCATAGTCGTATTATTGTAGTAGTTATTTAAATATTGACCATTATGTACATTACTTTATAATATTTGTATAATTTTTATGTATACCGATTTTTATGGGTACGTTACTATGAGGTCCCGGGTGCGATTCCTGTCCGAGTCGATGAAGAAAAAGTTCATTCAGGTCTCTATATTGTCTTGGGTCTGGATCTGGTACCGTCGCTACTTCTGATTTTCCATAACACAAGTGCTTTAGCTACTTACGTTGGGATCACAGTAATGTATGTGATGTTGTCCAATAATTTATTTGTCTCCTAAAAACTTCATCTAATTTATCAGTAAAATTCTCTTCTATGATGTGAATAAAGATTCAGAACTTAAGATTATCTCAGTAAACATAAATTTTCAAATGTTTTTATAATTTTCCTCTAGTTTTACCATAAAGTGATTATAGGGTGCTACAATAGACTATTAGATCAGGATATCAGGATTTGTTAATATTTCTTATAGCCATTGTCTCGGTTGATGGTGACCACTTGTTAAAAGGTGAACCATTTGCTTGTCCTCCTATATATATCATTACAAATCGTACAAATTTTCAGACACCCATCGACAAAAAAGTTAAATAAGAATTTATTATTGTGATAGGCTCAAAGGCCTTTGACTTCAAGTTCAAATCCAAGTGTTCTCCCGTAACACTTGAAATAACAAATGAGATTGACGGGTTATCGCATGCAAAGCATAAATGTGTGGCTGACGCACACAAAGGCAGATATCAAACAGTATATCGATGTTCGATAGTCGCATCACAAGCTACTATGAAAGGGTGCTATCTCCATCGGCGACAGCAGATCTCGAGTAAATTGAACCCTTGTCGTATTGACATCGGACTGACGTGAACACACCCTTTTGTGATACAATGTAACTGGGTTGAATATAGCCGGGTTTCAAGCAGGAAATATGAGAATATACGAAAAATTTTTTTCGAATTGCAATAGCGAGTCATTTCTGAAGAATTTTTTTTTAAATTCAATTAGGAATATTTAATTGTGTATGATTTATATAAATTTTATAAGGCTTAATTATAAGATATTTCAAAGATTAAAAAATAATAACAAAATTTGAGTCTGAATAGGTCTTTCCTTATCGATTAAGATTGGGTTATTAGATACGCGATTTCAGAATAATTTAACAAAAAAAAAATTTATACCGCATCTATTATATGTAGTATGTATTTGTCATTGTGTAAGAATGTGTGTTAAAGGAACGGTACATAAGATTTGTTTGTTGAACTAAATCCCGCTAATATAAAACAATTTACACGCAATCTACATAACCCTTATATAATTCCCTTACGTAGCAGTCCTAACAAAGTTACACAATAAATTACTGTCCGGAAGTGTTGCGAACCCTTCGGCAACCTTTGCAGATTAGCGGGACTCCGCGCTGCTGTCTTTGTGTATGATTAATCGCAAAGGGATCACGCGTTCAATGGTCTTATCGCACTGTGTTCTACAACCCTATACGATCATTTTCAATGCTGTACATATAGTGTTATACGCACACATTATTATTATATACCAGCTGAGCCGAAGACCTTGTACGCTTTTGAATTTAACAAAAAATATTGAAGCCTAAGTTACTCCCTATTATATCAGTTTTCCAGTGAAAGTCCCATCAAAATTGGTCCGGCCGTTTCATAGATTCGCCGGAACAAACAGACAGACGGACGAAAATTGTTAAAACATGTTATTTTGGTATATGTATACCATGTAAGCCTCGTGTAAGCCTTCGTGTAAGCCTGCAGGCTCTGTTATTTACCACCCACTCATCATAAATATTCTACTTCCAAGGAACAATGCTTTGTAGGGTTGAAGGTCGAGCCAGTGTCTTTACAGGGACAAGACAGATTTGCCATCTGATGGCATATTTGCCTCTGCGCTTAGATATTTTATACGAAGGCATGGTATTTTGTTAAATTTTGATTTATTTCTTCAACCGATAGTGAGTTCCAAAAGCGTGATAAGGGTACATATCACAGAAAGGCCCTAAATAATAGGGATGTCGTGGATTTAGAGAAGCCGACTGAAACCGAGCGATATACTTAGTTTAATGGTACCCGTGCGGGATCCAAGGCTCTTAACAAAGATAATTAATAAATTCTTATGATAGGAGATTATTCAAAAATTCGAATCTATATTACATACATTATAGACCGTAAGTAAATTATTAGTTATGCTATAGCTAGCTGTGGTATTTTTTTTTTACAATGTACTACTATGCGTACAGGCCATCTGATGATAAATGGTCACAACAGCACAGTTAGAAATATTGCCCACTCTTAATTGATGAATATTATAAGTGTGAAAGTAACCCTGTCTATCTGTCGCTCTTTCACGACCAAAACAATGAACCGAATTTCCAGAATTTGTTATGAAGTAAACCTGAAATCCTAGAAAGGACATAGGCTACTACTACTACTTTTATGCTACTTTTTGCCTGACACATGACAACCAACGCTCTAAAACGCAAGCGAAGCCGCAAGCGACTACTACTACTTAAAATAGTATAGTATAAGGTATGAAATACAATGTACAACAAACAACAACAACAGCCTGTAAATTCCCACTGCTGGGCTAAAGGCCTCCTCTCCCTTTGAGGAGAAGGTTTGGAACATATTCCACCGCGCTGTTCCAATGCGGTTTGGTGGAATACACATGTGGCAGAATTTCTATGAAATTTGTCACATGCAGGTTTCCTCACGATGTTTTCCTTTACCGCTGAGCACGAGATGAATTATAAAGACAAATTAAGCACATGAAACAGCGGTGCTTGCCTGGGTTTGAACCCGCAATCATCGGTTAAGATGCACGCGTTCTAACCACTGGACCATCTCGACACTGCAATACAATGTATTGGAATTAAATTGTGTAATAAACATAGTGAAACATAAGAAGCGCTCAGGATATGAAGATACCAACAAAAAAAAGAAAATACATACTAATTATGTGGAGCGGTTACAGAGTAATGGTAACGAATGGATCGTACAAGTTCTACGGATTCAGTGACAGCGCATCTGTCTTTTGGTTAAGTAATAGGTAACTGCTTTTAAGTTTGAAAAATTGGAAAAACTTGACGTTAGCTCTAGCCTGATTTATTTTTATTCAAACCGACAATTTCTTGAACTATGAAGCTGAGCTACGGCTACGAGATACCTATTGAAAATTAGTACCTGAAAAATGATCATGTATCTTTGCAATTATTACACGTAGACTTGATGTTGCACTTAACATAAATCTGCAAACATAAATCTTACTTAATGTTTCTTAAGGTCGAAGAAAGCTTAGTGCAATCTCGAGCAAACAAACTACTTTTCTTCAGAGTTTTAGTCTGTACTCGATTGATTGGGAAAGACTGTATGGAATATAATGGATTATAAATACCGGATAATAATAAACATTTTTATAAAATACAATCTTAAAATACTAAGCAGCATTATGTTTTACATAAGTAAGATACAATACTTATTTATTTTCTTATATTGAAAAACCATCACGATAACAATACGAGTTGAATGCCTTTGTACCAGGCTCGCAGACATGGCAAGGAGCCAGCGCGGCTGTTTGGCAGCGCGCCAGTACATCGATCGTTATATACCGGGGGTGAAGTTCGAACGCCTCGCGAGCGCTGAAATGTAAATTGCGTCTCGTATTTTGTTCGATTGCGCAATATCGTACTGTTTATTTTAATAGGGGTTCTCTCCGATGATTGAAGTTGTTCTTTTCTACTCGATGTTTGGATTTTCCGAAGTGTAATTTCGTATTGTGATCTTTTCTTCGATCATTCTTTTCTTATACACATTTTAAACTACTGTTGAGTAAAAAGGTTATATAAACACAACTGGGTAACGATAGGGGTCTGTTATAGTAACAAAGGTAAGAGAATGGTTTGTTATAATCAAATGAAAAAGCCAAGCCATAAACCGCACACAGGAACGGGCTGCGGATGCGTTATATCGATGCGATCCCCCATCCTCAGCGGTACGTGTCGATAATGGCTATTGCAGTTTGCACTAATCTTCAATGAATCTCGATAGCTTTTTATCGGCCTGATCTACGAATCAAAACCAGTACCGGTACCAGTATCTTATATCTAGCCACTAGACCAACCAGCTTATTTTATAATTATATTAGGTATACTCTAACGATCCGCTGCAATACTGATACTAAATATGCTACAAAATTTGTTTCTGCCGCATTAAAATTTGTCTTTAGTTTTAAAGCTTACAGAGGGACATAGGGACAGAGAAAGCGATTTATATTATGTAGTGATATAAAAATACAAGGAAAGAAAATAAATACATAGGTATGTGATTTTTGGAATAATTGTTAAAACATCGAGATGTTACGAACTTGATATATAAAAATATTATACTTGAGTATGTTATGTTTAAACCATTAAAACGCGTTAATTACTCCGTACAAACGTATACGGATACAGTTTCTTCTTATCGTGTATTTAATGAACGCGTTTTTTAACTAGACAACAACAATTCCAAAAGTTTACGAACGTGCACACTTATTTCGGAGGAAAAGCGCATCATTAAAACTTAAAATAGAATATCACTGAACATGAAATTTCTTGAGGATAATTTTAACATTAAAACCTTTTTAATAAACTTTTGCATAATAAATAAGTTTAGTATAACTGATTGTATTTTTAGTAGTAGGTACCACAATTACGACAACAGACTGTCAATTTCCCACTGCAGGGCTAAGGCCTCCTCTCCCTTTGAGGAGAAGGTTTCTGCGGGTTGGTGGTTTCATATGTGACAGAATTACATTGAAATTAGACACATCTAGGTTTCCTTACGGTGTTATCCTTCACCGCTGAGCGCAAAATAAATCATAAACAAAATAAAGCACATGAAAATTCAATGATGCTTGCCTGGTTTTTAACCCGCAATCATCGTTTAAAATGTACGAATTCACCACCGCTGGGCCATTTTGGCATAGTAGTACCACAAATAGATAAAAACTTCAACTAACAATTAACGTATGGGTGATACTGTCATGTGTCACCCTCCTGCCAGTTTCGCGTCGAAGCTCTAGGTTTTTAGTGGGTAAGAATCCAATATAACCCAGTTTCCTGGGACCGGATGTTTTTCGAAGATTTCCCCTGAGTCACTCTGTCATAACACAATACAGAGATTTTATTGATAATATAATAATATGAAATAACACGCAGCGCAATCGAGAGTGAGTGTGTTAAAGGAGGCTTATTCGAAAACTTTCTATTTCCTTTTACGAGAGTTTATACTATTTTTATTATTACGCATGTACGTGACGGACACGCGATGAGGCCTTCGCTCCGATACACGAGACAAAGTCACCAAGGACTCGAACATAAAATACATTCGAGCAACACAACAGCGGCTGTGGGAAGCAGCAAACTAACTATTAGTGAATCCCTTGAGTTGAGGGCAGTTTATTTGTTTTACATATGTGAGTTCAGATTCGTCACCAATATTTCAAGTTTGGTTCTTTTGTGGATTATTTTTTTTCGCTGTTACGGTTATTTGATTTTTGTTTTTATCTATACTAATATTATAAATTCGTGATTCTGTTGGTCTGTATCATTTCATATGATGAGTGTGTCATCTTACTGACATGTAATCATAAACTAGATCACATACTTGAAAGCCTTAAAATATAATAACTTTTACCGAGTGAAAACTTCGAAACCCAACTCAACTTACGAGTTGAATATATCTTACATAATGTGCTCATGCGTCGAAACCATATTTAGACGTAATGTGCTTTCCATGGCGACCCACGTCTCGCGAGACGGACGTCGAGAATCTCGCGAGTCATCACGATAAGGAACAATTTTATGATAAAATATCTTTTTTTTTCAATGAATATTTTTTTTTTACTTGAACAAAACATTCGTAGACAATGTCTCGGTAGAATCTACTTTCCGAACCGTTGGTAGCTTCACTTAATTGTAAATTGACTATTCAAAAGTGCTTGTAAAAGTCTACTTGAATAAAGTTTATTTTTATTTTGATTTTGTCGCAATATCGACGAGCTCCACGAACTAAATATAAAAAATATCCCGTATTTAATAACTCTAATAACGATAAAAATGATCGATAAACTTTACAGGGTCTTGTTCGAATATTTTAAACTGAGATATTTAACACAAAGTATTCGAGTATATAATGCAATATTAAAATTTTGTTCAGATTAAATACCTAAACTATTGAAGTAGTCCTTCTGAATTGACGTATAAGAAGTCGGTTCAGTTTCAATAACAACACATTTTTATGATGCCATAAGAGGCCAGGATCGGCTTCAGACGAAATTACTCCTCAACGGTCAACAGCGCAGATGACTTATGAACTTACCTGATACCGCGTATTAAATAAAATTAAAGGGTGGTATGCAATTGAAACTTATAGAGTGAGAAACATTACGTGAACCGAATGTGATACATTAAGTGAAAGAAATAACTTCTTAAGCCTTTAAAAGTTAATAGAGCAATGGTTTGAGAGCCACCTAGCGATATAAAAAGTCGCCCTATCGTAACTCTTGGGCTATTGTCGCTACCATTAAATAGGAATATTTATAATTCCTTAATTAAATAGGGGGGCTATTGTTATTACTCTTTAAAATATAAGAATGAATATACTCTAAGATGTTTTTAACTTTTTAGTTAAATACAAAAATGGTGGCTTAAGGAGATTTACCTCAAATATAAAATAAAATGAAATTAAATTGTTTTATATGATAATAAAATTTAAAATAGCATGTTATAAACCAATTCGTAATAATAATTACACAGATTTTCAACTAATTTAATAATTTAACTAAATACGCCAAATTTAAGTAAGAAAGTAAATACCGAATGTGAGTGGCGCGGTGATTACTCAAAGTAAACCGTACCAGCCATAGTTTACCGGCGAAGTTTTAAGATCATTTCAATGTTTCCTCTCGAGAACAGTTGACTTCGAAAGTTACGGAATGTTCTGAATCGCGGGACTTCATAAAATGTGGTACATAGTTGGAAAATTTACTTCCTAGCGAAGTATACTTACTATTACCTGTTATATACCTACACTTATAGTTATATAATACGCGACTATTATTAGTTATGTACTAATGGAGACTAAACTTTTGAAACCAATAAATAACTATTGCTTGCTTACATCTCAACTGAGCCACCAATCTTGGGTATTAAGGTGTCATGTTCTGTGCCATTAGTGAACTGGTTCACTTATCATTCAAATTGCAAAAAATATTGCTACGGAGATGGCCCGGTGGTTAGAACGCGTGCATCTAAACCGATGATTTCGGGTTCAAACCGATTTGTGTTGTGTTTAATTTGTGTTTATAATTCATCTCGTACTCGGCGGTGAAGGAAACATCGTGAGGAAACCTGCATGTGTCTAATTTCATTGAAATTCGACCACACACCAACCCGCGTCGGAACAGTGTGGTGGAATATGTTCCAAGCCCTCTCCTTAATGGGAAAGGAGGCCACTAGCCCAGCAGTGGGAAATTTACAGGCTGTTACTTTTGCTACGGGTGGTATATATAGTAAGTCGGTCGTGTTAAAAGGGTATATAAGGGTACGCAAGGGCATACCCTTAATGATTTGCACAAAAGACGTTCTCTTTGGTAAGATTTAGATTAATGTATAGTTGTAGCATTACTTTTAGATTAATAATGTTAGTCAATAATTCCCTAAAAAAGCCTTCTGTAATAATAACATTTGTTTAGTGAGGTTTGACTAAGAATCGTCTATTGGTAAAAAAAACAATTAGTCCATAGTTTGTCTATCATACATAAAGAGGCGACATACATGTTTTTTTTTAAATAATTTTTTTATAGCATTTTATTAAAATCAAAATAAAATAATTTAAAAATATGTGCGTAATTTTCAATACAATAATGTTGTATAATTCACCTTAAACTGTGAATTACATAAGATCAGTAACTTAATGACTTAAAGTTTAAATGAATCTCAACTTAACAAGTTTGCTTGCGAGCAATTATCTATCGATAAATGGTTTAAAGTTGCTTTCACATCGGGAACTTAATAACGAGGACTCGAAGTCGTTGCTTTTATAATAACGTGCTGAATGAGGAGAGTCAAACGTTCCAATAGAACTATTATGAGCTCTTTTGAATCATCAAATTACACTAAATATAATGTAAATCTATCAGCTTTGAAATGTAAATTCAAGATAATTAATAACTCGAATGAAGTACACGAGTAACTCTATACTGTTAAATTTAAAACTTACTTTACTCGTTCAGGGTAGATACTATCAAGTATTCTACCGGAAAACAGCAATGGGTAGTATTGTTGTGTTCTAAGTGTAACTACAGGCACAAAGGATTCTACGTTCTGAAGGTTTGTAGCGCATTTGCGAATACGAATGTCTAAGGGTGAAGGTGAGCATATACCATCAGGTGGCCTATTGTCCGACTACCTATACTATAAACAAAAAGTTAATAATTTAGATTTCATCAACCGTGAAAAACGGATCAAAAGAATTGAAAAGTGTAAAATGTGTAATATATCATCATCAAAATCCGTAAAGTTTGAACCCTACTTTGAAATGTCGATTTAAGAAAATTAGAAATTACATTTTTTTAAATGAAAACAATCATCTACACGCTATGATATTTTTAAATTCCTGATTTCCCGAGAGTATAAACTACAAATATTCGATTCTGCGACGACTGGATAGAAACGTAAACTATAATATATAAAATATGTTTAAACTCATGTTTTTTTATGGTATAGGTTGGCGGACGAGCATATGGGCCACCTGATGGTAAGTGGTCACCATCACCCGTAGACAAAAAAGGTGTAAGAAATATTAACTATTCCTTACATCGTCAATGTGCCACCAAACTTGGGAACTAAGATGTTATGTCCCTTGTATCTGTAGTTACACTGGCTCACTCACCCTTCAAACCGGAACACAACAATACTGAGTACCGTTATTTGGCGGTAAAATAACTGATGAGTGGGTGGTACCTACCCAAATGGGCTTGCACAAAGCCCTACCACCAAGTAAAACCTGTTCTGTTTAAACGTAAAAGTATAGAATAAATATAATTACATGGCGAAAGTGTTATTTGAGATATTTATTTATGTGTGTGTGGTACCTATATTATACGTCACGTTACCTGCGCGCGTTTCCTTTTAGAAATTATTTCAAAATTAGTTTTCGCCCGTGGCTTCGCTCGCGTTTTAGGGTGTTGGTGTGTCAGGCAAAAAAGTAACCTATGACCTTTCGTGGAGTTCAAGTTTTCTTCATACCAAATTTCATCAAATTCGGTTCAGCGTTTTGGTCGTGAAAGAGCGACAGATAGAGCTACTTTCACATTTATAATATTAATATGGGGATTATTTCATTAATTTTGCTTGCTTGTTTAAGAGACAAACAAGTTAATCATATATTATATGATTTTAATTACAAAGTGTCTGGTTACGCACAGGTGCAATTAATCAGTTTATAATTAAGACAACGAGACGTGCGCTCAATAAGAAAGAATGTATAGTTTGATAGCGTTTATTTGTACATTACATTATATACGTATACTCTATTTCAACCATTTAAGGAAAAAAGCCAACTAAACTACATTTGACAGCAAATTCACGCGATTTCATTGGTCGAGAGTTTGATTAATCTATGATATTCACTAAGGATTTCAGAAAATATACATACATTTTGATCTGAAACTGGTAGTTGCTAGCTGGTAGCTAGTCAGCAGTCGCAATTTCAAATTGACCTGGAATAATAATAATAAACACCTAAATAGAGAACGTTACTCCTAAAAAGAAAAGTTGACAATAAGGTTACTAAAATATTCACATATTACATAAACAAACCTTACTTGGATGTCATTTTTTATTTTAGTGAAAACCTACAACACAGATACAGACAGAAATAGAAGATGTATATATACGAACTTTTTATAGATTATAGATGCTGAGTATATTTGAGTTGTTATATTTTAATATACACATATATGTATATATCATGGTCTCGCGAGATTTGAGCAGCGCGATGGTGATCACTTACTATCAGTTGAACCATTTATCTGTCTACGAACCCATAAAAAAATGTTGAGCAGATATAGATACTACTTGATTTTACTTGATGGATAGACTTTAGTGCGTCCTTACCGCTTTAGAGCAATACTTAGGATTATTGTTTGTTTGTTTTTTATTTTTTTTTATGTTCAAAGGTCTACAAAACAAAATGTCAATCAAACAAACATATGATTACATTTATCATGATGTAGACACGATGGGTGTTTAATATCTAATATTAAACACCCATCGTGTCTACATCATTATATTAGCGTCTAGTCCACGACAGCAGCAGCGACCAATTATACTTCTTTTTTTGTTTTAGTATGTGTTATTGAAACTATTGAAATATTTTTTAAAACAAATTTTAATGAGGCTATATAGAACGGTCGGTTTATCGGATGTGTAAGCCAGTGTAAGAATATATTAGTTTCCAAAGTTGGTGGCGCATTGGCGATGTAAGGAATTGTTCTAATGGTGCCAACATTAATGGTCAGTGGTAAACACATACCATAAGGTAAAACGTTTGCCAGTCTGCCCGACCGTGCTATAAAAAAATAACAACGTTATACTTATATATTTATATCTAAAATTTAATTTAAAAGCATTTACATTTACAGTCATTGTATAAGATATAAAATTTCATAAACCATGTTTCAAAATCTCTGAAATGCAACCGATATTAGAACGAGATAGAAAATCAAACATTTTTAATGGAACAAACTGAGACAGATGATGGCTATGCAAATTTGCAGCATCGGTCATCTGCCACTAGCCTGCCAGATTCCATCCACTATTAATTGGAATTTCATTGCGACGAGGATTTATAAAATGTATTTTACATTGCACAAATAATAAAGGAATTAAAAATATTGTTTTATTTTATTACTACAACATAATCTTGTATTGTAATTTTTAAAGATAAATAAAAACATAAGGATCATATTCGTAAAAATCAAATCTCAGAAGCGTGTTTTTACTGAAATAAATAGAAAAAGTTCAAACGCGATAATGTATATTAATATTATAAATGTGAATGTTACTCTGTATGTCTGTCTGTCTGTCGCTCTTTCACTACCAAAATCGCTGAACCGAATTTGATGGAATTTGGTAGATATGAAGCAAACTTAATCTCCAAGAAAGGACACAGGCTACTTTTTCATAATCGGATAGTTGTTATTGTATGTTACACGAAACAAACTTGATCATAGAATACAAAATGAATAGTAGTACAAGAGGCGGCGGGCTATTATTTAATAAAAGCTGCGCCCGCGACCTTATACTCGTTTTAATTTAACAAAAAAAAATATTAATGTAGCCTGAGTTGCTCCCTATTATATGAGTTATCTGCTAGTGCCGTCAAAATCGGTCCAGCCGTTCCAGAGATTAGCCGGAACAAACAGACAGACAGACCGACAAAAATTGTAAAAAAAAATATTTTGGTATATGTACCATTTATATACACACATATGCATTGAGTAAAAAAGGGCTATTTTAATATTACAAATAGACACTCCAATTTTATTATATGTATAGATGTATCTGATTATTTCGATGCCAATTTAAATTTTAAATATTTATCGATATTGAACTGTCACACTAAACTACAGATATTTCAATCCTTTAGGACCTCGCGTTCCTGTCATGTTATGCGATCCTAGTACCAACAAAAATGTTTGAATATTTTTTATTTTTAAACGTGTGAAGAATCCGTTATGTAAAGCGAATGAGGTCGGACCCGCCTTTTGTGTACTGTGCCTTTTTTGTTTCGATATTATCTTAATATTTTCAATCTTTTGTAATGTGTTTGATGTTATGTCCTTAGACATAAATAAATTAAAAATAAATATCAAGTAACGACATCCATAAAATATCGTGTTCGATTTTCAAAAATATCAGCATCGGGGTAGTCTTTTTAGGTCACTAGGTTAAACCAAAATAGCACGTGAAGTTTACAACCTTCGGACAAAAGAGATCAGACACTGTTATAAATATATTAATAATTGTAATTTTGAGGAGAGATGAAGATATTCAAATGTACAGTCAGAGTAAGAAAACCTTCGTCAGTTTTCAATTAATAATATTTTGTTAATATTTCGGAATAAAATATTTATCTTCAACCGTTCGATCTTTTAATTAAATTCAATAAAAATACTACAGCAATCGACTTTATGTAAGCAAATTACGTCTCCGGGGAAAACTTTTTGACTTTAACAATTTCAGTAACATTATTGTCTTAAATCTGAACGATTCTCAAATGAAAGGACGAAGGCGAAATAAACTTAGTAATATTCTCTTGCCTTCATTAATTACACTTTGATCCCTCATTCCTCTGTCACCGACTTAAATACTAATTTTCTTTAAGAAGCTTTGGATTCGTTGTTTATGATGTAGAGTTCTTGAAATCGGCAGTTTCGTAAATCTAGTTTAGAGCTGTTCTGAATTGTGGTTCGGCCCAAAATACATGCTCTCGTACTTCACTCGAGAGAGCTCTTACAAGCACTTTTGAATTGGCATTTGCAGTTGTCACATTTTATACCAATAATAGTACATAATATGTTTATTACTCACAAGCATTCATTATATATTTTTATTATTATTTGCAAGCATCAAGCTCTAACTTATGTATAGTAAACAGCGACATTTGCAAAAATATTGACTTTTCATTCGGCTCGTTTCAAAACTGCTAGTAGAATTATTACAATTAATAATTAATAATGCTTCTTATACAAACTTGTGATACTATAAAATCGCTTATCGTGACTGACTATCACGGAAAGCTAAAATTGTAAAGAACGCTGTAATTTAAACATAGGTTTCTTTCAAGTAAAGCAAAGGTTTCCACTCAGAAATTATTTTTGGAAATTCCAATTACAATTGAGATAATGAGATGATACGGCACCTTAACATGAATTTTATCACGCGCAGTCAGGATGGCAGCAGAATTAGTTTGTTTGGTTGTCTTGATCATATACAAAATATTGGTAAATCTTAATTGATATCATATTGTTCGATCCAGCAATGCAAACCGCCCTGTGAATATTACTCGTATCGGGGAGAAGACAAGGCCCGTCGTAACTGCTCATAATAGAAAGCTATTTGTCTCCCTGAAGGGTTCTGGTCGGAGGCAATCGCTCTTCGTATTACCGACAGCCAATAGCAATGAACGTATGCCACGGTAACATTTATATAAATTTTGTTTTTATTTTAAATTCGTTCCAAGTTGTTTACATTCAAAATTGCATTTATAAAAATATAGTTGGAAATTTTTACTCGCAAATTCGGAAAAAAATGTGTTACAAAATATCGTAAAATGTTTGCGTTATATGTGTTTTGAATCGAAAAAGTTTTATACGTGGAGTATAGACGATAAAAATAGATGGGTTTGTGTTATTGTTGGTATCATTTGAAAAAAAAAAACGGGAGTATGGCGGTGAGAGGATCTACGACGTATGCCGTCACGGCACCGTCGATCATCCCCCAAGGCGCGCCAATAGATGAACAAATTAAGGAGGTCTTCTAATTAAATTGTGTTCAATTATTTCTACGTATGTTATGATCACCGAATCTTCAGTTACCGCATCCAATAAATAGTATTCCTTAACTGTTTTTGGAATGTGTGGCAGTATTGAAATCATCAGTTTATTCTGTAATAAATCACTTTGTACTTCACTCATAAAAAGATGAAAACCGAGGTATTTTTTATCTAGATGCGTGTATCCTTAAATGCTATAATAATAACAAACAATTTGATGCCGTTACAAAATTGGGTTCTGTGGTGTTTTTCAGTTTTGTTCTTACAGAATACCAATAATTTAATTGCATATGATTATTTCCTATTAAATGGTCGATGTCAGCTGACAACCGAGTTGTTTGTTGGTTCTTTTCGACATTCTATTCCGGGAATAACGTAAAATTAAAATGTCTAATAAAATATCCATTCAAAAGTGCTTATAATTCTACTTGAATAAAGTATACTTTTGCTTTTATTCGACGCCATCGGTGGCGCATTGCAGTGTCCATACTTACCATTAAGTTATAGCCTGTAAATCTTGAATCGTATTCCTGCACGGTTTATATGTTATATTTGCGTGCTGATACACGTATCATATTTGCTTACGTTTTCGTTTAAGTCTAAGCACAGAGATGAATATTTTACTATCACAATAGAGTTGATAGCGCTATATAATCAAACAACTTACTAATTTTATATAGTAATAGTTTTATTACGGTCTATGTATTTTAGTGTTTAATTTCTCGAATAAATCTCAAGAAGAGCTCGTATTATATAAAGTTAGCGAAATATAATTTTATTATAGATTTTCTCACTTGAGCTGGAAGTATGAAATTTTTAACGAGATCAGGAAACAGTCGGGCTTCGAGTGAACTTCGACTTTTATTAATTTCCGTTTGAGTTCTATCGAAACTATGCTGAAGTTTCATTGAAAAAGTGACGTGTGTTTCTAAGAAATAGTCTTAAAAGGAAAGCAAGTAAAGCAAAGTAAAAGTCTGTAAATTTCCCATTGCTGATATAAGGCCTCATCTTCCATGAAGGAGAGGGAACATTCGGAACATATTCCACCACGCTGTTCCAATGCGGGTTGATGGAATGCACATGTTGCAGAATTTCGATGAAATCAGACACATGCAAGTTTCCTCACGATGTTTTCCTTCACCGCCGAGCACGAGATAAATTATAAACACAAATTAAGCACATATATATGGTGGTGCTTGCCGGGGTTTGAACCCGCAATCATCGGTTAAGATACACGCGTTCTAACCACTGGGCTATCTCAGCTCAATCTTAAAAGATATTACGTAAATCGTCCTACAAACCTTACGTTAAACGATATTTCCGTCAATAGTGCTATTTCCTTTGCAATTTATTTAGCTCTGTCAATTGTTTCTAGTCCAACATCATTAATTATTATTTCTAGAACGTTTCGTCCATTCACCAATCGTAATTTCTTTTTTATTGTTCATTAATTTTCTCTTTCACCGATTGTCATCAGTCGAAATAAAATATGTTTTATTCAACAGCTCTTATAAAACTAAATCTTAAAGTATTTGCGTTAAAGTCTATTATTAAATGTAAAGTTTAACAAATCGCCGAAGAATTATATATTATTAAAGATAGACAAAGGAAAAACTAATCTATCTTTGTTGCATTTAATGAAGGTAGTTTTAGCAACAAAATACCACGAGGATTGCAACAGATAAATAAAATGTAAATTGTGTTCGTGTAGCGAAATTTGCTCTTGATATTCAAATTATATAAAATAATCTGTTCTAAATTAATTCACAAATTCCATTGATAACATTAAATGTGTCAATTAAATGAGCTGAAGCGCTGTCTACCGGATTGTCAGATGTTAAATTCGGCGACATATATTCATATCAGCGACACTTGGCCCCGATCCATCACAATATCACATTAAATCCAATTTTGTAGACCCTTATACTTCACACGACCCTGAGAGCTTGTCTCTATGTTATAAACCGACACTTGACGCGAGAAATTTCCGCGGTATGATGGAATCATTGAAGCGTACACGATATACTACTATTACAAGTATACATGTTAAAAATATATACTAAAATAGCCATTTTATTAAGTCAAATTCATGTTTTCTATTCATTTGTATAAATTCTTTGAAATTATAGTTTATAAAAGTAATCATTATAAATCAAAATGTATTAAGTTGAGAAAAAGAGTAACTACTATTGTTCTCGTAGATGTTTCTTCGTCTCTCGTAACCTCTACATTACGAATCGGTTAAATACTTATAAAAACATTTTGTGCAACCTAAAAATACTAAAGTTTCAGCTATTTCGTTGAAAACTAAAGTATTAAATTATAGAATATTAAATTAAATCTTATAACATTTTTTAAATCTATTTAAGAACTAATCGAAACTGAACTATTTAGTTGGATGTGACACTAAAATATTTAGTGAATATGACAATGGTGGACAAAAGTCTCTATTTTGCTAAGCATAAATTTTAGGGCTAAATCCAGTACGGTATCGTGGTAGAGTAGTGTAGCAGTACAAGTAACATCAAGTAAATAGTTGCCAATGCGGGTTTATTTACGTTTGACGTTCAACTTTTACAAACCATTATTACTTGCTTTTGAGTTACACTTCCTAACTTTTCATGTGTATTATATTAATTTTGATGAAATCCAATTTCCAATATCAAACAGATTCGATAGTGCTTACACAATCTTACTCGGATCAAATATATTATGGTTTTATTTTTTAATTAGTTATTGGACCAGTAACAATACCTGAACATATTGATACTTACATGGACCATCTGATGGAAAATGGTCAATATCCAAATAAGTATGACGTTGTTATTAATTCTTACAAAAGCAATATACCTCGAGAACTGAGATGTAATATCTATAATAACATCCGTGAAGTTACTCCGGTTCACACTTCAACCGGAACTCTACAGTGCTACGAATGACTGTATGTTTATTTATACATAAAATAAAATTGGAGTAGTAAGCGGTTTTTGCATATTCCGAAATAACATTTTTACAATTTATATCTGTTTGACTGTCTGTGTTCGGGTTAATCTCTAGAACCGCTGGACCGATTTTGACTGGGTTTTCTCTGGCAGTTAGCTGATGTACGAGTCGAGATGGCCCAGTGAGTCGAGATGACCCAGTGGTTAGAACGCGTGCATCTTATACAGATAATTGCGGGTTCAAACCCAGGCAAGCACCGCTGATTCATGTGTTTAATTTGTCTTTATAATTCATCTCGTGCTCAGCGGTGAAGGAAAACATCGTGAGGAAACCTGTTTGTGACAAATTTCATAGAAATTGTGCCACGTATTGCACCAACCCGCATTGGAACAGCGTGGTGGAACATGTTCCAAACCTTCTCCTCAAAGGGAGAGGAGGCCTTTAGCCCAGCAGTGGGAATTTACAGGCTGTCGTTGTTTGTTGCTACATTTTTTTTGTTAAATCAATCGCGTACAAAGTCGCGGGCGCAGCTAGTAGGCTTTATCAACAGCATTCTTATATATAGTAGTATATGCAATAAGTAAAGCCTATCAAGTAAATTGGATGATAAATGAATATCTTACATAGAATATTTTTCATAAATACAATGTTCAATTTATATATACGAGTACATATTATTGACAAGGATGCTGTTCATACTTATTTCGTTAGCTAAATTAATTGTATTGACGTCACTAATAATTAATTTAAGGGTGAGACATAACCTAACTAAGATAGCTGTATTCGGGAGTCACGTGGGATCCATATCAGATATCCCGGTCGCATTGTATTGTTTGACAAGGTTGTACAAATAGTATTTAATATGCAAATACGTATTTACGAGTTGATTTAGATGCTTCATTATAGTTGTGCCCATTGTGTAATAAGGAATATATGGCATTTATATAGGCTACGTAAACACTATTTAAGGGTCCGTAAAGATAGCAGAACTAGTTGGTATTGTGTCCCAACTCGATCGTTTATCAATATTAACATGAGATTTAAATTAATGTCTTTTGCATAAAGTTAGCTGTATATTAGTATTGTATAAAGTAAAAGTAAAGTAACAGCCTGTAAATTACCCACTGCTGGGCTAAGGCCTCTTCTTCCATTAAGGAGAGGGATTGGAACATATTCCACCACGCTGTTCCAATGCGGGTTGGTGGAATGCACATGTGGCAGAATTTCTATGAAATATTATTTGTCACATGCAGGTTTCCTCACGATGTTTTCCTTCACCGCTGAGCACGAGATGAATTATAAAGACAAATTAAGCACATGAATGCACGCGTTCTAACCACTGGGCCATCTCTGCTCTGTGTATTGTATTATTATTATATTTGTACTTGTTATGTACTTGGTAGGAGGACATGTCTGGGAAGGTATCATACACTCATTTGATATTCTACCGCCGAACAGGAGTCACTAATATTGTTGTAAGGATAAGTTAGCCGGTGTATTTATGTTCAGTGTAATGTTGTTTCCAGGATTAAAGAGCCGATGTCTATGGGTGATCAAAGTCAAAGACAAAAATGTGAATTAAATATGGGAGTGTTACACTTGCTTATTGATAGTCAAAATGTACCACTTGCCATCAGGTGGTGCGTTCGCTCACCCGGCTAACTATATCATAAAAATAATAATAATCATTTGGTTAAACTGCGCATTTTCCCGCCGCTCGTAAAATCATAAACTAAGAAACCCATATTCCGCCATCCGTTACGGTCGTTTGTCGCTGAAAGGCTTTTATAAAGCCATTTTAAACCTCGCGTGTCGTGGATTTGTAGAGTAGATTTCGATTCTAACGATTGATCGTATTCGTACCATTTGTTAGTCTTGCAATATTGCAAAGTTCTATATTCAGACAAATTTAGCAAAATTATTTTATGAAGTCTTACCGAACCCTAATGTCCGAATGGTTGGAACACAGCGAAAGGTCACAGGTTTAAATCCAAGTAACCCTCAAACTTTGAGAATTACATCATCGACTCTACATGTCGAATAAAGTTTAACCACATACATATGCTGTATATATTCACCATTTCGGATACATGGATGGAGTCGCTTCGTGGAAATTACTCCAAATCTTTTTTCAAAATGTACCCATAGGCTGAAATTGGCTTCTCTTTAGCAACACTATTTTTCTTTCAGTCATATATCTCTAAATTGGCCTGTGTCTGACTCGTCAGTGTCGGGTTTCAGTAAAACACGACGCAGATAAACAAAGAGGGACAAAGATAATATCAGAGTGTACGAAAAACAGTGACAATTTGTCACGCTCGGTGCCCCCGTGATAACTGCGGCCGACAAGTTTTGACCCCAATTATTTTTCTATTCGTCGGCGCTTCACTTTCAGCTTCCCGGCCCGGTGGGGATTGCGAAAATAATAGTTTGCGATATTCTAGCAACGTAATGAAAATAAAGTAGGTTTTCGTCGACGAAGCTGAAATTTTATTGAACACAGCAATAGTCCCTATATGCTCTACTGATGGGATAATTCATATTTTCGCTGAAGGATTGGAGAGTATACTCCATGTACATTGTTTCACAGTACATGAGTACAAGTATCAAGTACTGATGATCGATAGCAAACCTTGCGAATGAAACGATCGCCTCCTGGCTATTTCATCTCATATTGAATTGTTTATATAATATATGAGACAAACAACAAAAAAAAACCCGCTGAGTTTCTTTCGCCGGTTCTTGTCAGGTCAGGGTATTTTTTTTCCGAACCGGTGGTAGTGTTTAAATTGACCATCAATAAGAAAGTGTAATGCTTCTATATTGAATAAAGTTATTTGAGTTTGAGTACGAACTAGTGGTGGTCGCCACTTTAATCTTACAATCTCTAATTAAAAATCGCGCGATCTTACCAACAACCCTTTCCTTAATTAAACTTAATTTCGAGGTATGTTCTTGTACGAAATGTTTTATTCGAAACTAAGATATATTATTTCGAAGTGTATCACACAGAATTTCCAAAAATATGTAACAATGTAATAATAGTAACTCCCCATTTGGCTCACTCGCCGTAACGGCTTGCCAAGTAATGGTTATCGTTATGTTAAGGAAAAGCTTTTGCCGAATCGCTACTCGAGAAATATTTACTACCATACGTATCGTCGTAATTATTTATATATGTATTTAAGGTTTGTAGTTTCTTAGTGGTAGGCTTTTATTTAAGCCATTAGGTACCAAAACACTCAACGTATATTATTACAGCAAGCTGTAAGTAGGTGAATGTGTGAAGGGACATAACATATCAGTTCTGAAGGTTATTAGGGTATCGTTTATATAAGAAATAGTTGAAATTTCATACTGTCTCTATAAGCGGTGATAACCACTTACTATTTATGTTCCAATTGACAGTTACAGCCTTCCTATAATATAAGTAAAGAGTCTATTTTGTATGCTTATTCCTTTAACGTTTAACAATTTTTTGCCTCTTTTGGTGATTTTATATTGCTGCTTGAAAATAAATTAAATCAAAATACACTTTATTGTACACCAGTAAATAAATCACATAGACACGGTTAGGAAAGATGTACAAGAGGCGTATAAATATGTATATATTTCGTCGTTTTTTTTTTAAAAAACAATCATAATATTTCAATTTTCTTGACAAATATTCATGACAAAGTTAATTTTTTTTTCGTGATAAAAATCTACGTATAGACGATTAAATAAATTCAGCATTAGTTGAATTTCGTGGAGCAGAAATAACTTAATTGTATTAAATAAAATAAAAAAAATTCAATTTTTTGTATAGAGATCTTAAAAGTGTCTCAGCTGTACATTCAATATTGATGGAATGAAGGAGATGCTAGTCGCGCTTAAAAAATACTGACAACCTCCTTGGTCGAGTAGCGTGTCCACTGGTTTTCATGGGTACACCACTCCGAAGTTCCGAGTTCGATTCCCGGCCGAATCGATGTAGAAAAACTTTATTAGTTTTCTATGTTGTCTTGGATCTGGGTGTTTGGGATGCCGTCGTTACTTCTGATCTTCCATAAACACGAGTGCTTTAGCTACTTTAATTGAGATCAGAGCAATGTATGTGAAGTTTTCTAATATTTATTTATATACTTCAACCGGCGAATTTTATTTGATGTTACCAGTCCGTACTGGTTCACATAATGTTGTCTTAAATTTTCGCGATTATTACACATTGAAATAAAACTAGTTATTATTTATTTATTTATGTTCATTTATTATTTATTTATGTTCATTTAAATAAAAATAGGTTTGTTTTGCTGATCTCCGTCGACGATTTATGATGAACACGTTTGAAAAGAATAAATATGAAAAATATTGAAATATCGTCGCTCACGTGAAAATTTAATTAAACACAGTTCAGTAGTTTTCACGGACCGTTGATTGCAAACAGTTGAAAAATTGGTTTGTTTACGCTCATTTATTGGTGAAAATATCGATAAATTTTTATTTTATCATGAACTTGAAAAATAAATGTATCTCTTTTTTTAAATTACGATGTTGTTTTTCAGTTTTTTTTATAGAAGTTGTTGTCACATCACACACTGTTTACGACAGAGAGAAACGTATCCAACAAGGCTTGCTCAAATCTCACAGTCAAGTGAAATGTATTTGGGCTAGAAGTATATTTGTCTTAAAAATATACAGAGAAAATAATTCGCTAAAGAATATTGGTTGTTTGCTAAATTCATGCGTTCTGAAATTAAAAATATCATATTTTAAGGAACGACAAAATTGTATATATTTTTTTATGTTATAGGTAGGCGGACGAGCATATGGGCCACCTGATGGCTAGTGGTGACCATCACCCATAGGCAATGACGCTGTAAAAAATATTAACTATTCCTTACATCGTCAATGTGCCACCAACCTTGGGAACTAAGATGTTATGTCCCTTGTGCTTGTAGTTCCACTGGCTCACTCATCCTTCAAACCGGACCACAACAATAATGAGTACTGTTATTTGGTGGTAGAATAACTGATGAGTGGGTGGTACCTACCCAGACGGGCTAGCACAAATCCCTACCACCAAGTAATTTAAAAATTAAATGAAACCGTGAGAGAAATAAATGTAATTAGTGCTGCATTAAATTTCAAAGATACTCTAGTTTTTATTAAAGAAATACATATTCTATAAAAATGAGTTTTTTTTTATAGCGAGATGTGACGTTAGAGATTAAGTAATTAAAATTAAATATAGAAACGTATTGAATGCAACAACTTTCACATATTTTATTAACCATAAGAATAAAACATATATACAGTAATCTTGAAGAAAATAAAATTATTTTTTAAGCTGGACAAAGTCGGACAGCTAGTCTTTCAATAAAAACTAATTCTAAGCGTTCAGATATGAATTAAATTATACGGTGAATAAGCGACAATATTTCGTAGACGCTGCTACGCCGTAGCATAATTGATATCGTAGCTGTCTCGTAGTATGTACATGTACCTCTATCACCAAAGAAATATTAATTGATTACCAAGTGCCTGATTAATTGCTAGTTAATTATTATGTTGTGGTTATTTGTTGATTATATTTATAGTTATGTAGATTAAGATTAATTAACGTTAATCATGCCTTAGCTCTATTCAGTGAGAATGTTTTGGAGCTTAGAGCATATGGCTAAATGTTGAACGAAGTGACTGTATAATTTGTTTTTAGCATGACTCATTAATTATTTCTTAATTTTTTCAGTAAACATGTAAAAAATATCGACAGGATTTATAATATGATCAAATTTCTTCCCCATAGAAAAAGGTTTGACTTTATGGATTCCGTTGTAAATTAAAAATAAAAAAAACATCACGTATATGACAATTAAGTTTATTGTTTTCTATCCAGCTGGGTTTAGTCTTAACTACAATAGATTCAATCCACCTTATAATAATATATATGTATGTATAAATAATACATGTGAGATGCGACTTTTACGTTTTATTTCAGTAATTATCACTTATAACACAGTGGACAAGGAATCCGACTTCCTATAAAATATCTGGTCGTTTTATTGATACAATCTGAAGACATTTATTCACTCATTTGCCATCTTCAAATACGATTAAATTTATCATCATCATCAGCCTGTAAATTTTTCACTTTTGGCTAAGGCCTCCTCTCCCTTTGAGGAGAAGGTTTGGAACGTATTACACCACGCTGTTCCAATGCGGGTTGGTGGAATACACATGTGGTAGAATTTTTATGAAATTATACACATGCAGGTTTCGTGCATATTTTCCTTCACCGCCGAGCACTAGATGAATTTGAAACACAAATTAAGCACATGAATATTCAGTGATTCTTGCCTGGGTTGAACCTGCTATCATTGGTTAAGATGAACGCGTTTTAACCATGGGCCATCTCGACTAAGTATATATATCCGGCGAATAAGTAACTGGGTCACATATCCCATATTTAGTCAGGTCGTCTGTCGGTGTATTGGTCGAAATTGGGTCGGTCGCAATCCGCGGAGTATCAAACTGGGGCACCTGCTGACTATTATTATTCCGGCTACCTGACTTTATTCTAAAAATAGTTCGCCTTGTTTTCTTAAGGCGGCTACAAAAAATATCGGATGTGATACGTTTTTGCAATTAAACTCAGGTTCGCTAATTAACGTGGATTTCACAAGCTCTTTTGAATTGTTGATATTTGAGGAAGTGTCTGTTTTTTTTTACTATTTACTTATTTCCTACCGGTATTCCATCCACTCACACACACATACATTTCGTTATTAATTTAAGGTTTTGAAGGCAATTATAAGCGTAACGCCTGGAGTAAGGCTCGGGTTCCATCATAGGACACTAATTACTGTCAATAACAGCATTGTAAATCTGTTTATTTGAAAAGATCAACTATGCGAGTTTCTTGCCGTTTCTTCTTACTAGAAGCTGCTTACCGAAACGGTGGTAGTATTTAATTATTGACGATTCAAAAACGCTTCATTGTGAAGTTTACTTGATTAAAATTGATTTGATTTGATGTATATAATATCTTAGAGCCAATGGTTGGAACCGCATTGGCTGTATACGGTGATGTGATTTTTCTTATCTTACTTCATTTGAAAAAATAAACTCTTTTAATAAATATTGTATATCTAAATAGTAGTAAATTCGTTTCAAGATAATTTACTTTATCAGCTACTGTGTACATTACGTACGTAAAGTGCTCATAGTTGTTGATTTTTGTCAATCAATTGGCCCGCGATATATTGTACAAATATATCGACCTTTAAACATAACTTATTTTAATATTAAATTCCCAAAAAAAAACATATAAAAAGAGTTTTGCTATAAAAATTCAGTACATTTTATTAAAATTGGAAGTTAGTCCGTCCGAAATACGTAAAAAGCGTGCGTACAACTTTCGGAGTTTGGAAACTGATGCTTTTAGGATTGAAACATAAACTTTTAAAAACAAGCCTTAATGGACAGCTAGTAAGTACATGTTACGTATACTCGTGGGGAGTAGAAATTTTGTATTATATTTGTTCAATTTATGTCGAATATTATGTGTAACATGTCCAAAAGAACTTGTCTTGTAAAGGGGCCCAAAAGGGTTGTAGCAACCGGTGACCTTTCCGAACCGATGATACATTTTAATTCGAAAAATCATAAGTATAATGCTTCTTTGTTACATAAAGGATTTTGGTAGAAGATGGCGATATCAAATTCACTTGATCACGAGGTGTCTATAAAATTTATCGTATGCTCGCTGATAAAGGAACAAATTGCATGGACACCTTAAAATATTAGTATGAATCTTTGCTGTAATATGTTAACCAAACCGTATGTTACAGAATCGTGGAAAAGTCTACAAGCTTTTCCCTATGAGGAGTGGGGCTCTTGACTTTTTCATCTCGTTTACATTTTTTTATATTAAAACTGGTATTTTAATGTAATAAAATTAATTTTGTTTGCGTTAACGAAACACTTATAAAATGATATGGCTTATATTATTATATTTTTGTAAAATCTTCCGACTTTAACGATTCATTCATCTCACTTAATAAATTGAAAAACTATTATGAGATGTATCGGGTAATTTACTCACTGTCCTGTCAGCTGATATAAACCGCAATCAATATAGACTTTGATATACACTTAAATATATTGATTTTTAATAACAGGTTACTAAGTAATATGTAATAAAAGTTATTCTGTGAAAAATTCTTATTGGATGACTTCGCAGCGATGTGAGCAGAATCGCTTTGCCTTCTCGACACTTGAATTATCTGGATGAGTCGAAAGGATCGTTACTCCGAAACGGGTCTTATCGTTTATGTAGTGAGAAAATGGAAAAATTGAAAATATAATCGTGCTAAATGTTATTGAATATCATAAAATCATAATCGAAGGATAATAATTTTATCTAAACTTGTAATATACTCGTAATACTATTGTTGTTACGCTTCAAAAAGTAATATTACTGGATAGTAATATTACTTTTTGAAGCGTAACAAGTAACTACATCTATTATAATCTTATTCATATCATTGTAAATACTAAAATGTGCAAACTAAAAGTAATAGAGCAATAGAAAAAGATGCTGGAGCAAGGCCATTTATAACTTGAAAGTAAGATTTGAAGCTTATTCCACCACGTTGCTCCTACTATGGTGGGTGGATGAACATGTGGCAGATTTTTCTCCAACATATGCAGGTTTTCTCACGATGCTTTCCTTCACCTAAATTATTGTAATAGTACAGGCTACAACTTTCCTTCGGCCGAGAGTCACATTTTTAACAACATGGCTATACTGAATTGTATATTCATCTGCAACTTTATTTTTTCAATGGCTTTTTTTAACTTGAGCTTTTTTTTAAATGGAAAATCGGTTGAAGCGAATCGAATTTTAAATACAGTAAAACGTTTATTTCAAAGTTGATATCTATATTGTCTGTAACAAAACATTTGGTTACGAACTAAAAAAAATATTTAAATACTGTCACATATGAAATGTTTTTGTTATTGGGGCGTTTTTCTGGTTATTTCGAGCGGAAAATTAATACACAATAGTTTTATCAAACGCGAAAAATTTGCGTTTTATTGTTTAATTTGTAATAGTTCCTCGATTTCAGCTAGCGATGCATCGTGGTTTTGTCAAAAAATCAAAATCAAAATCAAAATAAACTTTATTCAAGTAGGCTTTTATAAGCACTTTTGAATCGTCATTTTACAATTAAGTGAAGCTACCACCGGTTCGGAAAGTAGATTCTACCGAGAAGAACCGGCAAGAAACTCAGTAGTTACTCTTTTTTAACATTTAAAAAATACAACGTCATGTTAATTAAATACAATTATTTCAATTAATGTATCCTGCTTGGAAGTCAACAGGTATTAACTCCACGCTTTTTTATCATCTACAAAATCTTGTATCGAATAGTATGCTTTTTCTACCAATGTATTTTTAACAAACGATTTAAATTTACTAAACGGCAAAGTTAAAAATTTCTGCGGAATTTTATTATAGAAACGGATACCTTGCCCCAAGAAGGATCCATTGACTTTGCGGAGTCGGAAACTTGGCGTTATAAGTTTATCCTTACTTCTAGTGCATATACAATGATTATCACTGATTTTATCAAAGTGATCAATGTTACTGTGAATATACATGATATTGTTGTAAATATATTGCGACGCAACAGTAAGTATTCCTATTCTGTTAAAAACATCCCGAAGAGAGTCTCTAGCTCCAAGATTATAAATAAACCGAATTGCTCTCTTTTGTAAAATAAAGACAGATTCAATATCTGCAGCGTTACCCCAAAGTAATATGCCATATGACATAATACTGTGAAAATAACCAAAATAAACTAAACGAGCGGTATCAATATCAGTTAGTTGTCTAACTTTTCTAACCGCGTATGTTGCGGAGCTGAGTCTTCCTGTTAGGGATGATAAATGAGAGGTCCACTGAAGTCTGGAATCCAATTCTATTCCTAAAAACACCGTAGTATCAGCTACTTCAAGACGGTCACCATTTAAAGATATATTATAATTTTGCTTTCTAACATTAGGTAGGGTAAAAACTACACATTTTGTTTTTTGAGCATTCAAAACTAAATTATTTACTGTAAACCAATTGTGTATCTGTGATAATGCACCGTTCACATCGTCATAGTCATTTTTTTTCCTGTCAACCTTAAAAATCAGCGAAGTATCGTCAGCAAACAACACTATATCACAAATACCCTTAACATAGAAAGGAAGATCATTTATATATACTAGGAATAGAAAGGGACCCAAAATTGAACCTTGTGGAACTCCCATTTTTAACGTAGATCCAGAAGACTTTATTCCATTAATGAAAACTTACTGGATTCTTTGACTTAAATATGAAGCGATGAGATCAAGAGCTTTACCTTTAACACCGTAATATTTGAGCTTATAAAGAAGCGTTTCGTGTTCTACACAATCGAATGCTTTAGATAAATCACAGAATACTCCAATAGCGTTCTGTGATTTCTCCCAAGCATCGTAAATATGTTTGAGAAGCGCAATTCCCGCATCAGTTGTCGAGCGACCTCTTCTAAAACCGAATTGCTCACCATGAAAAATAGCATTTTTACCGAAATGGACGAGAAGTTGATTTAAAATAATTTTTTCGAAAATTTTACTTAAGGATGGGAGTATTGAAATAGGCCTGTAATTACCGGGATCGCTTCTGTTTCCAGTTTTAAAAAGTGGTAAAACTTTACTACATTTTAGCAAGTTAGGAAATGAACCCGTGTCCAAACTCTTGTTAAAAATTACTGCTATATACGGAGCAATATCGTATATGATGTTATTAAAAAATTTTACCGAAATGCCCCATATGTCGTTAGTTTTTTTAATATTTATAGTTTTAAATACTTTTATGACATCTATTGCAGAAACCGTTTCAAATGAAAAATCAATAACGCATTTAGAAACACTATTATTTAATAACCTAGCTGCATTTGATGTAGATGATTTTAAATGAAATGTTATTTTATGGGGTACTTTATCAAAAAATGATTCAAATAAATTAGCAACCTCTAATTCAGAACTCGTGTATCTACTACCTGTGTTCAATTCTATTGGTATCATTTCCTTTTTGGGTTTTCCACTAACACTACTAATAACATCCCATGTGGCTTTAATTCTATTATCAGAATTCAGGATTTTTTTCTTTAAATATAAGGACTTAGCAGAAATGCATACTGTTTTAAAAATTTTGGAATATTTAATGATATATTCTAAAAAGGCTACGCTTCGATTCCACCGCCTCATATCATATAAGTCGTATAATTTATTTCTACTTTTATAAATACCAACAGTAGCCCAGTCACTAAACTTTAATTTTGTGTTACTATAACATGATTTCATTTTAAATATATTGTTAAATTCTTTTAGTATTACTTCAAAAAATGAATTATAAAGCTCATTTGGATCCTGTGTCGTAAGATCTAGATTAGACAATTTATACGCCACAATATCTTTAAAACAATGTAATTTGTTAGCCGTTATTGGCCTGTATGTTATTTTTTTTAAGTGATTTATTTCTTTGTGTTTTAATGAAAACTTCTGACCACAATGGTCAGAAGTTAAATTATTTATAATTGATACTTCATATATTTCACAGTCACAGAACACATTATCAATACACGTAGAAGTGCCGTCGGTTATTCGCGTCGGTTCATTAACTCTATGAGTTAAATTAAATGACATAAACAAGGCAACCAACCGAACACTTAAAGTAGTTTCTTTAAGTAAGTCGACGTTAAAGTCCCCACATACAATTATATATTTATTAGTTTTACATAGCTTTTTAAGAATGTCCTCCATAGTGGTTTCAAACAAATAATAATCTCCCGATGGGGGCCGGTACACGCAGACTATAATGTACTGTGGAAATTCCACGCAGGATAGTTCGATAGTACGTTCGATAGAGAGGGCCACAATATCTTTTCGAGATTTACAAACGATATCATTCCGTACTAATATTAATGAGCCACCACGAATAGCACTCCCTCTTACGAACGCACTTGACAGTTTAAAGTTTGAAATATTAAATATGTCAAATTTTTTAACCCAATGTTCTGTGAAACAAAATACATGTATTTTATAATACTCCGAAAATAATTCTATTTCATGATCTTTGCCACCTATGCCCTGTATATTTTGATGTATAATATTTAAGTAAGAGGGCGCAGATGTTGTCGTTTTATTTAGTTTAAACTATTAATTTGAGTATTTTTAATTTTGTCGGTGTTAATATAAATTAAATTATTATTTTTATTATACATATGATCCTTGGTAACATTACTTGTAAAATAATTTTTGATATTGTAGGCAATTAGGTTACCAATTTGTCTTTTCGATTTCATTGGTAGGTACATAGTATCCTCTGTCCACTTAAATCTATGAATGAATTTATTAATGTCAAATAACATTAAATCATTACTGCAATGTCGAGTCAAATTATATAGACATAGGTTTAAGTCATAAATATGTAAATTCTGTGCATCTGTCAAGGTATGTGAATATGGAAATAAACTAATTATAAATTTGCATTTCTTTTGATTTTGGATTTCAATTAATAATTTAATATCCTTAATTAAACTCTTTTTGTTTAGAGACAAACTGTCACCATGCATTAATACTACTACATTATTAGAACCCAGATGCATAGAATTTATTTTATTTATTTGGTATTGATAGGTTGCCCCGGGTGAGCATGTGTTAAATACATTTTTTATTTCACTTTTAATTATTGAGCCAAAGCCCTGTCCTAACTTATCCGATACTACAATAACATCTTTATTTAATTCTAACCCCAGTTTATTATGTTTATGGATCCCTGGTGCACATTGACTCAATTTGATAGGTGATACTTTGGTATTATTACTATTAGGAGGAACCAACTCATTTTCCTGAGTATGCATACAGTTACATTTATTCGATAAGGATTCAAATTTTTCTAAGTTAGAGGTGCATAGCTCAAGAAGATTGTTGGCTGTGTGTATGTGTTCCTCTATCTGTTTTTGAGCCAATTCATATTTTTTATTAACAAAATCTAAAGATCTTTGTAGGCTAGAAATTTCTAATTGCAGTTGTTCAATGTCATTTTCATATATTATTTTATTATTCTGCAATTTATTATTTGATGATTTTACTTTATTAATTAAATGTGACCGGTCTTTTCTCATTTTGCATATGTATTGATAGTTATTAATGTTTTTTTTTTGTTTTACGGATGAATTTATTTAATTTTATATATTTTTTTATCTTATTATGTGAACTCATGGGTGCATGTTTAACTTTAGACTCCTGTAAGGTGGTATTGGAGTCAGGGGCAGGTATAACTAACTCATTATACAAACTTTCAGTCGCATCACATTTCTGGCTTGTTTGAATTTTTTCCAATTCTAATTCTGCCTTTTGAGCATTATAAAGACTCACTTCCAGTTCTGTAATGCGACTCAAAGCTCTTTCATGTTCCTCGCTACACTCTTTAAATGAGGTCACAATCTCAAGAACGTTGTCCCGCTGGCTAACAACATCTAAACAATGTTCGTTTAATTTAGCTAACTCGCTTTTGAGTTCAGTGTTTTTATTAACAATTTTTTGAATCTCTTCTTCACTGTCCTCACGCTCTTGAAGAAGTTGTCTGTTTAACTCCTTGGAAGATTGTAATTCTTTAAGGGTCAAGTGGAATTTGGCCTCCATATCTTTCATTGAAGTTTTGCGGGTCATGATAGTATACTCCATGATGTTAAACTGTAAGATTATAATAAGATGTATTTAAATACTCTTAAAGAAGTTATTTTATATAATAAGGGTTGTTCAGATCTATGTGTAAAAAAGATTATTATAGGTAGGTATAACAAGATGTTATTTCTTATTTTTTTGTCAGTTAAGGTACTAGCAATTAATTAAAGCAAACTTATATTATATGTGATATTTGGTATAATATTACAATAGTACTATGTGAATCACATATAATATAATGTTTTTAATTATTTTTTATTTTCTTTTGTAAATATGTAGGTATATAGTTATTTAGTTTTTAATTAATTCAAACAATATTATAAGCTTAATGTACACTGAACACAAGGATTACAGCTTACAAAATAAGCTGAGGCCTATGCACAGTACATATATTGTGAAGAACTATCTGAGGACTATGTTAAAATCTTCAACTTTGCTTCCAACTATTTGTCAAGCAAAGTGAGACAGTAATCACGCCAAAGGAGCAGACAGATGCTATCCACAACATGCAAGCCTTGTTCGAATTAGGTTATAACGTGTAAAATATCTTTAAAACAAAATACTCCCCGGGTTTATGCAGAAGATTTCAAGTTAAGCGGCCGTTAGAGTATGACAGTCGATTCGATTCTTCTTTTGTTCAGATTTAGTTGTGTATATGCGTCACAAACACTATTGACACTGTTTTTAAGAATTGTAATCCAGATTTACTACCGTAAATATATATTAAAACACTTAAAACTAAATAATTTAAAATATTTAAAATTAATTTAAATTTGACATGTCACCCTGAGCAATTTTATTTAAAATATATATGTTTAATTCCTCTGCTTGAATTTATTTTTATCATCCTAAGTAGAGTCCTAGTAATACTGTTAAGTAATATTTATACATAGTCGCATTTTTCAGTTTTAAATAGCGGTTACTTTCATAAATGATAAACTTAAGTCTTAAAGTCGCTTAAAGTATGAAGTTCCATCACCTGTGATACTTTTTTAAGGAACATCCATACACTAAATGTCATTACATAGTATAAAAAAAAGTCGCTTACCGCTCTCTGTTCCCATATATGCTTATATCTTTAAAATTACGCAACGGATTTTGTTTTTTAATAGATGGATTGATTCGAGAGGAAGGTTTTTGTATACAATACATTGACAATATAGTAAATAAATAAGAAACAATCTGTGGTATATTTAGTATCAGTATTGCATACAGGCGAAGCTGGGGCAGCTTGCTAGTAGTATCATGTTGTACGAATTTTAAGCACAAACAAACATCAACAGCAGCCTGTAAATTTCCCACTACTGGGCTAAGGTCTTCTTCCTTTGAGGAGAAGATTTGGAACATATACCACCATGCTGTTCCAATGCGGATCGGTAGAATACAAATGAGCACAAGATGAACGTAAATTAAGCACATGAATGTGCAGTGGTGCTTACCTGGGTTTGAATCCGCGATCATCGATCAAGATGCACGCGTTCTAACCACTGGGCCATCTCTGCTCTTTTTTATATTTTGAACACACATGAATAATTTAATTTTTATAACAAACAAAATACAAGCACTTAAAGCGCTATAAAATCGTTTCATTTGATTGTAGTTCAGAAATATTTTCAAAGAGATGTGTGCAATTGTCGATGCGCTCCGATCATTGTCTGCGAGGATTGAATCGAATCCGCAGCTCGGATTGTGTCGTCTCGCTCGAATGGAGCTGACCGACGCCACTCCAAATACAATAACGGACGTTTTATCTATCTATTCAAGATTATATAAAGGAAAACTTTAATAATGCCACGACTTTTTAATGCAATCCTATTACTTACTGGCTCGACCTGAGTACGACTGATATATTTACTGTGACGGCGAGTGGTATGGCGACTCTTTTGCTGCCATTCTCCTCTCCATCACGTATCTCTAGTTCCTTGTATGTATTCGTTTTATAAATTGTTATATAATAATAAGTTACGAATATTTAACAATAATACTGTTGTGTGACTCAAGAATATCTGATGAGTGCGTGGAACCTACCCAAACGGGCTTGCACAAAGCCCTACCACCAAGTAAATTTTGATTATGATTCAAAATAAAAATTATTCGAAACATAATTTTCTAATTCTACACGTAACGTTATTTAATATATTACGTATTTTGAAATATTTCGCGTCTCTACAAATCTGTCACAAAAATTCTTCGTGAAGCGTCTCTTGATTCGGAAAATGCATTCCACGGAAGAGCCGCCGAGGACGTCATTAGATATTCTTTCATTCCAGTATCTTGATGTTTACATTTAAATATTGCTAGTTATTTGAAGTATTATATCCCACAGAGTAAAATATTTTCTCATCGATAAAATCTTACCATATGCGATACCATATGTGTGTGTATGGAAGTGTTGATATGTATGTCGAGCCTTTTCCAATAACAGGGAATGAACCAAAAGAAAATAACAACAAACAAACAACAACAGCCTGTAAATTCCCACTGCTGGGCTAAAGGCCTCCTCTCCCTTTGAGGAGAAGGTTTGGAACATATTCCACCACGCTGTTCCAATGCGGGTTGGTGGAATATACATGTGGCAGAATTTCTATGAAATTTGTCACATGCAGGTTTCCTCACGATGTTTTCCTTCACCACTGAGCACGAGATGAATTATAAAGACAAATTAAGCACATGAATCAGCGGTGCTTGCCTGGGTTTGAACCCGCAATCATCGGTTAAGATGCACGCGTTCTAACCACTGCCATCTCGACTCAGGATGATAAAATCATAGAAATGTCTGATATCATATTTGGCATAAAAATTATATCCACATAAGGTCTTACGTTAATGTATAAGTACATTTTTTCAAATCAAAGTTCGTTATTAATCGAAGTTATACATCAAAGCTAGTTAAGTAACTTTTAAATTGTTTTACAATTTTAATCGTCACAATCCATGCTTTACGCCGGGTTAAGTTCAATTCAATTAACTTGACCCAAAAATATAATGAACAACTGAAAAAAAAATGTTTTGCTTACCATTAATTTGTTGACAACATTTCTTAATAATTATATCAAATTAGCAAACTACTACTAATACTAGTACTTACTAGGAACAAACAGTTACAATTATCCAACGGCACCCGTTAAATAAAACAAAACTCAATACAGTTAATCATAAATTATAATCGTTAGCTGTTAAGCTGAACTTTAATACAAACAAAAACATTACCGTAATGAGACCGTTGTAATTTGTATTCTGAAGTAATGCCGGCAATACAGCAATATTATCTTCGTTGCGAGCGAGAATTTCTCTTTTGTTTAAATTATTATGAAACTATAACGTTTATTCTTACTGCTGTTGTCTTACTTGTTCATTTAATATGACTTAAGTTAATAGCCAAACCTTCACAAAACTCAATGAATATTTCTATTCCTGCGCAGCTAATGTCTAATTCGAGTTGATGGAAGACATGTGGTAGATTTTAAACAAAATTTCTTCGTTTTGTTTTTATGGCAACTGAGCTAAAGTGTAAATTACTTTTTATAAATGTTTGCATATTCGATTTTTTAGCGCTTATCATGTACTAGTTTTTGCCCGCGCCTCTGCTCGCGTTTTATGGTATTGCTTGTCATATGTTAGACAAAAAAAAATGCCCACGTTATCTTGAAGTTAAAGTTTGCTTGATACCAAATTTCATAAAATTCGGTTCAGCGGTTTGGTCGTGAAAAAGCGACAGATAGACAGACATACAGAGTTAATTAAGCATTTAAAATATTAATACAGATATAATCCCATTATAATTACAATAAAGAAACACTTTTATTATTCCGAACACTTGCTTACGTACACAGTGACTAGCGTTCTCAGTCATGTGTTATTTAGCGCATTGCACGTCGAAGAGGTTTTCTATAAACTTAATAGAAAATTAAAGCCGGAACGTGTTTGTTCATTTGCTGAAGCTAGCAATTTGTCACGGCTGTCAATGTACCCTTGTTTCCATATCCGTATTTTACACATAATCACCGTGGAATGGGGCGAGAGAGACAGAGAGCTATTTGTTTGAACGTGTCAGATAAGGATGGAGTGATAAATGCATTAATTTATTATGTTACACGATAGCGTTTTATATATCGTCATACGACATTGTAGGACATGTTTGTTTTAAAGAAGTTAATGCTATTAACATTTTACTTGTATATATAAAGGCAATATATAGATATATAGACAGCAACGATGCACAGCACAGAGAATATGTGCAATACGAGAATATACTGCATGTTTTATGGTAGAAATAATACAATTCTAAAATTTATACTTCAATATAATAATGAATTAATTGTATACATATAATGTTATCATGTTAATGTATATGGCGTTGTCAAAAAGCGTCAAAAG
The DNA here is from genome assembly GCF_905220365.1 of Vanessa cardui. Classification (NCBI taxonomy): domain Eukaryota; kingdom Metazoa; phylum Arthropoda; class Insecta; order Lepidoptera; family Nymphalidae; genus Vanessa; species Vanessa cardui. The sequence continues at coordinate 11,066,456 of NC_061145.1, read as the reverse complement.
CGCAATGGTTTAAATACTTTTGATTTTGCACGAAAGTTAAGCTTAATTAGAAGGAAAATAGGAATACTCGTAAATATTAGTGTTCCTAATTTATGGTATTTCAACTGATCTTACAAAAACAGGTATATATAAATCTTGACCAATTACATCATTATGTTTTTATCGTCCATTCAATGTCTTCTGTATTTGGTATAAAGTATAGTAGATTCGAGTTTATTACGTATCCCCATACAAAAATATCACCGCGTTCAAACAATCATACACATATATAAGAAAGTTAGATATCATATAACATTCATTAAATCCCTTGCTGTGATTATTTGTATATTATTTGATATCACTGACTGAAATACAAAAAAAATGCCTTCAAGTGACTGATCTTAAAGGCAACCTAGTTTTATCGCCATAATAGTATCGTGCATTCAAAGAGAATACCAATTGCTAAACTTAGTTCTGTATCTTGGAACATGACGTCTGGCATTCCCAATCGTTCTCATTCATGTCTGAAACGTAATATGATGTATGTTTCTTTTTATGACGCGCATATTTTAACCTCGAATTAGGGGCGTAGTATTTTATTTAGATTTAGGTTGATGATATCTTGACCGTTTTCGTCCAAGGTGGCTCGCGAAAGAGCACAGCCAACTTCAAGTCACTGGTCATATTATAGAGCACAATTGTGTCTGCAAGCACTTTCAAAATCCGGCAAAACGTCGAATCCAATATTACTGGCAAGAATTCAGAAGTGGGTTTTAAGATTTACGGAGACACGAGAGGGTAAATACTGCCAATTTCTATACTTCTTCAAGCATAATTAGAGAAAAAAATATAATATGTGCTCTGCAACAAAATGAGCCTACCAAGGACTAGCGCTATGTACACAGTGTAATGAGACATAAACGAAGAGATTAGATACAGGCGAAGGTCGCTCAGAGAATTACCCACCAGCCATAGAAGTAAAAAAAAAATGCGTTATTTGTACCCGTTATTGATGGGAATATACATGGGAACCTCCAAGAAAAGAGTGTACTCCTTTCAAACCCCTGGTGTTGCAGATGTCCATGGGCGGTGGTAGTCACTTTCCATCAGGTGAGCCTCCTGCTCGTTTGCCACCTATCTCATAAAAAAAAATTAACACTAGCTCACTTAATTTTAGACTGAAACACAAAAGCACAAAATATTTCTATTTGATATTTCTGTTTAATACCTGAGCTTACACAAAGCTCTTCCACCAAGAGATATATAGGATATAACATAGCCAGCGCTGAGATTTGACCACAGGCCGTCTACATTTAAAGTGGCATAAAATATCATGATCACAGAAGCAGATACAAGAAATTCCTCAAAGAAAAGATTGCTAGCTAAACAGATATTTAATGAGCTTTTGTGTCTGTTAGTGTTAACAGTCTGTAAAGCTAAATATTATTCACAGTTATTTGTCACTCATAATCTCCAACTTTGCGCCACATATTCCAGCATCACTGCGTGAAACCCTTGATGAAAACATTAGAAATATTTTAAGCGAATGTAGGAGAGGCTTGAATTTTCCTCAACCACTAGTATTTCTACATATAATGCATTGCCGTTCTTGTTTTTAGAATGCACTGTTCGCGATAAATTAAAAAAGGTTTTAAATGAATTCGGTCAAGTGTCTCTGCGTTTCAGCGTCCATTTTTATTAAAAAGAATATTATTCAAACGATGATGCGGTCCATCAAGTTAAATATGGCGGTGGGGGGTTTTGTAATTTTATTTCATTATTCATCATTACAGGAAAATTGTAGATAAGGAAATCACAGGACCGTAAAATCAACGCGTAACATATTTGACAAAGAAGAGGTAGATCCTGTAGTGGATGACTACTAGTGGAATGATGATGATTTCGGTAAGCTACTAGACGTTTTCATAGCTTTAGTAGGCTGAGGGGTAAATAGGCAGCATGATGGATGTTGGTTACCAACGCTCATAGGCATTGGTGCCGTAAGAAAGTTTTACCATTCCTTTCTTCGCCAATACAACCACTAAGCTTGGAGTTTCCAAGATCCAAGATGCCCGAAACTAAACAGTATTAAGTACTGGTGCTTGGTGGTAAATTATTTGATGACTGGGTGACCCTACCTAGAATACCAAAACTCGAGAAATAAAAAATTGATAAATTAACAACTCACGAATTTTACTCCTAATATTCGATTAGAATGACGGTTCTTGCAGTCGAGTCTTACATTGAAATAGCTGTATCAATTTATTCATGCTATTTTGAGGTTTACCATTACGATTTTGGCTCTAGCACATGGCAGAGACGCCACATGCAAACGGCGTTCGGTCAGAGAACCGCTCAAGTTAATCAAGTCGCAAACCTAGCGTTTGTGCCTGTACATATACTGGAGGACATATAGAAATATAATGAAAATATATATGAAATGTTTTTAACACAAAGATAAGCTACCAAGTTTGTACTTATAATGCTTATGTTAGCAACCCACGAAGCGCGGTGCGTCGTCTGAGCACATGTGTGGCGTGTTATGAATACTCAATGCGGTGTGAGTCAGTTAAGCTTAGTTTAGTCATAAGAAGTTTACAGGTACTATCAAGTTTTATAACAGCTACGTGTCTCTTTACTATATTTAAAGAAGAGCGCTCTGTCGTGCATAGATTTTAATTTATAATTAACATATAACTATGATTCATCTATAATAATATTATAAATGTGAAACTCTTTTTGTCTGTCGCTCTTTCACGACCAAACCACTGAAGGGAATTTGATGAATTTTTGTAGGAAGAAAATTGGAATCCAAGAAAGGATATGCGCTAGTTTTTTGCTTAACACATGACAACCAACACGCTAAGACGCGTGCGAAGCCACAGGCGATCATTGAAATAATCGCAGTCATTTTATGTAAAAAACCACTTTCATTTTAATAAATTTTACGTATTGATAATTTTTTTGTTATTTTTTTTTTATTTATATTATTCCAAGAAAAGAAATGTTTGTATATTTTATGTATATATTATAAAGTAGTCAACGTAATCATGCATTCTTCGTCTGTTTAACAAACAAAAACTTCTAAACAACTTGATTGGTAATAATAATTTCACTTAAAATAAGGATAAATTACTTACTTTTAGCACAAGTAATGAAGAGATTATTACGGATTTGAAATTCGAAACTTCATCTACTCGACAGAACATATATTTATAAGTCTGTTCAGGTAGGCACCGCCCTCTCATCAGTTATTCTAATAGCTAGCCGGACTGCAATGGGAGTGAATCGTTGTAATAAGACACGTGAAACATGGAGCAAGAAGCCTCAGTTGCCGTTGTTGGTCGCACGTAGAATTCACAGTATATTTTTAACATCAGTATTGACCTGACTATCAACATGACTTTCAGCTTACATTGGAAATATAATATATGTATATTAGTTGTAAATGTAATGTTATCACTGCCTACGTTTGCATAATAATTATATACAAACGCTGTGACGTGTATTCTTGATTATGGATGAAAATAGCGTCAGTTTGCGAGCTATAACGGACTATATATACAAATATACACGGACATACATGTACAGTATAAACCACAAGTGAAATAATTAGTCGCAACATCTGTATTCAACTCACGTTCCGCCTCGGCGACCGCGGAAAATTACACTAAACGACCTACCCTCAATCCGATGTATAAAACAAAGGAACTTCTACATTACTTTTCATTTTCAAGCAACAGTGACTGTCTCGATCTATTATTATGAGTCTATTTATTCTTGGAAACCTCCAGGCTATTTGATGAAAACGATAATGGTTTTTCGTTCAAGTTATCCTTAGTACTACAGATGAAGTCTGGATTTGGGAAATTAGAAGTGTTACTCTCCAATTGGACTGATCATCTGTTTTCAGACATGTTTTTGTTAATGTAGAGATTGTATCTATATTTGCGTACCCACGAATTTTGTATTGTATTGATTTGCCTCCATCGGTGAGAGGAAGGCTGGTTAATATTTTGACCTGAGAATTGGAATTGCGACTCTACGTAAAACACTCCTAGCATTATTGCCACTATTCCACCCGGTCATAATTTATACATAATCTATTTTGAATTATTTGTATCGAATTAAGGTCTTGATGTAAATAATTTATGTGTAAATAAACGCACTGCTTAGATAATTCCAACATAAATCACTTAATCAAATACTAGTAATTGTTCTATCAATTGTATGACTACTCGTGATATACATAATTGAGAAAGTATTAATATTGGTAGACATCGCAGTGAAATTGAATATCAGTCGTTTATATTATTAAATATTAGTTCTTGCTGCTTATTTTGATTTTATTATAGTTTTGTTTAGTCATTTAATTTTAAATACAAACTTAGTTCATAAAACCTCAACAGTATGTGATATACCAATCGAGTCATGTAAGATATATCATTTGTTCTATTTTCAAATTGATCATTGAACCTTGAAATAATAATTTATATACAGGCGATAACTTGTAGACAATTAACGTATCGTGTACCCACAATAGATATGATTAGAAGGTTGGCATTAATTTCCGATCAGTGGTCAGATCACGCTCTGCCACCTTCCACAAATTACTGCGATTAATCAGACTACGTGCGACGTGGGATGTCAACCCAATTCTAAGACACTAGTACTGAGGAGTAAGACTAGTAAGTAACGTTACACGAAATAAGACGTAAGTTTGTAGATTTGACTGAAGAAAGGAACTTGTTTTGACCTCTAATTTTACATTGAACTTAAAATTCTACAGACGTTAACTTTGCCGTTTCATAAATTCAAATAATTTGTAAAAAAATCTTTGATAAAAAAGGCATATTATTCAATACAAGATTATACGGACGATAAAAATGCGTGGAATTACTACTTGTCGACTTCCAGGCAGGATCTATTACATACATATATGATTGTATTTAACTACTGAGTTTCTTACCGGTTCTCCTCGGTAGAAAGTACTTTCTGAACCAGTGGTAGCTTTGCTTAATATAGTTTTTAAATGACGATTCAAAAATACTTATTTAAATCATAATTGAATAAAGTATATACTGATTTGTAGAAGCTTATTACTTTGTTTAAAAGTATATAAATACATAACCAATATTTTTTGGTTTCATTTTAAATTACTTTTTGTGCAAAAATAATTTTGCTGCTACATTTTATGTAAAATTTAAAAACTTGTATATAAAATGTAGCAGTCGTAGCAATGCGCTTTATAAATTGAAAATGATATGCTATAAATTTAAATGATTAGAACTACATCCACTCATCACTGTGCATTGTAGATAAAGGCGACCGAGTACAACTTCTAATGGTATAGTTATAACAGCTAAATTCATAGTCAGTTAGTTGGTCTCGTAGCACTTTGTAGTTCAGTCACGTAGCAAGCGCTACAGCGTAGCCATGCGCTAATTGTCGTGAATTCGACATACTGTTCTGTTTTGAGTTTCAATGGTAAATAATTATATGTTGGCATGAAAGCTATGCTGATTTTTGTGCGTTTTAAGTTTAATAAAATTAGCACTAAGTTTGTACATAAATTACAATTACATATGTACTTACTACGTACATAAAAAATGTAATTTTAAAATCCATGTAGGTTACGTTATCGGTGAATGCTAGATAAGGCTACGTAGTTGTTGTACATTTTTAAAATACAAGTAATTTTGATAATCATCATGTATAACAATTTTACTTTTGCCTTAAATATGTAAAATCTTATTAAAATAACTATAGATACAACTTTTTCCACAATGCCGAATAGAAAATCTAATAAGATCTCATTTCTTAATGACCTTAATTTTTTTATTAGCTTCGAAATATGTGTTATTGTGATTTAAAAAATTAAACAAAAATTTTAAATTTCTAAAAGTGTAACCTAGGTTTTAATTTTTCTTTTTTAAATTCATACAATACCGCCTTTAGACGGCTTGTGTAAATTTCTCGCGCGCCCTGTGCGTCTCGTGGGAGGAATTTCCTCAGACTAAGGCTTTTTTGTTTCCGGTCACGTAAGAGGGAAGTAAATGTTTGTATCTAAACTTGGAAAATTTTAAAGCAATTTTCTTATTCTCTTTCAGAGTGTTTTTATTATTTTCATATTCCTGCTAAATAAAATTTTGATAACAACTTGAATTGTAAAATTTTACTCAGCAGAAAAGGAAAGGAATAGTGTCCTACGAATGACCTATACACGATAAAACCACTTTCGTAACATGCAGGTCTTATAAACTTAACAGATATATTTGATCACTTTTTGTATTTTATTGCAATTTGGTATCTAACGTTATCCCATTCACAATTATATGCGCTTGTCTTAACATTAGCTTCAGTCAAACGAAAGAAGCAACAGAGAGCTTTAACAAATGCATTCGATTCCAGTCAAGGTTCTTTCTATCGTCAATATTTATGGTGACATTTCTTTACAGTGTCAAATACAAACCTACACATCTATACATATAATAGAATTGGAGTGTCTGTTTGTAATATTAAAATAGCCCTTTTTGCTCAATGCATATGTAGTATGTATGCACGGTGCATATACCAAAAGAATATTTTTTTGACTAATATCTGTTCCGACTAAGCTCTGAAACGGTTGGACCAATTTTGACAGATAATTGATATAATAAGGAGTAACTTAGGCTGTAATATATTTGAGAAGAAGAGGCTCTGCCCAGACGTGAAACATTTACGGTCTGTTAGTTTTGTAAGACACGGTTTACAGTTTAAAGTTTGCTTTGCTTTTGCTTCCACTGTATTTATTTTCGTCATATAAAACATTTCAGCGTCATATCATCTCGTACGTCTGAAACAGCTACATTATTTAAATTTAATGGCGCTGTTTGTTCTCGGTGCTTTGTAAAATCGAGTCACGCGCCTGATTTTCCTGATCGAAATCGCTTTGTCATCCATCTTGAATGACAGAGAAGCTTCCCAAAGAACGTATTGCATGTCATTTGACTTTTTATAAAAGTCTCAGTTGCTTTGTCAAGAGTCGAGAGTTCTTATTAAAAGAAAGGCAGCAAATAAATATTTACTTATAATAAAACTTATATATGAGTACAGTAATGTATATTGTATAGTTAAACTAATTTAAAAAGCAATTACATGCGTTTTTGTTACAAATATATACAGATAAATAATAAGTATATTAATATTTCAAATTAAATTAATAATTCATATTACGTCGAAAATTCAGGCTGTGAATGTAAATAAAAATATATCGTAGCGGTTTTATTTCCGGACAAATGAATTTCATTTGAAAATTGAAATTATTTGGTATATTATTTATCTCGTATACGTATGTATACATATTTATTTTTTCATAAAATATTTTCCTTGATATTACTTCATTTGCCGATCTGACGTTTCTCGTCGATCTTTTAAGCAATAACGTCGATGTGATTCGGGTCGGGGAGTAAATTGAGTCACGCGTGGAGGCTGCGTCCCGATAGATCGATATCGCGGAGATAAACGAGAGAAAGATATCAAACATTTCCGAGTTCATTAGGGCCGGATGTGCGTAATGACAGACAAATATAACAAGACGAAACTGAATCAATAGAAGCCAAACCAAGTGAACACAACGATCGCGTTCCTGATTCAAAAACTTGTAATTAGCAGGCGCTTATTGTGAAAAAATATACTTCGTTTTGGTTCTTCTTTTTTACCTGTTTTTAAAGTAACGATATATTATTAATCACATATGTGTTAACACACTATACAAGAATATCTACTATTTAAATATTCATGAATTATAGCGTAGTTCGTAATCGTCGATTTCCATACAGAATTAATAAATTTGAATTGATATGACTATATGTTTTATTTCAGAAAATAATTGTCTCATGAAAATCTTGTCGGTTTTTCGTGATAAACTCTACATTTTAAGTCAATGTTTCCTTCACATTTTCCATGAATTATACTTGGTTCTTATTTGGATTTTCGGTCTAGTCCGGTAAACCGGTAAATTATCTCTGAATCGACATTAATATATATGTGAAAGGGAAGCTAGTAGCTATGAACAAATATTGTACAACATATAAACATATATTCCGATTACAATGAAGCATTCAGGTGGAATAAACTACATATCGATTTCCATAACAGCAACAGATACAACAGCTTTGTCAGCATTTGGATAATTATTTGTGGTGGTAATTGTAATTAATAAATAAATTTATAATATTTTATCAATTTTGAATATGTAATAATAGTAGTATTATTTACTGGATTACTTATAAAACTACAACGCATAACATAGTACAGAAATATCATTAAAAAACCAACGTTGAAGAATAATCTGAGAAAATAAATTATAAATAAAATTTGAACGAAAACAAGAAAAGCGCCCGCGGGGGTTGTCTCTTGTTTCACTTTAAAATACGCCGGACGGTGTAACTATCTCTGCAAAAAATATTTAAAAATCGCTTCATAGATGACGGAGGTCTGAGATACATACAAAAAAGCTCAATCAACTTGAGGACCCTTTTTCTGAAATCGGCTAAAAAGATATGAGAGTTCTTAAGAGGGAAACTCTCTCCGTTGAAACGCAATTCCTATTTTCAATTTTAACTAATCTTAACTAATTATTATTTTCTTGTTTCAGGTACGTCTTCACCTATATCTTTTCATAAGATAGGTATGAATTATGAATTTTTAGGATATTATTAAAGTAATTGATTTCATAGATATATTTTGAAGCAATAGTAATTTGGTGTTATTAGATCTGCCAGGTTTATTTAAACTAACTAAAGGTACTGATTACGATATTTACATAAGACTTTATTTGTATCTTAAAAAAGGAGATTGATGCAAGGTCAATCACGTGATGAAGTTTTTTCCATGAAAGTCACTCGAAGAAATATTATAAATTTATTTATGTCTACTTTCAATTTATCTTTGCAATGACCTTACTAACCGGTGCATACAATTGCAAATACTGGTATTTGATAATAGAATAGCTAATTATTGGTTTTTAAGACAACCAAAACCCAATTTTAACATATTTATGTAATATTTAATTTTAATCGAATTTATATGAAAAAATCTAAAACTCATTCTCATTTTCACAATCAGATCCGCTTCACTTTTCACATACAAATTTCCCCCAAGCAACCTTGCGATTGATACCTTAAAATGCATATTCTGATATGATACACATGAAGCCCGAATAAGTTACCAACCTAAGCGATAGAACTTGTCAAATATTTTTGAACTGCAACTTAAATTACCTCCAAGGCTTTGAGGCGATGGAAATTTTTCGCTAAAACATGACTCGGCTGAGCTGGTGGCGCTAAATTGTTCGTCAAAAGAAAGCCGGAGTAAAATTTGCATGAATATAATGAAGGCGATAAACTTGGACAGCGATATGCGCTTTCGCTTAGCGAGCTACTTTTAAGGAAGTAATTAATATTACATTTCGTTTAATTATGTGTTTTGTTAGATAGCCATTTTTTCCAATCTGTGAAAAGCGGCTCTCAAATGAAGATCGCAAATTCAAATCCGGATATATGACCTTTATATAATAACAGATTTATTTATGAACATATGAACATATTTCTTGAACATAAATACAATAAATAATCTATTATATATAATATATAATAAACTTAATTAAAAATGGATTTTTTAAGAAACAATAAAGCATGTAATTTTTCATTCATGTTAAGAAATTCAATTGTCTGAAACTGGGTACGTTATGGTTACCATAAACGAAACTGATACAAGATTACTTCAATGTACTTGATTTGACCTAACAAACAAACACTGCAAGCTAAATAAAAAATCAAACTATCGTCCTCTTGTAATACTTAATTACGAAATTTATTACACAAAAATATAATCAATAATAAAACATTTAATTCGCATGAATTTAATTTCAAAGAAGAAAGTATTTTTTTCTTGTATTAATTGTAATTTTTCTACAACGAGGAAACTGAAAATAGCGTAAAACAGTTAAACCCGCGCGATTGCAGCGGAAGAAATTATATCGGGTCCCATTTTAATTTCCCCGCGGAAACCGTGGACGCGACTTTCAATAAAACGCCGTCTATTGTGCGTTGGTATTGAATGGAAACGATGGAAGCTGTACGGCTCAATGGAAGGCGAATATAGAGTTCGCGGTTTTAGATCTCGATAAAAAGTAACAACGCAGGAGCGTCACTACTGAACAAAGGCTCGTCTGTTGAGAAGTTTTGAGTTTATACAATGTAAGAAATTTCCCTCTACAAATTAAAGTTTCTTCAGGAAACATCGTCAAAATTTAATGACAGAAATGACGTTTATAAAAAATAAACAATAAGTACTTCTATCTTGATGCTTTTATCACAAATTCTACTGTCAAGTAGTTATACCTACTTAGAATAGTTGTATATCAGTTTAAAGAGAGAGTCAACCAGTGTATAAGAAATATAACATAGAAAATGCCAAGGTGGGTGGTGCATTGGAATTGTAAGAAATTATCAAATTTCTTGTTCCATGGTAAGAATGTGTGATGTGGGTGGTTTCTACTCAGATGGGCCTGCACATAGTCCTACAACTAACATCGTGGTTTGGAGCCCATATTGCTGCATCACTGCGCTTCTCAAAATGCGGATTCGCTCATAAACATGCATATTTTCATCACACAGACACAGGTTACCTCCCGATATGAATCAGTCTTTACTTTCCTATCCTAATCTCAATTATACATAATTGGTGAACATTGGTGCAACTTAATTCTTTGATTGCTAAGAGTAAAATGTAAATGTGCATGTGGTATGTTTCTAACTTAATTACGAAATTACGATCAACAAATTTAAATGAAATTTGGAATAGAAATAGGTTATAACACAACTTAAGACGAAGGCTACTTAATGTCTGCTTACAGCCTTGAAATATCAAGAATAAATTGCTCATAAACTCACTTCTAAATTGAAACGTGCAACCGACATTATAATTTTTAATCCTAAAAGTGGACGAGGTTACAGGAAACTTCATCTTGTATCGCGGCCTTTACTTTTAATATTAACTTGTTTGCCCAAGGACGATGAAGTTCTTAGCCATATTGAATAAACAAAATAGAAGAGAATTTTAAATTATTAATAAGAAATACACTATGCATAATTTTCTACATAACATGCAAGATCGTTGTAATCTGAACACGTGACTTTTTATAAAATAGGTAGGTGGATGGGCAACCCTTCAGCCCCCAGCCCTAATGGGCGGACCCGACTGTAAGTGGTCACCACCACCTATAAACATATCGCTAAGAATAATGTTGTCTTAAATTTTCGCGATTACACATTGAAATAAAACTAGTTATAACGGATTTGAATCGCGTATATTAATTATTTTTGGCATCCCGACGTTTCGAGCACTTTACAGCGTTCGTGGTCACGGGTAGACTGACTGACTGTAAACGTCGGGATGCCAAAAATAATTAATATACGCGATTCAAATCCGTTAAAACTAGCGCTAAGAATGTTAATTATCACTACCATCGTTAATGCGTTATCAACTGGGAAATGTTTTAAGTCAGTTGTTTCTGTAGGTAGCCATAATTTTTACTATATTAGCACTCTTATTATACGCCACTCTGAGGTCCAGGGTTCGATTCCGGCCGAGTCGATGTAGAAAAATTCATGACTTTCCTATGTAGTCTTGCGTCTAGATGTTTGTGGTGCCGTCGTTACTTCTGATTTTCCATAACACAAGTGATTTAGCTACTAACATTGGGGTCAGAGTAATGTACTTATGTGATGATGTCCAATGTTGTTCATATCTGTATAACTTTGACGAGGTCGTGTCACGCTATTCATTTTATCTGAATATTCTACTAGCACTTAGCACTGCGTCAAACAGTAGAACTGGTAGGAGTTTTGTGGATACTCTTTTGAAAAACAACACTCAATTTACAATTATACAATTAAATGATATATCATATCGTGTAGGATATATAAAATAACCAAATACTAACTCCATCTAGTCTTGTATAGAGTTCATTCATCAACCGTATTCATGTAATGATATACTTTTCAAAGTACCGTCTAAAACATCACAGTATTACAAATTGCACGCTCAAAATTCCTGTTTATCCTTTTGCAGCGGACATACAAAGCGACACGAATTAAAAAAGCGTAAACATCTCTGTATTTAAAATTTAATATTCACAAAAAAATTCAACCTCATACAAATTCAGCGCGCGGACTCGAGACACACAGTTTCTTAGAGAACGATTTTTCGCTCGAGGCTCACCGCCTGAATCGTGTTTTTACGGAGAATTTTTCGTCACGACAGCGTCTGAGTAATATATTAAGTTGGTTCTTATTTATAAGTGAAATGTGTTGGGAAACTTTTATGTTTTAGAGATTCTTATGCAGCGGAGTGTTGGACTGACAAAGTGGGTGCTAGATTCGCAATTTTAATGTAATTTTAATATTGGTGCACCGTGAAGTAGGACCTTTGAAAACGCGTGCATCTTAACCGATGATTGCGGGTTCAAACCCAGGCAAGAACCACTGAATATTCATGTGCTTAATTTGTGTTTATAAATCATATCGAGCTCGGCAGTGAAGGAAAACATCGTGATGAAGCCATTCAAGTATCAAATTTAAAGGAAATTCTGCCACATGTGAATTCCACCAACCCGCATTTGAACAGCGTGGTGGAATATGTTCCAAACCTTCTCCTCAAAGGGAGAGGAGGCTTTTGTCCAGCAGTCATTCACTCTCGTCGTAGTGCGAATAGAAATACAAATATTTTTCCAACGAAATTCTTTGCTTTCATTTATGTAACTTATTATAAATTAAGTCAATAACATCAATATCGATGTTTATTTCAAATTATTTTTACTTAAAACAATTGAAGGCAATCTTTCACACTAATCATAACTGTTTTTTATTATATATTTTTCCACCTTTTCTTTTCCACATTTGGACAATCAATAAGCTATGCTTCATGAATAAAGATTAAGACCTTGTACGACATCCCATACTATATATTAATATGCTGTAACTGTGATTCCATTCTGAGAACTAATGCTGATAGTATTATATTACATCATCAAAGATCACAATAGAATTATGTTAGAGGGACTCATGTGTGCCATTTGTGAGGCTTTGTGTGAGCTTCAATATCCTCGTCATTATTATCAGTATTGCTGTATTCCCATATTAGTGAGACTGAATTACAATAAATATATTTTTCAATTTGCAGATTTATTCGTTGAAATCATTTGAAAAAATGCATTATATAGATGATAAAATAACGTGGAGCAAATACTTATTGACTTCCGTAGTTAGGATAATAGATGGGATATATTATGTGCATATAGCTATAATTGTACTGGCGATAAAACACTGATGATAAATGTACTATAGAAGATGTTACGACATCACATTAGAAACTTCTAACATGACATGTTATCATGTTGTAATGTTAACATGCTGTACATGTGTTATATACAAAAACCTTCCTCTCGAATCAGTCTATCTATTTAAAAAAACCGCATCGAAATCGATGGCGTAATTTTAAAGATATAAGTATGCATAGCGACAGACAGCAGTGAGCGAATTTCTTGTATTCTATGTAATGATAATGATTTAACTAACATCACTTTGTACTTTTAAATGTCGACAAAGAGTAAAAACAATGTTTTTTTTAATATTCATGTTGATTAGTTGATCAAGTTATAGCTAAGAAGTTGGCTAAGACAAATACTTTGATATTTACAAATTCAAGGAGCTTTATAGACAGAAAGTTACGCGTCGCTAAAACTTAATGTTTCCACATTAAACACTCATACAGAGTGTACTTTTATGACGCATCCGTTAAAACTGGCCATGTCACGAAAGAACGTCATTTGGGGAAGTCCAGTAACTTGTGGTTTATGAGGGTTTTTCATTGCTTTGGCTCTTAGTCAGTTACTGGGTCGCGTGTGAGGAGTGCCTCGGGGAGTTAGACGCAGGAATTGACTAGAATAACCATGTAAACCCATATTTATGTACACATATTGTCATATAACTTTGAATAATAAATATATATAATAATAAATATATTTAAACAATACAGTAATAGCCTGTAAATTGCTCACTGCTGGGCTAAGGCCTTATCTCCCTTTAAAGAGAAGGTTAGGAGCGTACCACCACTCTGCTCTAATCGGGTTGTGGGATTCACATGTGACAGAATTTCGTTGCAATTAGACAAATGCAGGTTTCCTCACGATGTTTTCTACACCCCGAGCACGAGATGAATTATAAACACTATTAAACACAAATATATAGTGGTGCTTGCCTGGGTTTGAACCCGCATTCATCGGTTAAGTTCTAACCACTGGGCCATCTCGGCTCTCAAATTGAATATAAATAATAATCAATTATGTATGTGTTTTAAAAAAAATAGCCAATGTATATATATTGTAGAATTAATTTGTAAACATGAATCGATAAGTAAGTAATAACGACTGTGATTCTTCTCGATTAAATCGAAGTTCCAAACCGTCTGTAGCTTTCTATAGAATTTATAAATAAACAATGAATATTATATACATTGTTTATTCGATGAAAATGAAATAATACCTAAGCCCGCACCACAAACTCATCGAAAAGTTATCACATTAATATCAAAAGCTAGATTTTTATTGAAAAATAATCTCTTAATAGTCTCAAAGCACATCTTTGAGGCTCTCGCGACGGTTTGCTTACGCTACTAAGTGAAAGAGGGAATGTGAAACTTTATGATGGCTCTAACGTTAAACGATTTTCGAACAATGTAACTTGCATTTTAAGAAGTCATAACGCTACATTGCATTTTACGATGATTATAACCTCAACTACGTACATTGTACGATCACAATACCGATTGTGTACTTTGATAGATTGAAAGCGAGTAGTATTTCCTTAGATTGATACATAGTACCAAAACGAAACTACATTCAAGGATATTTTTTAAAGGAATTGGAGTAATGTACTGTATGTAGTAATTACTAATATTACTATTTATCCTTCCATTTAAGCTTAAAGCTTGAGTTAGGAGGGGGAGGGGAAACACGTGGGATAAGGTACGATCCTGTGACTTTATACAACGTTATGTGGCACCTAAACCATTGGGTTATTACGCTTAATTAACATATGTACAGTTTCAATAAATATTTATTTTATTATTCTTAAAAACTAAAAAATGTACTAAGAAGAAATAATTATGTTTGGTTTTTTGGCTTTTGGCAGTGAATTCGCACTGTTTTATACACTAATATTCTTCTGAAGCAAATTTAAATGAGCTTATTCTATTTCCATTTTTAGTGCAGGCATAGTAATTAAAGGAAATGTAGAATAGAAAAACAAATGTACATACAATAAAAACCAAGTGCCGTTAAGAACTTATATTCAATTTAAGTGTTTTTAACGAAGTTTATTTTTTGTAAATGCTCATTCTAAAAAACTACGATAATGTTTATAACCACTGCTATTCGTAATTGAGAACCAAATGGTCATAGAAAACATAACATCGACCAAGGCTACGTGCAGTTCACCTACGATGTTTTATAAACACAATTGATCTCATAAAAGTTCAGTGGTGCCCAAACTTAAATCCGTAATCTTCGCAGTATTTTAGCCGTCTCGGATCATACTCTTAACTAACTGTTAAATGGACGGCGAGTCTTGGAATTTGAAGTTACAAGGAAACTAAAACAACTGCTCAACAACCGTTTTGAGACGATAAAACATTTCTAATTAAAAAGTTCTGAGAAACCGAAACAAGTTGTACAACTGTAAGATATATTTAAATGAATTTATATATTTCTATCTACCTGACTCGCCGTTTTAAGATAATCATTCTGTAGATTAAATGAAACGTTCAACTACCACCGGTTTGGTAGTTACTTTCAGCAGTTACTTTTCAACTAATTAATTACATGCTGCGCCACCCACCTTAGGGACTATCATATAACCTTGTGGCTTTAGTTACACTGTCACAATGAAATCCGAAAATAACAATACGAAGTATTTACTATTTACTTGTATATGTTGACTTCCAGGAAGGATATATTACATATAGATAATTGTATTTAACTTTTATGACTATCAAAAAAGAGTAACTATTGAGTTTCTTACCGGTTCTTCTTGGTAGAATCTACATTCCAAACTGGTGGTAGCTTCAATTAATATAGTTTGTTAAATGATTATTCAAAAGTCTTTGTAAAATCAACTTGAATAAAGTATATTTTGATTGCTGTTTGACGGTAGAAAATAATCCTAAAAAAAACCCAGGCGCACAGAGCCGAATTACTAAGTAAAGAATATTTTTAAATCAACCCAACGATTCGTTTACAAAATAAATTACTGCACGTGTACATAAGAAGGGATTTAAAGAAATGTCAGCAGCGCTCCAAAAGTACAGATATTACAATGGTATTCGGCCGTTATTATCTTCAAGGTTGCAAATTTAGGTTGTAATGAAATTGTGGAAATTACAGCTCGTTCAGCGAAGCGCTACTACAGGATAATTTGGATTTTATTACACTTTACCACGCAATATTTTGATGTCTAGATTAGAAATAATATTTGTATTGTAAATACGTTTCGGACTAGAACGTTTTTGCTAATGGTAATACCATTAATTTATATCAACGATGTAGTTTCATTTGGATTATCGGCGCTATTTGTCTAAAAGCTTTACTAATATATCTATGTTTCTTATATCTAGGCGCCCCTTTACCCTGTAAAAGTTAGCTGAATCTTTTTAACAGATGTAAATTTTTCTAATTGACATAACTTTGCAATGACGAAAATATATATATTTTTTTAATTTAATGATTGTAGAAAATGTAAAAATATTAATAAAGTACATATAACATAAAAGTTTCTAAACATTCCAGCGCTGTCTGAAATTTTTAAGAAGTTTTATTTCTGCTAAAAAAAATTTAATAAGAAAACTGAAAATAATAGACGCCTGTACAATGTTACATCGTTACAAATGTCGGTATTAAAGATCATTGTTACAGTTATAGTTTGAAGTATTTTCAAACGTTATTTTTTGGACTACTAGATATTTCTTGTTTCCCATCACAAGCCCATCTGTCAAAAAGATCATCCTAACTTGTACAGGGTATATAGTACGGTCGTCTCGTGTATCGTGACGGCGGACGGTATGTCACTCCCGCGTGGTGCGATCACTCAGGACGCAGAGTGCTGTCATGCGGGCTCTCAGCCCAAGGTCTTTACTTTCATGTGTGTACATGGCCATAGACTATATATGCCGTTGCTATATGTCATTAATACTGTAGAGAATACGATTACGTATTTATTTTAGTAACGAGAATCTGTTTTTATTTATTTTATTCCATATATGTTTATTGGTCATTAATTATAATGTTTAACATCTATAAGGAGTCCCGTCATGCCACAATCAACATTCCAGGATACATATTGAGAAGTAACTACGACTATTCTAACACTACCTTTCTATCAGTCTGAGTGCGAAAACAAAAATCGATTTTTATTTGAAAGCTTGACACGGTGGCCACTTGGGCAAAATCGACAATCATGGGTCACGGTTACTCTAAGACATTGGTGCTGTTTGAAGTACGCCAATACACCAAAAAACTTAGGAATTAAGATTTTTCGTTCCTTGTGCATATAGCTCCACTCGCTCACTAACTCATCAAAAGGGAACACAACAATACAATCAATTTTGGCTTGACTGTTGAATATGTAAGTGGTACCCAGACGAGCTAAAACGTGTTTAGGTGTATTTTTCATCACAGTCCATGTTTGTACCAAAAGTAATGATCCATCATTAGGCAATAATAGCTCCCACTTACCCATCAGCCTTAAAATAGATTGAAAATGTTACGAAATATTTCTCCCCGAAGCTACAAGATACACAGCGCGTCGACAAGCGCTTGTGTATACAAGATTACTCCACCATGAATGAAACCGTCCCCGAACTGCGGATATAATTACAACATCTCAGGAGACATCGTGAGATAAAATGAAATTCTAATTTTGGCTCTTTGTTGATGGGTTTCGTTGTGATGTCTTTCTTTTATCCATTAAAGACTTTTCCCCTTTTTTACCTTATGTACAGACGTTTCGGACACACGAATAAAGATGTTACATATTCTTGAGTATAAAAATAATCTCAAATTATTCAATACAAAGGTATATTAATGATAAAAAATACTTGAGATTAATATTCGTTTTGTATCAATTTAATTGTATTTTATTGATAAACCTTGGATTTGAAATAGTAAAGAAGATAACTAATGAGTTTTTTGGCGGTTCTTCTCAGTAAAATCCACTTTACGAACCGGTGGCAGTTTTACGTTTATTTCTACATTGTAACATGACTATCAAAAGTGCTGTTATGAGCATACTTGAATAAACAATATTTAGATTTTTAAATGTCTGTTTTCACATCTGTTTAGTGCAAATGAATTAAATTTATAATTTGGAATGCGAGATAAATATTCGCTATTGTAGAGTTGTCAAGATTTTAGCAATAAGATTGATATGACAGAAAATACATAAATTGGCTAGTCGGTACATCACTACGCAACAACCAGCTAATTAATTTGTAAAGGCGGAGATTCATTGCCCTTTTTCCTCGTATATTACTACTCTACTTGCCCTTTTATAGTCATCTCGACATGTAGAGTATTAAGGTACAGCAGTTAAGCGAGCATTTCACGCACGGTCTCAAAAAACAGAGACTTTATGAGATCTTTCTATGAAAGAACACTTCGGTTCGGGGCGCTATTATTTGTCCTGACGAAAACCAAACTGAACCAAACAGTATACTGTGCGTGTTGGAAACACCGGCCAATCCGGATGGTACCCCGCATTGGGTTTTTAAAGCCAAAGTCAAAAAAATTTTTTCAAAATAGAAGTATATACACTTGCTTATTAATAGTCAAAAATCTACCAATTTGGTGTTCGCTTCGGTATCTCTGCTGTTCCTCGCAGCCATGAATCACTCAAACGTGTAAACATAATAATATAATCATAAACGATGGTTAATAAAACAAATAGTCCCATTGCTCGTCTATCATGTTTCTATCAATAACAAAACTTAAACAATAAATGTTTTGTCAGTATTAATTTTCCACGGTAATTGTATACGATGGAAACAAAATATATACCATAATCCTCTCGTGAATAGCTAAGCGTTGCTTTGCATATATTAAGTGTAAAATCCGCAGGGTATGCAGCTAGGCTTCGTGGATCGATACTTTATTCATAACTTCCATACAAAATTTATACAAAGGTTATACTTGTAAACTATGTAGTAGTATTCACTTGAATATCGACGAATTTTGTTAAAATGTACCATAATAAAAGCAACTGCCTGTAAATAAGCCATTGCTGGGCTTGAGCCATTGAGGTCTTCTTTATTTTCGAAGAAAAATCTCGGAATTTACACCAACACGCAACTTGGTGCGAATGCGATACAGGAGGCTAAATTTTATCATACAGGTTTCCTTTTTTTAAATTTCCGTATAAATATATAGTAGAGGTGATTAGTTAAACGATGCCTCCTCCATAAATAAGAAAGAAGAAATTACTTGGTGGTAGGGCTTTGTGTAAGCCCGTCTGAGTAGGTACCACCCACTCATCGGTTATTCTACTGTCAAATAACAGTACTCAGTATTGTTGTGTTCCGGTTTGAAGGGTGAGTGAGTCAGTGTAACTACACAAGGGACATAACATCTTAGTTCCCAAGGTTGGTGGTACATTGACAATGTAAGGAATAGTTAATATTTTTTACAGCTTCATTGCCTATGGGTGATGGACTTACCATCAGGTGGCCGACAAGCTTGTCCGCCAACCTATAACATAAAATGACCACGTATGAATACGTACCAATGCTTGTATTTCTTATACAAGCGTTCGCTCATTGGTCGAAATTCGACATTAATGGAACTCTTTTCTCAATCCTTTTTTTATTGATAATCAAAGTCAAGCCTGACCTTGTAAGTAAAGGTTACCACGTAAAAAAAACGTTAATAAAAAGAATAGAAACTGTAGTGAACTGCTGCATATGTACATACATATATAAAATAGATTAACCAATGTTAGGTACGTAAATTCTGTAAATACGCAGACGCAGTTGCAGGAACCGAGTTGTATTTACCAGTAATTACGTCAACCTCAATTCGTAGTTGAATCGAAATTCCCAAAAGGCTCGTGACAATTTAGAGGGAGTTTTATTTTCATTCGAAATAGCGTCGAAATAATTCGGGTTAATCCGAGTCTTTCGTTCGATCGATTTATGCCATCTGTATGTAAATGACTGGACATCTCGGGGGAAGCGCAGACACCGGACGGTACGTTTTTTTAAAACGATTACTAACTAAGTACGATTAAAGAATACTGACAATTGATTCGATTAAATGTACACAGCACACACCACGCCTCTTAGCATTGAGTTCAATCAAAAATAAATATTAAAAATAAGAGGTGGCCCAGTGGTTAAAACGCGTGCATCTTAACCGACGACTGCAGGCTCAGGCAAATCCAGGCAAGCACCATAGAATATTCATGTGCTCGATTTGTGTTTGTAATTCATGTCTTTCTCGGCGGTATAGGAAAACATTGTGAGGAAACATGCATGTGTCAAATTTCATATAAATTTTGCTACATGTGTATTCCACCTTCTCCTTAAAGGGAGAGGAGGCCTTCGCCCTGCAATGAGAAATTTATAGGATGATGTTGTTTAATTATTGTATTTACATTTTATAAGTAACACAGGAAGTCAATTAAATAATATGTTAAGTGTTGGTTTTCAATGTTAAGTTATTAAACCAAACTCAAACAGCTTAAACCATAAAATAAAACACACAAGATAGCATTTCGTTGCTATAAAAGTTCATTCAATGTATTTTTGTGGGCAATTATTGATTTTACTTCAAAATTAAAAATATTAGTGCACCTTTTAATTTAATACAAAATTGCTTAATTTATGTTTTAAATGTTTGTAACCATTGCCACAAATTCATGAACATAAATGTTTATATATCGCTTAATATGGTCTAATAGATATAATTCAATTAAAGAAAGACAGACAATTATTAATAGGAAGTACGTTGTTTGTGTCAAAACGTTTCACAGGAAAGTGACATGAATAAGTGTTGCTCAAATTCAAATTGACTCTAAAATAAATTTCACTTAAACGAATTCAACTCGATAGAAGAATCTTGCGTCAGTGACAAATGAATTTCTATAAGTGTAATTGATTTAAATAAAATCTTATAAAAATACTGGCTATCAGCCCCGGCTTCGCACGGGTGCAATGATATGACATCACAGTGGAAATTTCTAAAATGATCAGTGTTTCTTTACTTAATTGTCCATGTATTTACAAACGCCTTCTTCTCGAATCACTATTAAAAAAGCCTCATCAAAATCCGTTGAGAACCTAGTTTAAAAGATTTAACCCTACATAGGGACAAAGAAACAACTTTTTTTTTACTATGTAGTGATTCCCTCTGAACACAGCCGCGCCTCGAGTCTGCGTCTCCCCGACTTCATCAATATCCGAAGTGTTTTAGTCAACTTTACTATCCTGTCATAGGAATATAAATTGAACTTATAAATAAATTTACTTCACGAGGCCGACACTTCTTCGAAACTTATCTTGTACAGATAACATAAAAGTCATACTAAATTATGTTTATCATAAAACCGAAATTTCTTTTCGAAGATAGATTTCGGAAATAAGATGTCCTAAGTTCTAATAGTTTGTATACGTACGGCTTTAAAAGAGGAGGAAACCTTCAATATATCATATTTTATGAACTGGGTGTAGCTTTTGGCTTCGTTTTCCGTATATCTCCTAGATAATCCCTAATTTTTTTACTTTTCATAGGTATTGGATATCGTTAAGGTTTCGTATGAAGCATACATTATTATATTTTGTATTCCTAGGTGGTCAGATACAGATGGCCATATTCCATTTCCCTAATCCAACGGGATGGCAATTGGCATGACCTAAAAATTGCAAGTACAGCGCTTTAAGTACTTTTACGATGCTCATAAGGGTCAGCATTGCAAACTTTTATCTTCCAGCTTGCACTGACAATTTCTACAGAAAAACCCAACTCAGTCTAGGGATCACCAGCCTTCAAGCAGCGCATTAAGATAAGAATAGGTTGACTTTAAAAAAATCTTTAAAAAAGTAAATAATATAAATTTATTATTTAATGACTAAACAGTTAAGATGATACATGATAGTGTAACGTATTACTAACATCTATATCGAATGATAGTTTAAAAAAATCCGAATTTTTAACTATTTGAAATACCGTTCGTAAATATTAAGAATGATCTCAAAAAATCTTCAAACTACGACTACACTTTCCATGAAATCATTTAAAAAGTTTTCGGCGTAATACATACAAATTTAAATCAACTCAAATTCGTACATTTACTTAAAATGTGGAGTCATTTAAAAAAAAAATGTAATTACAACGTGCAACGTTCGTACATAAATTCCTTCAAAAGTGGGTGAGCAAATATTTTTCATCGAAAAATTCCAGTTCAAATATTCATACGGATAACTTTTTCAAAACGCATACCTAACTTTTTAATATTACCCTCATATTCGGAAAAGTGTAACTGGAAATTTGTAGCTTAAATTGAAGTAATAAAGGTCGAAAATCATTTGACTAGATACCGGTATCAGCTTCTGCTATGGGACTTGATTCCGGAGTCAGTTATTTTCGTTTCCATACTGCGCACATGGGGCAGCAATTGGTAAATATTTTCGTTTGGAAATATTTGTTACTGTGTTGGATAAAGTTAGGATTCACTTTATTGAATTTGTCGCAGTAGTCACAACACGAGAACATCTTGTTTACAGCGGAACGACGGATGTTTAGTTGTTGATTTCATTCAGTTAAAAATACCTTTTATAGCCTTATAAATATACATAACTTCTTTAATCTTTAAACTCAAACTCTCTTGAATGACAATTTATATACGTAGGCGGACGGGCCAATACCTGATTCACTGGTAAGTGGTCAACACCATCTTAGAAGAAACTTTAATCAATTCTTACATCGCCAATGCGCCACCAATCTTGGGCACAACAATGTTATATTTCTTTTAATTTTTTATTTTTTTAAAACAATAATACTAAAAATGGTAGCGTGGCGGTAGAATAACGTGGCGTGCTATCTCCCCAAAGCGTCTTGCACTAAATCCTACCACCAATTATTTATCACATAATATAATAAAATATATACTAAATCTATTTTAATGTTTGAATAACGTCGTTGTGCAATATGATACTAATAATTTATAAATATTTCAAAAAACAAAGTAAATAAAAATGCTTAAATAAATTATAGTTATCAATTCACGAAGACGTTAATTCAGTGATAATATTACAAGATAATTGCTTCAGCTGACACCTAACAGTTTATAATTTTCGCGCGGTTGCCTGAGGACCTATTACATCGAGTTATATTATATCGAGTTTATGATGGTGACGTAGATCGAACGACCCGTAGAGGGGGCTACGAAAAATTACCAGATGCTAATTTGTCGTTTTATTAGCCATTTCCTTAAACACCTTTTTTGTAAAGAAATCTTAGGCGGCCACTTGCCTCGGGGAAAAATTGTTGACCTTATTCTACCTCGCTAATTCATTTTTCTTGCTAGTAAGCTATCCTGCTCTACCTTTTGAGTGTAGCACTGGCACAAAGTGTCGCTAAAAGTCGTAATACCGCGGCTAAAAAAATATACTCATTTTCGGTCTCCTTTAAATGTCAGCATCGAGTCTGAAAATCGTTGAATATTTCTTAGAAATTTCATTAAAACATCGAGTGAACATTACGTCAAAGGTATTATCATTCGAGGCGAGGGTTTCTTAACGTTTCATTTCGATGGTAAGCGCGCCGCGAGTTACGTTATCAGCATATTATTTGATCATAAATCCTCATTATCCGAGTTTACACAGATTTGCATTTCAAATGTACCCCCGGGGCCATCGTTACCACGTCAAAGTACACTGTTCCAGTTCCGGTTTCAGTTAGATAAGCGATATTACGCTGAAATTAAAGCTCTTTTTAGTTATATCGAAATTATGAATCAGAATTTATGCTCATAGCTCGCATACCGCTGTGGTTTATTTATTCTTAATCAGTGTTAACTGCTGTGTTGATCACCAGTTACTGTGGTACTAATTATACGGTCGGATCGGAACGATTTTACGTGTAGGACCAAGGCTCTAAATGCTCTACATGCGAGGCACAGGAGCGCAAACACTTCCAACTTCCGTTGTCACTGAGAATCTTGCAGTAATAGAAAAATAGAATAACTTTTCAACGGCATAACCTCAAGATCTGTGCCCGTATATCAAGCCAATGAAACTGTCAATTATAATATATTTCGCTCCTAAAGACCTTATAATCGTAAACCTTCGCAAACGCAAGATATTATAGATTTTACAGTAAACATGAAATATTTGAATATTCTACACTGACATCGTTTTATTGCGTCATAAACACATTTTTATAACTTCACTGCAGATTAGAATTACCATATGCGATACCATATGTGTGTGTATGGAAGTGTTGATATGTATGTCGAGCCTTTTCCAATAACAGGGAATGAACCAAAAGAAAATAACAACAAACAAACAACAACAGCCTGCAAATTCCCACTTCTGGGCTAAAGGCCTCCTCTCCATTTGAGGAAAAGGTTTGGAACATATTCCACCACGCTGTTCCAATGCGGGTTGGTGGAATACACATGTGGCAGAATTTCTATGAAATTTATCACATGCAGGTTTCCTCACGATGTTTTCTTTCACCGCTGATCACGGAATGAATTATAAAGACAAATTAAGCACATGAATCAGCGGTACTTGCCTGGGATTTAACCCGCAATCATCGGTTAAGATGCACGAGTTCTAACCACTGGGCCATCTCGACTTAAAAGAAAGAAAATAACTTTGACATTAAATTGACATAACATTATTGGTCGAGAATTAAGCCAATCATTCGACATTTAGTATTCAATATAGTTAAGAGAAAAAAAAATACATTTTGAATATCCTCGAAGTCGTTATCGGTTCTTTGAAACTTAAATTTAATAAATCGAGATCTATTTGTAGGACGACTCGAAAAATAATGTACCTGATCTGTGAAGAACCGGTAAAAATATTATATTTCCATTTCTTTTTTTTTTATCTGTTTATTTTATTTAGAGGGTTTATTCTATAAAGTAGAATATGCCACCCCATAGTAGCTATTACAAAAAAATACATTCTACGTTAACAACCTTTTTGAACCATATTGTATAACATCCTAGACTCAACTGAATTTGGTGAGGCCAAGATACTGTTACAAGATGCAAAATCAAAACAATATGGTAAAGCAGCTTCAATTTGCTTCCTCTCTACTTCGTTCCGTACACATTCCAACAATATGTGATATATGTACATCTTCTATAGTTCCACACTCGCTACAGTTAGGAGAATATTTCCATTTCTTGTAAATTATTTAGTGTATTATAATAGTAGAGAGTCGAGATGGCCCAGTGGTTAGAACGCGTGCATCTTAACCGATGGTTGCGGGTTCAAACCCAGGCAAGCACCGCTGATTCATGTGCTTAATTTGTGTTTATAATTCATCTCGTGCTCGGCGGTGAAGGAAAACATCGTGAGGAAATCTGCATGTGTCTAATTTCATCGAAATTCTGCCACATGTGCATTCCACCAACCCGCATTGGAACAGCGTGGTGGAATATGTTCCAAACCCTCTCCTTAATGGAAGAGGAGGCCTTATCTCAGCAGTGGGAAATGTACAGGCTGTTACTTTACTTTACTTTTACTTTACTTTTATAATAGTTTTAGGTAATAGCCATAAATTACATCGCCGTCCGTCATGTTAAAGTTTTTTACACAAATAATAGAATATACTTTATAGCGTTTTACTATAATTAACTAAACAGAATAAAATAAAACGAAAGTATTAATCTAATAATAGTTTAGAGTTGCGTGTCGAGTTATCACTTAATGACTATCGTTTAAAGTAATTATAGAATTATATCGCGACCGTCATTACGGGGCAGCGTTTGAATAATGCTTTATGTCCGGTTGCTGTATTTGAATAACGATTTGTTTTGTTCATCTATATAGTAAAGTAAAGTAACAGCCTGTAAATTTCCCACTGCTGAGATAAGGCCTCCTCTTCCGCTGTTCCAATGCGGGTTGGTGGAATGTACATACAGAATTTATATATATATATATATATATATATACCCAAACCCAGGCAAGCACCAATATATATATATATATATATATATATATATATATTGGTGCTTGTCTGGGTTTGAACCCGCAACCATCGGTCAAGATGCACGCTTTCTACCCACTGGGCCATCTCAGCTCATCTATATAACCTGCATATAACTTTTATGTAATAAATTCCTTAATTATTTTAAATTCCCAACTATCAAAAATAATCATTGAATAATGTTCGCTAAATTTTACCCAATTTACAATTTCTTCGTGGTGACATTTTGTCTGCCCGGATTTGTAGGTACCACCCACTCATCAAATATTAACAACAGTAATCAATCGAACAGACAAGCAGACGGGATGTTTGGCACTTTAGAGTATATTAAATAATAAGTAGTCTTTCAAAAACGAATAGTAAGACAAATTTATAATGTTTGAACTAGTATTTTCATAAAATTTACTGCAAACTCTCTACTTTCCAACCTCAACAGAATGATTCTAACTAACCCAGACGGGGTAGCACAAAGCCTTACTAGAAGTAAAACTTTTTCAATATATTAAATGTACCATGAGGTCGGACCTTAATTTAACCCGGGCGAGGCGAGGGCGGTCGAGACCGCTAGTATAAAACAGTTTCAGGGATATCTAAAAAAATGCTACCGTTCTTCATTACAAAATAATTTTATTCGTTGTTCCTGTGGAAAGAATATCAAATATACCTTTATGCGGATCGATGTCAGAGGATAATAGACTCTATGGGCTTAGACTTAAGCCGAATTATGTTTCGGCTGCTACAACGGAACTCTGATGACAAAATCAATATGAGGATTATCTGTGTGGATTTGGAAGAGAATTTTACCTTTGTTAAGGTACGTCGGATTCCTCTCGATATTATCAATATTTTTATTCATTGTTGTTGCAATAAAGTGGTCTTGTCTTTTTTACCGACTTAAAAAAAGGTGGTTATGATTTTGGTATTTTTTTTAGTTTGTGGGATTAGAACTCCGGCACTTATGAACCGATTATGATTAATCATATTTTTTTTTTGATAATGCTATCGCTGTGCTTTAGAAATTTGATTTAACGAATCAATTGATAAATGTATATTTAACTTAACCATCCCCTTATCGTTTTTAGCCTCTACTAATTCGATTCAAAATGCATCAGTGAAACCGCGCGAAACATCCAGAATATTATTATGTTTCGCAGGGCATTACACCGCGTAACTTTAAAATACTTATGCAAGTTACTCTTGGAATTTGTAAATGTATGTAAATTTTATCCGGCTATCTTAAATAGATACGGGCTCAACTTAAAATGGCTCGAACGAAGCCTTTTCAGTGTAAAGTGAACAACACGCTGCCTTTAAAATTTGCAAACTTAGCGAGAAATTGGACAAAACATTTAAAAAATCCTCTATAGAGCCCAGCGTGCTTATATACGGCCATT
The DNA here is from genome assembly GCF_905220365.1 of Vanessa cardui. Classification (NCBI taxonomy): domain Eukaryota; kingdom Metazoa; phylum Arthropoda; class Insecta; order Lepidoptera; family Nymphalidae; genus Vanessa; species Vanessa cardui. The sequence goes on along the minus strand of NC_061145.1, from coordinate 11,038,769 downwards.
ACGGTGGGCGCGGCGCTGAGCTGAATAGCCAGCAAATGTGCTGAATCAGACGTATGCTAAAACAAGGCTCATACCCACAATGGGGTAGATCATATATGTTTGGTCAAATATTTAACGTGAATTATAAATGGTTAGTTTTTTAAAAATAACGTTATAAACATATTATTACTAAAATATTACATTATTAATCTGTATTGTATGGTTATCTCACGAGTATATACTTAATTTCGGTTTTAATCGATTTCATATTTAACTTTTGACATTCGGACATCACTATAATATATTCCACAGTCTAGTCGTAATGACGCTCATTAAACCACGAACACGAAAATACAGTGTTTGTTGGAACCGAGATGGTCCAGTGGTTAGAACACATATAAATTTAACCTATGATTGCGGGTTCAAGTCCAGGAAAGCACCACCGAATTTTCATGCTTAATTTTATTTATAATTCATCTCATTCCCGGTTGTGAAGGATCCCATCGTTAAGAAACCTGCACGTGTCTGTGGGTAATGTACCGACCGTGCCATGCCCAGTTTTTATACAAATTAAATATGTATTAATTACACTTTTTACTAACTTTTTGCACTACTACTACAAAGTCCAAGTGTTTTAAAAGCAAATGGAATGAGACACAAATATTTGGTTCATTGTTTGGCAGCTTTTTCCGTAACGATGTCAACTCTTAACAGTGTAATTAATAATTAATTAATTCGTGTAGTTTTTAATTATCCAGTGTAACCTACCAACTTAATCCTGCTAAACAAATTGCCATCTTCCTGGACGCTGAATCCTCGGCCGTAATTAACACAAAGACGCAAACGTGTAATTAGGTTAATTAAATAATCTTAATTATGTTATGTAATTTGTTAGATGTGTAAATAAGGAACTTGACATATAAATGTAATGCTGAAAACCTTTTATACGCTAGCAAACGTAATTTTGCGACCTCTGTGGGCGAGTAATGTGTACATGGGTTTTTATGGATACGCCATTCCAAGGGCCTGGGTTCGATTCCCGCCGAGTCGATGTAGATAATGTTGATTAGTTTTCTATATTTTCTTGGGTCTGGGTGTTCGTGGTATCGTCGTTCTGATCTTCCATCACGCAAGTGCTTAAGCTACTTAAATTGGTATTAATGTATGTGATATTGTGCAATAATTATTATTTATTTACTCAAACGGCGGACATTATCAATAATAATAAAGTACTATGGCATTATTAGGGAGAAAAATAAGTACCAAATTTGACAGTGTGTGAGTAACAATAATAATAATAAAGTACCCTTTTTTATTATTACAAAAAAAGCACAGTTACTCAAAAAAGGTCGCAATTTATGACTTCAATTAACTGGAGATATGAGGGATGATAGCCCAGTTCCAAAGCCATGAAAGATACACTCGTAATAAAAAGCAGGAGAGGTGTCCTGGAACAACAGAATGGAACGAAGTTGCTTTCGCTTTATGCAAATGGAAAATGAAATAAGTTAACAGTGCTTGATAATAATAAATAATTAAATGATAATGACGAATTGTTATTTGAAAATTACGTGTGAAATAAAAACAATAAAAATATATATCTATTTCATGGAACCGTATACAATAGAAAGAGAGAATGAAAGGTAGTCTAGAGTGTAACCCTGAAAGAACTACCCAAAGTAAACTAACGCTATAAAAATCCAAGAAAATACCTGAACTTAGCTCACGGAACAATATAGTTAGAAGCCCATACCATCTTATTTTAGCATCATAATAGTAACCACGTGACTAATAAACATACATTTCAACGCAAGACAATTGCAACACAACGCAGGCGAGGGAATTTGCAATGGTAATAACCACGCTTTGCATTCGAACTTGCTAATTAGGGATCAATTAAACTGCAGCAGTTGTCTCTCATTGCACGATTTTCAGTAAACAAGTCCTCACATTATCGGCTTATGAACCGACTGCGGTCGTACTAATTGATATACACGTAGAATAAAGTAATGTAACAGCTTGTACACTTCTCACTTTAAGGAGAGGGTTTGGAACATATTCCACCACGCTGTTCCAATGCGGGTTGGAATGCACATGTGGCAGAATTTCGATGAAATTAGACATATGCAGGTTTCCTCACGATGTTTTCCTTCACCGCCGAGCACGAAATGAATTATAAACACAAATTAAGCACATATATATAGTGGTGCTTGCCTGGTTTTGAACCCGCAATCATCGGTTAAGATGCACGCTTTCTAACCACTGGGCCATATCAGCTCTTACACGTAGAATATTGGTTATAAATGTATGTGTAATGTTCACCTTTTCGGATGACATTGTTTTCGACATATTTTTTTTCAAATAGTCACAAACGTCACCATAATAATCAACATGGATCTGTAAGCAATAAGCGGTTCCTTGGCAGGAGTGATGGTCAACGTTACGTTATACAACTACAATTAATATTACATTATACAACTGTACAGAAGCCACTCTACTCGCCGTCCAGGTTCTGCGTCGTACCACCAGTTTACTCATAGTCAGCTTCGACTCTCTAGATACAATAGATCCAACGATATTGGATATGTTCAGGTTTTATTTCTGTTATTTATTTATTTATTTGGCAATCCAACAGTTTTTATACATAAGTTGATATATTGACTATTATATAACATATAATTAAAACCAAAATAGGATTACACAGGTAACTTAAACATATTAATAACTAAAAGACGGTAGTAAAAGTAAAACTGTTTACGGGTGGGAATCCAATATGTGCGTGTATGTGTGTGAGTGTGTGTGTGTGGTGTGTGTGTGTGTGTGTGTGTGTGTGTGTGTGTGTGTGTGTGTGTTATAATGAATTTTTATCTTTTTTCATTATGTAGAAACTCTTTGTTGTCGTATATTACACTACCGAATTTCACCTGTTTGTAATATTGATGGCAGCCATATCATGCTAATATAAGCTCTGATAAACAGTACTACGTATAACTGTTTTATGTTACCCGTATTACTGCTAAATCATTAAAATTAATCACATTCTGTATACGTAGATAAAGAGATTAAAACGAACCTCTGGATCATAATTTTGAACCCTCTTAAATATTTGTGACTTTTGATTATACAGATTTCATGAATGAGCGTTACGTTTGAAAGATTCGTTGCATTTTCGACCTTATGGAATACGAAATAAGGTGTGATTGAATGAAGTCAGGTGTGTATTGTTACTATCGACGTGATACGATTCAATTGTAAACGCAAATAGCTTAGTAAATCTGAAATGTTAATAGCACATAGCATGACAAATATTACGTCAGTCGAGATCACTAATTGTTTAAACAAATTTCCTCATTACTATATTGACTTGTTTATAAAACTACAGACTTCGTATGACTGGTTTGAAGTGAGATGATAAAATGTGAACAGGCCTTCGCATTCTTCACCACTTAATATACATTCTTCACGAGTTTTCCTTAATAACAAGAACTTTTTTTTTATTTCGAAATTATAATCACATACGAGTTTCAATATATTTTTATTATTATTCATATATTTTTTGTTATAATGAGCGCTATTTAGATTAGCTTAGCTTATTAAGATTGTTAATAGCTGAAGTTAAAACGTTTCAATCCTTTCTCAGGAAACTTTTTACTTAATCATTAATTAAGTCGAATTAGGGTGTCACATCCTTTTCTTCTTACAGAAAATCATTTTTTTTCTATCAAAGTAATAAACAAAACGCAAAGGCTCAGCCACACTTATGTACGTATTGCGACGCGATAGTCTACTGTTTTATGCTATTATACATCGTAGCGACGCATGGTGTCATGGTCAGTTGACCCGTGTCTAGATTCTTCTCTAGATGCGTGGTAAAAAAACAACCACATTGACCATAAATTAATTCCTTCACTATTCAAAAATTTGATCTTCGATGGTATGCTATGAATTTTTAAAGTTAATTAAAGATGAAAGTACAGAGGGACTCGATTTAAATTCGCCCCAGTCTCTAAGGCGCAGTCCAAGTTACAGGACACGATTCACGAGCTTAAAGTAACGATCTATAATCAAAGGAGCCATTTATTACCGACTAAACCCGCCCAGCTTCGTTCGTCGATGTTCACTAAAACATGAATCCGTGGATTGCACCAACCGAAGAGATAACATGTTATTTTCAAATGAATTCGATTTTTTTTTATTATCGACATGACTGTATAAAAAAGATTTTGATTGATGTTTTACTTACCATACAATATACCTACATATAATAACAAGAAAGAATTATATTCTAATTTTTTTATTTTTTTTCAAACTACACGTGAATAATATTATGAGTTAACAGTAAATTGTTTTTCTAGAAAACAATGTTTAAGAGGTAAAATCTCACCATTACATTTTAATATAAAATATATATCATATATATGTTCAGTGATTTTATAGAATACAATTCGTTTTGACTGAAACAATCAACTTTAGTTATATACCATTTATTAACACAATGATTAATAACATTAAATGCTTAAATATATACAAATATGAACTAAAACTAGTTACTGTATAAATCTTGACCGCGTGGAATGGTGGCAAGAATGCTAGCAGCATTTCCCAGCTGAATCGCAATCAACTTTAGTTGGTTTCGAATGAATATATAAAGACAATAGTTGTAAATCACAATGATTTACAACAAATAATAAAACCGAATTTTTATTTGTATTCACCGATTGCTTTCAGGGATTTTTTTCGACCCGGTAGTTGATTTCGGACAAACAACGACTCTAGAGTCGGTACCGCTCCCTCGTTTCCTTGGCTGTGTTTAATTAAAGATTTTCGTACAAAGTAATTAATAGTGGCTTAATGAGATCCTTGTCTAATAAAGTTTTCTGTTTTCAGGTAAAGTTGCTCCAAGTCGGTGAATCTACATAGAGTCTAGGTATTTGGTTTGAAATTAGTCTGTTATATATGTGTGTAGCGAAACGTTTTATTTAATGGGCTATTCTTCTTAGGTGTAAACAATAAACCACTGTATTGATTCGATTTTTTTATATTGTTGATTTAATTCTGTTGCTTTCTAACTAAGGTAGGTTTATTTTTTAATTTAAAGATTTAAAACACCTCGCGCTAGTTTGTGGTCACCAGCTACCATAAACATCGTTGTACTGTTTTAACCATTCCTTACATCGTCATAAAGGATGTATAAGTAGGTGATAATAATTTGTAGTTGAAGACTAGGCTAAAACTCTTTTAAAGGGGTTGGTATTTATAGATATATCGATAAATTTATTTTACATCAATCTTTATATTATTATTATTATATATTAAGTAACGAAATATTTTCTTACAACTACAAACTACTAAATACTAAATCAAAATTCAGCTAAGTCAGCTGTAAGTAGAGCGAAACAAGTTATCTTGTAACACAAAGCGCACTAAGTGAACGAAGCTTTGTTTCTCTCACGTAGCGCTTTATTATGATTACGAAACTACGAATCGGAATCCGTGTAAGCTGAATCAAATTTGATCGAATAATTAGTCGTGAGCTCATCTTGTAAGCTCTATGTAGTGAGGTTCTATCTTCAATTGAATTTATAACTAAAGGGTAAATAACTCGTAAATATTATGCCCATGTCCGATACAAATGTAGCAGACTGTTTGAGACAGTCAGGTTTTCTTTCATCATGAAAATTAGCATATGAACACAAATAGCAAATTAAGCACAGGAATTGATGCTGATCGCCACAACGCCTTCTGGCTATATCACACCATCTTACAGGCAGGATATATTATATGCATATATAATTGTATTCAACTAAATGTATTTTTAAATATTGAAATAGAACTATTGAGTTTCATGCAGGTTGTACTCGGTAGAATCTTAGTGGTGTCTTCACTTAATATAGTTGTTACGGGAAAAGTGCTTGTAAAAGCCTACTTGAATAAAGTATATTTTGATTGCTTAGAACCCTGGAATTGTCATATTTCCCTAAACGAGGCTCTAATTACCTACGCCATGATCAAATGATCACGACTATAATTCTCATAATAATTACTTCATCAATTCAATGATTATTTTTAAATAATACGATCGTAAAAATACTACCAGCATAGAATATTAATGCGGAATAGAAAATTTTAAACACGATGAAATTCGTTTGAAGATGAACAAAATTTTTTAATTAAAAATGTTACTGACAATTTTATTTAATTTAAAATTTCCATATTTTATACCTTTCAATTTATCTTTTCTAAATTTGAATAAAGTATATTTAACGTTGATAAAATGATTAGTATCTCGTAATTATATATCTCATCTAAATTTTTTAAAATCGACCTGTATATTTTCTGGAAGACAAATACTTTGAACCTGAGCCTTGTGCACAAGTTTCTTCGATTTTTTTTATTCTATGTAACGTAGTAGGTATACAATAAGGAGTAATAAATATACCCTTATATATAGTCCAGCTACACAAAACTTCTGTCTGCCCATTTCACCGTTAGCCTAATTTGGTGTCGTCTTTTCCCCGGGAACTGAGTTAATATTGCAAGTTTCCCTTTCATGTGAACAAACACTGAATATGGCGAGCGATCTCCAGTCACAAAGAACCCTTGTACATTAATTAATGATCCGTGAAATCCTTATCTTTGATTTCTTTCAGTTTCTTACTTGTGTCGATGTTTTTATTTTCGGACACGTGTGGGGATCGGACATCGAGATGTTTGTCTATCTTCAAAGATAATTTCCTTATTTTTCCATCTCTCATCATTGACTTTGATATTTCTATTGAAAGCACAGTTGCGAGTCTTTATGGAAGTATTACATAAAGCTACAACTCTATCAAAGTTGTTAATGAAGTGAGGCTTCGACGTATTAATGCAATTAGTATGTGTTCTATGAATTATTTGATTTCATTAATAATTAATCACAAGTAACAAGTATTTACTTGTACTCATAAAGTATATAGCCGAAAAACATATAGTTTTTACTCTTGTATTTGTATGTAATCTTAATATTAATAGTTTCATTAGCATGTAGTGTTTGCTTTTAAATTATTTTACATAATCTATGTATGCTTATCACCTAATTGTATATTTATGTTAGCATGACAAATGTAAAAATCGCTAGCAAACTCGATAAATAAAAAAACTAATAAATAAATATTATCATTAAATTGTAGTTTAAAATAAAAGACTAAATTTTTTACCAGTTTCCAAAATCGTCATTCCGAACCACATTCACAGTGCTTGTAAGATAATACTTATATTAGGAATATTTTATTTTTAAACTAGCAACTAGATTTCGATTTACAAATACTACAAACAATATATATTCACAGAAGATCAACTGATTCAACAGCAATTAGATAAAATGTCAATACGAAAAAGTTAAATAATTCAAATTCAGCAAAAAAGTTTCCTCGAATACTAAGCGGGAACAAAGCAAACTCGGGGCCGAAGTTGAAACAAAAAGCTCGGAACGAAGTGTAAATCAACTGATGGCCATCAATATTAATAACTCGACTCGAAACTCCGATACTGAAATTTGCTGGATTCAGCGTCTCCGCAGACAACTTCGATAAGCTACACTTGTACACAAATTACTTCTCGGCGAAAATGGTAGGAGGTCTTTCGATCTGATTAACGTTTCTATGTATATCAAGTGTAAAAGACTATAAAGATATTCCTGTGTTTCTTTATAATAGAAAATATTGTTATATTGATAAAGAAATGGTTGCCCTGGCTCTGATATTAGAAGTTTTACTTGGTTTTAAATAGAGTTAGGCTTACGTAGTGGTGTTGGTAGCAACGAATACCCTTTTAAATCATACGTAAAAATAATTTAAAACTACGTTAAAGTTTAAATACATGAATGTTTCTCCGTAAAGTTATAAACACATGAATAAATTTATAACATAAATTTGCAATATTTCGCAACTAAATATTCGCATATCATTTTCGTGTAAAAGAATCTTTCACAAAACAAAACTAGCGTCCGTTTTAACCAACTTAATGAGGCGTGCTAGAGTGCTGTACAATTTATTTTCTACCCTGTTTCACTCGGAAAATAAGGCTCTATAATTTCGTCGGTGCTCACAATATATCGCGACTTGATTGCTTTGAAACTGAACTCTCAGAGGATTCGAGATAAATATTACACTGGAACTCAATTAATGTCAAACTTTGGTCTGCGTCTTAGGTCGTGGTTTGATTTGATTACTACTTCGTTTTGTTTGCAAGTGACTCATTTTTCGTCACCAAAGAGTAATTGAACGAGAAATAATCTTAACTCTATTAGAGATATATGTAGTTCTCTGATTATTGGATAAATAGCCGTGATACCTTAGTATAATAATATATGAAACTATTTTTTTTCGTGACTTTACCAGTATGTGATACCTCATATCGTTTGAGGCATCCCTGCCATAACGTGAATGAAAATCTTAATAATCGGTTGAGTATTTGAGATGTTAAATCGCAATAAACACACTTGCTTTTGATTTGATCGTTTAAATTAAAAATCAATAAACAACTTACTATTATATACAACAGATTATAATTATAAATTGATATGATAAACATACATACAAATAGGAGAATTTGCATAATCCTATTTTTATATAAATCGATAAAATTAATACGACTTGTATACAAGTATAAAGTTTTCAGCTCGTCAGCAAATAACAGTGATAAAGACAATATTACTGATGACTAGTAGTCGCCCGCGGGTTCGCTCACGTTTTAGAGTATGGTTTGTCATGTGTCTGGCAAAAAAATTAGCCTACGTCATTTCTTGAAGTTCAAGATTGCTTCATACTAAATTTCATCAAATTCGAATAAGCGGTTTGGTTGTAAAAGAGCGGCAGACAGACAGACAGAGATACTTTCACATTTATAATATTAATACAGATTTATTGTAATTTGCAATGATTATCATAAACATGAAAGCGACTACAAAGCGATCGAGAAGCTGCGCCGGACAGCTGACGAACACAATGGAACGCGACACTCGGATTACACAAACTGCGCTGCACGCATTTAAATGTAATATTGTTATAGAAATTCAGTTTAAAATTTCACAGGAAATATTCATAACGTAATCAATTACATAATTTATACATTTGTATGATGTATTAAGAGACCGAAATTACATACACCGTGATGAATAATCCACTCATTAGGTATGAGACCGTTAAAAAGCAAAACTTAATATACCTATTTGTGTTCCTGTTTGAGTATACTGGCCAACATCTTGGTTGCCAAGGTTGGTGGTGCATTGGTAATGTAGAGAATGTTTGATTATGTCATAATTTCTGGTGACAAATCACCATCATGTGATAGTTGGGCTACGCACATGATTTACAATTACCTTGCCTTACCTTGTAGGCTTTGCATCAATATCGTACGCTTAGTTCATACATACGATTTCACATTGTATCAAAAATTTTTGTATGTATGAAGAATAAACTATAATTATATGGGCATTTATGTACAATGCTTGATATGAAATATATTTCAAAACATGAAATATTTGTTATTACACGACTTCTAAAGGTATTGCTATACAAGTAACACATTGTACATTAGAACGACTTGGGTACCTTCAAGAAAAGAGTATAGGTACTATTTTCTTAAAGACCGACAACGTACCTGCAACCCGGTATTGCGGTGGTAGTTACTTGCCATCAGGTGAATTTCTTGCTCGTTTGTGCCCCTATAATATAGAGTGTACTGTTCAAGTTTAAAGAGACATGAAGCAGTGCAGTTAAAAACATAAGAGTTAAATCTTAGTTGCAATGATCTACAGTGCATTGAAAATGATTATCATAAAAATAATAATTATTATTTTTACTATCACTATTGTCCAAACAAAGCCTTTTAATATAAAACGTGACAATTATACAACAGCTATCCTGTCTTGACGCTTTAATAAAAATAGCTTTATATTAAACAGTTCCAACAATAATTTTAATTAATTATTGCCCTCTGTTCCGTTTGCGTTTCATTAATTCGTTGGAAATATAAATTTATTATTTAGATTATTTTAATAATTTATCAATTGGAAAGCAGCGCTCACTAGATTTAAATCATTGCTGTATTCATAAAACAATTTACGTTGCAGTACGAACATTTAAAATTATTTTGTCATTTTTAGATAATTGATAGAGCCGAAATGGCTCATTAGTTAGAACGAGTGTTTCCTTACCAATTATTGCGGGTTCAAACCCAGGCAAGCACCTCTGAATACTCATGTGAAGAAACCTGCATGTGTCTAATTTCATAGAAAAACTGCCTCATGTATATTCCACCAACCCGTATTGGAACAGCGTGGTGGAGGCCTTAGCCCAGCAGTGGGAAATTTACAGGCTGTTGTTGTTGTTGTTTTAGATAACTCTTTAAGCTCGTTAATTGAGTCTACGAGCTCTGTGCGTAGTATCAAAGTAATTTAACAGCTTGTGTGCTTGATGATATAAATAGGTAGGTTGGACTGACCAGACCCCGGATGGTCGTCACTGCCCATGGATTTTGAAGTAATCTCCCCTGTATTACATTGACCCACTCACCCTTTCTACACGAACAATACTAGTATTGTATTACTATGTAGAATATCTTATGAGTGGGCGATACCGTGACGGGTTTGCACGAAGCCCTACCATCAATTATTGTCATATAATATGTTCGTCGTGTACCTTTGGCTTCCTTATAAATAAACATATTACATATATACACTGGCCCGTTACGCGTTAATTAAATTTCAGTCATAATAAAAGTAAGAGATATCTTTCAGTTCAAAGGAAGGTATACAATGGAATGAACACAACATAGAGTATGAATAACAATTACAAATACATATATTGTATGCAAGTAGTACTTAAGATATTAGCTTAAAAGAATTTGGAATCACGTCTGTACAAGTCGTTTTTTAATGTAGATTAGAATCCGAGTAGAACCTGGAAAATTTAATAGATACTTGTATTCAATATTTAAATACACAAATATAAAGTATATTTATATAAGAATTTACCACTACAACCACTTTGTGGAACCAGCTTTCGCCGGCGGTTTTTCCGAACCGATAAGACATGGGAACCTTTAGGCAAAGAGCGTACTCCTTCTTTAAAGGCCGGCAACACACCTGCTAGCCAGGATGCTGCAGATGTCCATGGGCGGTGGTAGTCACTTTCCATCAGGTGAGCCCGTTTGCCACCTAGGTCATAAAAAAAAAATATATTAACATTAAGTCCTTAAATATATACAAATATGATATAAAAATAGTTATTGTATGAATCTTGACCGCGTGGAATAGTGGCAAGAATGCTATCAACATTTCTCCGTTGAATCGCAATTCCGATCGCGCCATTTTTTTTGGACAAAAAACGAAACAACCCAGAAATATTTGCATTGTGATAAAACAATTAACATATTTATCTTATAAACTATTCCAAGTTTTTTGCGCTTTTTGTGAAGTCGGAAAATAGACATATACCTTCAATTAATTTAAATCCATTTTATAGAATTTCACTTCCGTTAAAATAGAGAATAACAAAAATAGGCCCCGTGTGAATATTTAAAACGTTCGGTTCAACCCTGGCGTTGAAATATTTACGAGAAACTTAGGGCTGTCACTATTTATAGCAACTATCGATTATGTTCGTGCAAAAGCAAAATGGAAGAGTATTTCATGGGATATCTAAAATGTGTCTTATTATCAAACAATAAGGCTTGGTATCGTTTGAACGCTGTGTTTATTTAATTATGCATAATCATTGTATATTCAGTCTTACTGACGTGTGTTATTCGTGCTGTGGTTTAAATGGAGGCCTTTTTATTTAAGAATTTATTTCGTTTTTTTTTTTTTTTGTTTTCGTGTACGTATATCATGATTTTTGTTTGAAACATTCTCTTCAAAGAAAAAAGAAGCCCTCGACCCGGCACAAGAACATGTACAGACCACATTACTTTTCATGGTATTGGCAACAGTAGCTCTGAAATCTATGTCCCTACGACTATGGCATATTATTCTATGTCTAAATAATAATGCATTTTAATAACTTATCATATCTGTTGTGTTCTAGGTAACTGTTATGAGATTGTAAACTATAATAAATATTAACGTTTTATATCCATCGGATTAGATTCATGTAAATCCTACGTAGTTGTAGTTTGTTTAACACTAAGAAGATAAATGTTTCTTCATCTGTCTTATTGATGTTGCCAATAATGGTTTCGAGTCTTACATCCCTTCCAAGAGCCAGAGCTACTTTCTAATTAAATGGATAACTTGTAGGGGATTCCCTCGGATGTATTATCACAACTAAAACTGTGCTCTTACTGCGATTATAAAAATGTTGTAAAGGAAAGACCAAGAAATAAAAAAAAATGCAATAAGATTTTTGCAACACACAATGTCTTGTATTTAATAAAAAAAAATAAAAAATAATATGGATATCATATTTCTGGAATGTCATGGCAGTGAATCCAAAGTAATAATTATTTATTTATTTATTTGGGAAGCCAACGTGGTATACAAAGTGTCTAATTCTATAAGACACATCCTGTCTTAAAAAATATTACCATGTACATCACTCTTACAGGCTAACTCATAATATTTATCATACATGGCATATAAAAACAAGTTTTTTGAAATAAGTCATTTTTGGGAAAGATTAATTTGAAAATATTCCTCTTTGACTTCAGATTTTAGCGCCATCTTGTAAAAGGGGGGGTCAAATTTTGCGATCATTCGACTCTTCGTTATAGTACAAGAATTGTGATATAATTTTTGATATCCTTAACATATTTAATTTCTAATTTACGAAAGCAAAATGAACGAGACTGGTAATACACAGAAATATGCTCTTTCTAATCTTAATATTACTTATAGGAGCAACATTACGTCACAGTCAGTATGAGAAAGCACATGATATAAAAGTATCTTTAATGATTACTCAGAGACAATTCTTGAATCATCAAACAAAGAAAATCAAAGTGCAACCAAAAGAAGCTATGTACAGTTTTGATTAACAGTTTATACAACTTCAGTGAATTTGAAATTTTTCCCTTATTTTTTGTTTTTTTAAAAGAAAAGATCAGAACATGAGATATTTTGTGATCCATGTTGTTTATGTTTCCATTCGTTGTGAAAATTGAAATTATTCTCAATTTAAAGGAAATGCAATTACTTAAATAGCACTGAAGTAATTTTTCACCGCTTTCAGGGGAATCGTCAAAAGTGAGAAGGGCCTGCGTAATCCCGCATTAAATTATCACACAGCACCATTCGCCCTGCGGTCACTGGATAATGCTTATCATACTTTATTTCTTATTTATTAATGTATTGCAAAATTGATATACATATGTTTCGGTCTTGGGTAATATACTTAGAGCTTAATCCTTAGCCAAACCAATTATGCCGGCTAGTGAATAAAGATAAGCCACTTAGCTATTATTTTTCATTTTCATTAACTATCATATTTAACTACTTTACTACTATAACGAGCATAATTATATCTAAATATTCAACTCTGATTACGACGATGACACGAAATGAGAACTCGATTAAAATGAACAATTCCCTACATGAGCGAACGGTCAGTGCTGTGTTACGCTAAGCGGACCCGGAAATTACGACATCTGATATATTAACCACGTAAATTACACAGCACGATTTAATTTTATTCCTAGAAAATTTGAAATTTCACCAAAATATCACCGAGAGCATGACAATAACAGGAACTAACGAGCGTTGAATTATGCAAATGAGATCAAGTGTTTCATGTTAATGTCGTGCGAGCCTTTCCCCCCTTAACGCCCGCCCCCTTAAATCACTCCCATGGGGAAAGTTTTTGTTGAGCCTCATGTTTGGCAGTTGGTACGTATGAAATATTGCATGAATTTGGCCAACTCAGATGCAAACTTTTTCAATATGTATCAAAACATTAATTTCAAATGAAATAAACTATAAATAATATCGTTTATGTCGAGATTGTTTCGTAAAATTAAGAACTATATTTAATTTATTGTTCCCTTTGTGTTTAATAAAAGCGTTTCACGAAATATCAAAAATGTTTCAACTGTTGCTTGAAAATTTGAGTCAATAATAATGTTTAAACAATACAAGTATTGATCAATCAATGAAACCAATTTACGTCAAATTATATTCCTTGAATTGTAGTCTAGTGATAATTACTGACATTAATTTTTCAATTTACTTTGTATAAAGATGAAATTGTGATTGATAATTTTGCCAAAAGTTGCTCGTAATATGATAAACAAATTACAGATATTTGTTTTTCATCAAATGTCAGGTCTGCTTATTTATACATAATAGTAGTTTTTTTTTTGTATAAATAATTTGTTTTTAAAAATAAATATAAATTCTTGTGGATTAAATTGAATATAATTTATATTAAAACAACGCACCGGAAAAATCAACACCGATTTTGTTAAATTATATCTTTAAAGATCTTCGCCATTTTGTTTCCTAAGTAAGCAAATTTTTCCAAAACCAACATCATCTTGTCCAAAAAAAACCTATTTTAGTGTAATGGATGAATTTCACGAAAGCCAGTTAAGCAGAATAAGATAATGTAAATCTAATAATAATAATTCGACGTTAAGAGAGTTTTGTAAAAGGTTTCCGTAATTTACATAATACTAAGCACACAATCCGAGGAATATTCCATCTTTCAATATAAAAACCTTCCATCGGCTGTATCAATTGAGTGATCAACAATTTATACTCGGCTCGACTGAGGAGAGCCGGCGATTTTATTTAAACATACTTCTATTTGTACTAAATCATACATACATACATTTACTTTCATTAATAATATTTATTCAAATTCTACCACAGTAAAGTAAATTAATAGTAATTGATCCATAGTGACTCCTTCAGGGCGTAGATTTGGAGATTATTCTACTCTAACTGTTCCAGTTTTTACTACCAAAAACAATAAATATAATAAAACATGTATATAAATAAACATTTGCCAGTTTTATGGTAATGTTATTTCAGATATAAACATCAGAGTTTCATTATAAATAGTGGTAACATCGAATGTAATGTCATTAGGTAATATGACTAATCAAAATGGCAGTTCACTTGAATATTTTGATTTTGAATACTTGCTTGAATAAAATAAAATATTTTACACGCTGATTCTAAGATAATAACAATAAACGAATAGATTAATATTAGAATATTCAAATAATTATTTTTATTTAATATGTACCAACTGCAAGGATAGAAGAGAAACAAATTACCAAAGATACTATTTTAGTTTATTTAACATGCAGTAACACGTTATCTCTATATCTATACTTATTCGCATTGGAAGGTTATAGTAGTGATATAAATTAAAATAATAAATGTAAACTCTTCCAATTTGTGCCACACGACGCCCCGGGCGGTAAACAGGGTAGGCGTCGGCGTCGCGACGCTGCGGCGCCGTGAACATGCCCTGTTATTATGTAACCATTTCTTGACCTAAGATTGCCTTATTTTCAGTCTTGTCTATACGGCGTACACTCATCTGCATAGACGTCGACTGAGGAAATACTGCTTCGTGATTTAGTTCTGCATATTTAATAATACTTTGCGTGATTATTACTGGATAACAATTATCATTTATTGAGTATGATAATGTGTGTAGACTGCTTGCTGAATTTGATGAAATTATTTGCTCATGAAGCAAAAATGAGCAAGCAAGAGCAAGAAAGGACACTACTTTTTTTGCATAACATGTGACTAACATCTAAAACGCGAGCAAAGCCGAGGGCGACAACTAGTTAAAGTGCATTATTATAATTCAAATAGGCTTATACCGTTTGAATCGTCATTTAATAATCATGTTAACTGAAGCTACCATTCATATCATTGGACATATTATAGCTGTGTTCGAAACTCACTGGATCGATTCCTGTGATATTTACTTTGATTGCTATGCGGTAGCTTCTCGAATCTTTAAATAAACTAGGGACAGAGGCGCAAAAGATGATTTGACCACTTACCCTCACGGCACATTCAGCTGAATAAGCGCGGAATGCAAACTAGGAGATCAGAATAGAGACGAGTTCCCTCAGGCGAAGTACAACATAAGACATCGACATGAATTATCAAATTTGTGTAAAACACCGCTGATACGCATTTCAATAAAATTCGATAGATAAGCAGTTTGGGAGCAGGGTACAACGTATGTGCGTGAATAAATACTACTGATTAAATAAATTGTATTTGAATGAAGTCATTGGGAACAGATACATCCAAAAATATAATGTAAGCTTAAAGTCCTTCTCAAAGTCTAACTAATAAGTAATTTACCTCTTACTTATGTATTTCAAAACTTATTTGAATAAGTTCATGCAAAACTTAGTGATTACACCTCGTTGACTTAGTCGGTGATAGAATGTGAGGTCCCGAATTGAAATCGGAGTAAGGCCGTTTTATACTCGAAAAGTTTCATCTTTCTCCGACTATTGGGGCACGTTGTTCTACTATACCATGATCATGCATATACTATATGTATTTTTTTTAAATACAGATAATCTGAAAAACTCACGGCACTCCGTTTTAATTTTTTTTAGTATTAGTACACTAACATAGTTTTTAAGTTGCTATTATTACTAACAAGTGGACTGTAATTGTCTTTAATAAATAAATTATTATTATTATTACTAATAATTAGCTTTATGATAATTTTACACCAAGTTACGCAATTCTTATCACACATTAAAATATAAATTGTTTCGGAGCAGGGTTGAGTGCTCACTTAATATAATTATGTAAAGCGTTATGTATACAGGGTGTTACGATGCCTTAAATTGTTCAGAGGTTTTCACTTAAACTCGTAATTAGAAATAACAAGCGGTCGCCCGCGGCTTCACCAAGTTTTCGAACTAATCACTTAATGAAATACATATCGCTACACTATACTTCAATCTAATCAAGAAACTATATATAATAATAGCTTGAAGGTCATATAAAGTTGAAATAGACGCCTGCTCCAGAAGGCAACTGGCACACAATAAAAAAAACATAAAAAAATTAAATGGTAATCGTAATTTTTCGATCGCGGTAACGCTGGAAATATAAAACCGTGGAACATCAGATTCACGACCTCCATGGTCGAGTGGTGTGTACACCGGTTTTCATGGGTGTTTGTGGTACCGTCGTTACTTCTGATTTCCATAACACAAGTGCTTCAGCTACTTACATTGGGATCAGAGTAATGTATGTATATATAGATAATCAGATTGGACTCGATCATAATATGTATATATTATAACAAAGGCTCATTACAAATCTGTAGTAGCTTAAAGCAAAAACAAAATCATCACCATCGCTCTTAGAACTGAGCCGATAATAATCACAACCTCTGTGGTCGATTAGTGTGTACGCCGGTTTTCATGGGTTCGATTCCTGGCCAAGTCGATGTAGAAAATGTTCATTAGTTTTCTATGTTGTCTTGAGTCTGGGTATAACCATCGTTATACCTGATTTTCCATAATACAAGTGCTTTAGCTGCTTACATTGGGATCAGAGTAATGTATGTGATGTTGTCTAATATTTATTTATTTAATTCTCTATAAATGTGCTTGCTACCTACAAGCTCTATCTAATATGTTACTATTTGAGCCTTCAATTACATAGAACCCATCAGTTGTTGGAGTATCAAATAAAAATATATATACCTATATCCAAGTAGCTGAACTTAAGTCTTTACCCGCGAAGTTTATAAATTTTGACCTATTTGACACAAACCGTCACCGAGCATTAATGTTACGAGGGATTATTTAATGTCCTTCCCCGGAATCTCCTTATCAAACTTTCTCCTTGTTTCAACGGGGTGTCTCAAAATACTTCTCATTCTTTTTAGTTCTAGATACTTCTAGATCTCTCCATCTATCGGAAACTGCTTATATACATCCAACACATCTTAACTTAATTACATAGTCGCTTACCCTTGTCTGTCCCTACGTATGCTTAGATCTTTATGTTTACGCAACGCATTTTAATGCGGTTTTTTTTAATAGATGGATTGATTCATGAGGAAGGTTTATATGTATAATACATGCACAGCGTAGTAGAGAAACACTGATAACTTTAGAGCTTCCTAAAGTTATGCCGTAAATAAACACATTTTTTTCTACTTACATTGCAAACCCTACGAGACAGATAAAAAAACAGTATTATACACAATATAAAGTTCTTCAAAAAAGTCAATCAGACATGCTCTGACATGTGCGAAGCCGGGGCGGGTTGCTAATATATTATAAACACCAAACTCTCACTTTGCATACATTGTCAGAAGTACAGGTCAAAGAAAAGCTGAAACACTTCCAAATTAGACTGATCGGAACTAGTAATTTATACATTACATTACGTAATTAACCCACTAACATTCAAGTTGCAAGTACGGAGTGCACTGCAGCGCACTTGTCATCTCTGAGATAATTTAAAAGCGAGCGCATCACAATGCGTCGCGTCTGTAAGACACGAACAAAGAAAGTCTAGTTTATTGTGCGTTCCAACATTTCCTCATATTTCTGTTTCATTTAAATGTTGGAAACCCTTTATTTTAATATTAACGTATTTCTCTGAAAAGATTCAACCTTTCTTGTTAACCGAGTGCTCTCATAATAATACAATTAATAATAATAATAATATAACTTCAGTGATTTTTTTTTTCTTTAAATTAAATGTATTAATTTATAAACTGTTGACGGTCGAATGGTCAGAATGCGTGCAACTCAACTAATGATTACGGGTTCAAGCAACACTGTATTTATATGAGCTTAATTTGTGTTTATAATTCATCTCGGCGGTAAACGAAAACATCGCCAAGAAACCTGCATGTGTCTAATTTCAATGAGATTCGGCCACAAGTATATCTAACCCACAATTAAGTAGATTGGTAAAATTAACTTCAAGTCTACTCCTCAAGGGGATATCTATTTCATGATCTAATTTTAGTAAACGCTTTGATAAGTAACAGTAAGTGTTATATAACACATCTTAATGTGCATCAAACCTCCTTTGAAGCATCACAAGATTAATAACCCGCTCCTTATGAGAAAGAGTAGAATTTTCTCAGTAATCTTAAAAGTCTTGTTACTGGTAAAGTAAAGTAACAGCCTGTAAATTTCCCACTGCTGGGATAAGGCCTCCTCTTCAATTAAGGAGAGGGTTTGGAACATATTCCACCACGCTGTTCCAATGCGGGTTGGTGGAATGCACATGTGGCAGAATTTCGATGAAATTAGACACATGCGGGTTTCCTCACGATGTTTTCCTTCACCGCCTAGCACGAGATGTATTATAAACACAAATTAAGCACATATTTGCCTGGGTTTGAACCCGCAATCATCGGTTAAGATGCACGCGTTCTAACCACTGGGCCATCTCAGCTCACAGCGTGTTACTAAGTTTCTACATATCCCAACAATTCAAGATGTAGATTGTACCGAGAAGAACCAGCAAGAACATAGTTGTTAATGAATATAAATTAATTCTCAGAACACTTGGCTTTAGATACAAATGTTGGTAATTGAAAATTATTTCAACCTTGTATTACATAACAATTTACATGACCGCACAATCTAACACTTAATGTGTTCCACAGCAATATAAACCTTAAAGTAATAAATCTTAAACCCATTTTCGTATGAACTAACTCAGGGGTTTTCCAGCTATTACTTTAAGCGTGATTTAGCGCTTCCGAACTAATTTATATTCTTGTTTCATTGGTTATGTTTGTGACAGTAATTATGTACAAATTCTATATATCCTAA
This sequence comes from Vanessa cardui, assembly GCF_905220365.1. Taxonomy (NCBI): domain Eukaryota; kingdom Metazoa; phylum Arthropoda; class Insecta; order Lepidoptera; family Nymphalidae; genus Vanessa; species Vanessa cardui. Next base: position 11,019,008 of record NC_061145.1, on the reverse strand, counting down.
CAGCGCGTCCCGACTTCTTCGCGAGGAATAGGAAATTCATTTACTCCCAGATTTGTAACACGAAAAATAATGAACACTTAGACGCTGTAAGATATGTTCTTTATCTTTATATCACCATTGCGCTACCAACTTTGGGAACTAAGATGTCATGACACTAGTACCTGTAGTTACACTGGCTCACTCATCCTTTAAAATTAGAACCAACCCAGATGGCCTTTCACAACTTCTTACCAACAGTTTCATACAAAAATGTTCGTTTAAAAAACTCAATTTTACTTAATAAGCCGAAACATATGCGAACAAAGAAATATAAAAATATAAATAAAGTAGCTATAGAAAAAAAAATTTATTTGATGTGTAGTTCACTGTTTTGTATTTTTGTTCAACCTTTCATTTAACAAAGTAAAACATTTATATACAAATAAAACTCGTGCACTTTTATTTTTATATAAGCTTTGTTTTCATAAAAAATTAAGTACTTATGGACAGTTCAATTGGATGCCATATTTAAATGATTTTGATGAGAGTTATTATATGTAATAATAATATTATATGAAAGACAAATATCCACACTGTCTATAAGAGAAAATACTGTCAGTCTTCTTTCTGGCCTGAAAGAACTAATGTTCTATTTATAACTCAAAACTCGAACACTTTGTAAACTCACTCAGGGACCATCTGATCCGATCACATAATCGGAGCAGAGTCGTGCCCTTAATCTTCTAGAAAAGAGGGAATAAACTTTTCCCTAAGTTCCCTTAAGCCTTATTAATATACATTTTATTGTAACAGATTTAAGTCTTATCTTGACGGATTTCCAGATTTGAAAAGGGCGTTACTTGGAGGCTGACATTTAGAATATACATTTTATAAAATATGGTATTGACGATATTTCCAGGCGTATCAGCTAAACGGTATCGATAGAAGGGCTTTTTCTCATCCATCCATCATGGGTGTAAACCGCCCAACGGTAATCCTACCGTCAAATCAATCACAAACTAGATAATCACATAAATTACAGACTAGATTCGTCTGTGTCTGATTTAAAGGCTAACCAGCTAATGCACGGAACAATTGTTATACATACTGACCATTTCTTGTTGTCTTCGATCAATATTCACTTAATCTGTCTCCTTTGCTATCTTGATATATAATGAGATCTGCTACTGAGTTTATTTTATGCAGCAATAATTTAAGACCTTATTTATTTTAATTTTATGAAATAAATAAATGCGCCACTTGTCACAATGGAGGTCACAATCGCTTACGGATTTGGTTTAGTTAATATTTCGTAGTGTCAAACATTTAAAAACGTTAACCACTTCTAAAATCTTGATATCTAAAATGTTATAAGTATCTCTTGAACCTGCAGTTACACTGACACACTCAGAATACAACAATACTGAGTATTTCAGTTTGGTGGTAAGATATGTGATATTGCACTACCAACATCACAAATTCTACCACCAAACTACCTACCACAAAGCTATCAAGCTTACATACATAGATCATATATTTTCCTATTGAAGTGTTCACATAGTTTCTGGGGGCTTGATAGTAGTTTATATATACTTTACATTATATTATTATATACTTAAATCAGCATTAGTCCCCGAATTTCACGGCCTGTCACTTGGTAAGAGAGATACGTAATATTTCATTTTCTTTTCTGCTTTTAGAAATCCGCTTTCACGTTTATATGGGCGTGAAGGTTTTGTTACAAGGACAATCAGTTTTGTTATGGGTGTAATTTATTTAGCACTGAGTGCGACTGCGGAGTTTTTCATCTCTTTTAGTTGGATGAATCACTTTACGAGGCTGTTTTGCGTAATTATAGTGATATATGTATGTGCTTGTTACTCTTGAATAACTTAGATTACGATTTCAGTTGGTACAACAGTTGGGTTTGTATAAACTTTGTAGTTACTATAAAGTAAAAATAGTATAGACAGACAGTACTTTAACAAAGTGATATTTTTCTATAGTTTGTTAAGCTAATGCTCCATTTGGTAGTAACCAAAAAACATCAATATAAGAAATAATATCCATCTCTTCCACCATGATGCATCAGTAACCTTGGGAAGTAATATGTTATGTCGAACTAAGCCTGTAGATAAATTGAAGCCTTCAACCACTAAAATGAAACAGCAATAAAAAGTATTTTATTTAAGCAGTCGCCGATAAATGGATTTTATTCAGATGAGTTTTAAACAACAACAAGGGGATATATTTCATAGTATAGAAAATCACGAGTACTAATGCCTTCGTTAGAATATAGAAAATACATAATATGTTACGTTTGTTCGTGTAATGGAATCCGCTTCAGTCAATTTAACCGTTGCGAGTGTGATGACTGTTATCCGACGAAACCGACGAAATAGCCGACACCACTCCCTGCTTTAGTGCCGCTTAATTTCCATTCAAAGCTATTCAAATGATTCTGAAGTGGCAACGCGATTGAAGGCTGAATCGATATTCGATCCGAATAATCATATATTTGCCGCAGCCTCCATTGCGTTGAGAATCATTTCTCAATGTACAAAACACTCGTCTATACATAAAACAATGTTTTATCGTTGATTTCAATTGGTCGACATACTTGAATCTTAAAGACATTACCTAACAGTTGATTGCAATCTTCAGAAGAATTGTAAACAAAATAGTCGATGCTATACATTCATTTGACTTAGCTTTTTTTTAGTTTAAATAAAATCAGCCTGTTACTAAAAATATTATATGTTTACGGGAAACCAAATATTTAAGAAAAACGCGTGTCCAGAAGCGATTGTTTTAATCATTGGAAACTGTTTGATTCTTAAATTAATAATATTTAGTGAATTCTGAGATATTAAATTAGTCTAAAATATTTTAGCGTCGATAAATAGGTGTTATATTGGTCTTCCATTTGCCAGTCCTTCTTACCTTAGGTCATGATAGATGACACGAAGAGATAATACAAATGAGTACTAATCTTGCCCAACTCAAATGTCTTCTGATTGACTTGATGGCTTAGACTGTGAGGCGTCTGAACTCTTTCCAGACGTATCGGATTGCCGCCCCATGACCATCATGAGGAAGGAGGACCACTTCTTCATTGTACTTATGTTTGCTAACACATTCGTCACATGTACTTATAATAGTAGCAGTAGCTTCAATGTAGTTGAATATATTCCGTTCCGAATTGAGTGATGTAAGCAAAATCGGGTCAAGTTTGGCTTATTTTTGTCGCGAGCATACTTTTTTATGGTATAGGTTAGCATATAGCATGGTAAGTGGTCACCATCACCCATAGACAATGAAGCTGTAAGAAATATTAACTATTCCTTACAGCGTCAATTTGCCACCAACCTTGGGAACTAAGATGCTATGTCCCTTGTGCCTGTAGTTATACTCACTCGCCCTTCAAACCGGATAACAACAATACTGAGTACTGTTATTTGATTGTAGAATAACTGATGAGTGGGTGGTACCTACCCAGTCGGGCTTGCACAAATCCCTACCACCAAGTAAATATACTGAGAAATGCTCGCTTTTCCAACTATTAATTTTATTTAATTTCGTTCAATTTTAACACAAAGGTAACGCATTTCTGTTGTAGTACTTAATTTACAAGGAATCCAGAATTAAAAGCAATTCATTCGATATAAAATATACTGAATTTTAATTAAACGTTAATTATAAAATTCCGACATGGATGATCCATTGGGTATCAAACACAGTGTGTTTTTACATGGTTTCGGGAATGCGGAATTGGATCCCATTTCTGTTGCGGTCTGCTTGTATTGGGAATAACTCGGACACCGTTTGCGGGATCGCTCGCTCGAGGCTCGAATTATCAATACGTTCTACAGAACATAAATTTAAAGTAGATCATTCACCAAATCGCTCATTATTGTTCATTCATTTCTGAATCACAAGTGCCAACGCATATTGATTTATATAAAAGTATTTTACGTCTTAAAGTGGCGTCTGGAGTTTATACTTACATATATATGTATATTATACTTTAAGTTACTAAATTATTACTTTTTGTGAATTAACACACTCACTCTCTCACACACACATACTTTCATTCAACTTCACAAACAAATAACTAAAGTAAACAAAAGTCATTCTCAGACTATCCTATCTCACATTCTTGTAGTAAAATTTTTAATATAAATTCGATTCGCTTGAACTATCAAATATTATTCTGAGTGGTTTATGCATGCACTTATAGAAAAACATAGCGAGGAAACCTGCATGTACCTAATTTCAAAGAAATTCTGCCACATGTGTATTCCACCCGTTGGTATTGGAACAGTGTGGTGGAATATGTTCAAAACCTCAAAGGGAGAGCATTAGCCCAGCAGTGGGAAATTTACAGGCTGTTTTTGTTGTTGTTATTACGAATTTATAAAGGAATTCCTCTGACTTATCCAGTACAGTATTTTGAATATGAACAGGTCATGTACTGAAATTGTTTTATCTCGAATTTAGAGCACGCTGTATACGAGTAACGTACCCGATGTTACACATAAACACTGGCGTGGAGACACATAAATGAGCTGTCATTACAGTCGCGATGACGTGATGAGGGCCATAATATGTAATACGTATCATTTAAATATATTATACATACAATACAAATGATCGTTTTTTTCTCCATTAACATAACATACGTAGAGGCTTTATGTATGGATCACCTCGTATATAAAATACAAGGAGGCGCGTATCTTATTTTTAGCTGTCTTCTTAGTTATCGCACGCATACCAAGACATCTTGTAATTACGAAAGTTACTCATACTAATGCACGCTGATCGTTTCAGGCAAAACAGATTTATACAAAAAATCTCTTCAACTTTAGGTTTGGTTTTCACATTCATTTCAATGTATTATTGAGAAAACACTTGAAACGACAGTTATATTATATTACGAACAATTATTTAACAAATTGTTATTGTTTATCTGTAACTTACAATAAATGTATGTATTCTGTCTTAACATTTTTATAAATAAACAAGTATGAATTATATAATAATATTATTATACAAAATTAGTTTAACAGAAATTTTATAAAAAAGGTTGTACGCCGAAAAAATAAATAATAACGTTGTTTATAATAAACATACTCATAAATGTGATTCAATATTAAATATGAAATAAGTCCGCGAACGCATCCGCTTATCACATAGACGTCTGATAACTTATCTGATAACTATCGACTGCATTGTGATGTGATCCTCATATTACACTTGTCCTCCAGATACTAACATAACACTTTGATTTATTATATATTTCTAATTACACAGTCGAATGTTCGAAAACTTTTTAAACTCTTATATATTTTAATGCCACTTAAGATGGAAATCGCGTCTTATTTCCTTCATTTTCCGTCTATTATTTCGCTCTTTCACTCAAACTGACTTCGAAACAATAAAATGAAACAAAAATTTCAAATGAATTAATTAGTGAACCGATCCAAACGGAGGTCATTGGTATTCGGCGAATAAATGAATATGCACTCCAGCGTGAATGTATGTGGTGGAATCTTTAACTGTTAGTATTATACAATACGCTTGTTATACGTTGACAACGAAACAATCGATGTACAGATAAATACAGTACAATAGAGTTTTTGGTACATAGTTTTAAATCAGTAGAACATAAAATAAAATGTATATTTAATGGATGTTATGGTCTGTGACTAGATTACGTGTTTTCTATGGGCTCAGTTCGTGTAAATAATCACTCATGGAAACCTGCATGTGTGTGTGTGTGTGTGTGTGTGTGTGTGTGTGTGTGTGTATGTGTGTGTAAAATGAAATTCAATTAAATATGTATCCTAAAAGATTTCCATAAAAGAAAGGCTATCTCAGCAGTGAGGCGATTGCTTTTAAATTTATTATTATATGTAAGAAAATACAACGAAGCTTCATGTCATAAGTTAAAAGATAAGGAATACCTACAAAAATTCCTGTATTCATAAAATATTTACGAACAGATAGCCCTGTTATGGATTTATGTTACGTGTGAGTACACTGTCCTGGCTTCGAAGGCGCTGTACGGGAGATTTACTGGCGCTGATGTAGAAATATGAAACTGTAGCTGCAGCGCTAGAAACACGAGTAAATCATTTTTCAATTTTGGTCGACGTAAAAATCGCATTACAAATATTTGTGAGTTATTGCCTCGCTTTTAAATTCAGTGAATACTTCTGTAACGCTTGGCGCACACGATATCGACGAATAAAGTAAGAAACACATTCGTACTGTAGAAGACAACAAAAGCTGAAAGTTTACATTGATGGTTTTATAAAAGAATTTACTTTAATAGTATATTGCCTACATCAAGAGCAAATCTAGTCTATTTATTATTATTTAGTAAGCAAGATGTGTGAATGAGCCTTGTATCAGTAAGCCTTTTGTTATCAATTTATCCACACTGGCTCGCACATTCCAACGGAATCCCAGTGAAAGAAAGTATATTTGGTGGTAACTAAAATCAATAAAACATGTCTTTAAAACAAGTCAAATAATGGATATGTTAATAAAATACAAGGGAGTAGGCCACGAAACTTCGCGTTCATTAAAAAGAGTTTTTAGGTATTTAAAATCCTATGACATGTTTTGTTTTGGTTTAATTTCATTGTAAAGTAATGAAACTTTTTTTAAATGAAATTTTTAATGTCTAATACATTCGTTTTTTATAACCGGCCAGTAAGTAGCTTTTAAAATGAATTATTATTAAATTGTAACAATTAATAAATTACAATCAAGAATTATCTATTTTTCTGCCTACCTACGGTTGGTGTTCTTCAAAATGAGACCTAACGATCTTTCATATGCAGCTATCGTCCCACAATCAATTGGAAATCAAAAATTGCCTTACGCTGTAAATATATAAGATACGTAGAGATTACAATGTTCAAATACATTGTTGATTGTGGAAACACAAAATGTGTCCACAGCCTTTAGTGGCGCTTCGAATAAGTTAAGAACTGTAAGAGTTTTAAGCTAAGTGGAGGGATCGTGTCCGCGTCTCCGAGCCGATAGCTTAAGTCACGTGCAAATAGTTTAGTTTCGGAACTATCAGCCGCTTTAAAAGAGAGCAAAACTGCACGATTTAAAGATAATCTTTGACTAAAACGAAGTGCAGTTTCCGATATGTCTTTCGTTTATTTTTGCACTTTTTTATGTTATAAATATTAATAATATAACATATTGCTAATTTCCTCACGTTCTCTTTTTTGTTAATGTTTGTTAAAAAAGGCTGTTTATAATCCTACAAAAGACGTTGTTTTAAGGAAGCAAGCAGTAATGGTGTCTTATTTCATATGAAATATCTTATCAAATATTTAATCTTATTGCGTTAATTTTTCCTATCTAACTATCTAACATGATAACCAACAGGATATAAATAATGGTTGAGTTATCTTACAGTGTCAGTGTCTAAGTGATGACCATGTACCCATCTTCATCCAGGTGGTCTTTATTGTATTAAAAATAATTCTTAACCGAACATTATAAGATGCTCAGGTTTTAAGAACTTATATTTTTTACTTTAGCCGAGCCGAGATGGCCCAGTGGTTAGAACGCGTGCATCTTAACCGATGATTGCGGGTTAAAACCCAGGCAAGCAGCGCTGTTTCATGTGCTTAATTTGTCTTTATAATTCATCTCATGCTCAGTGGTGAAGGAAAACATCGTTATGGAAATCTGCATGGGACAAATTTCATAGAAATTCTGTCACATGTGAATTCCACCAACCCGCATTGGAACAGCGTGGTGGAATATGTTCCAAACCTTCTTCTCAAAGGGAGAGGAGGCCTTTAGCCCAGCAGTGGGAATTAACAGCCTGTTGTTGTTGTATTTTTTACTTTAATAATATACTCAATGGTGATAACTCTGTCACCAACGCGCTGCTTAGAATGTCAATACAATTGTATGTTGTAATAAAGTACAAATGGTGCAGCACACGACTCACCCACCATTACTCGTCCACTGCGGCAGGCGGTTTTTACGGTTAGTGTGGACTCGACCTAATGTCGATATTTCAAAAGTTCCGAAGCGCCGAGAATTTAATGGCTGCGTAGTACGCTCGGCTTGTTGCTGTTATGTTTAAAACATTTTGCAACGTTCAGCAATTCTTAATATTTTCATAGCAGAACTTGTGAGATATTTCATACGTTTGTAAAATAATTGCGTTGAATGCAGTTCAACTTTTAGGTGAATTTATACTTGCGGTATCATTTAAACTTTACTTCTGTGAATTTAATATTAAATAAAATGTTGGCAAATCTTATGATATACATAATTTATATAACGTATTATCATTTTTTTTATATAAATACCGGATAAAATAAACATAATTATTATTTTAGTTTTGAAAAAAAATTGAATTTCAAGGTTTTGCCTCAAATAACTTTTTAGAATACATTTGCTAGTAGGACTTTAAGTACCACCCACTCATCAGATATTCTACCGCCAAATAACAATCATTAGTACTGTTGTGTCCCGTTTTGAAGGGTGAGTGAGCCAGTGTAACTACAGGGACATAACATCTTAATTCTCAAGGTTGGTGGCGCATTGGCGACGTAAGAAATGGTTAATATTTCTTACAGCGCTATTGTCTATGGGCGGTGGTGAGCATTTACCATCAGGTGGCCCATATACTCCTCCACCAACCTATAGCATAAAAATGTATTTAAAAAATGACATCTTACGTTTATTTAAGTGACTTCATATTTCCATACAGATTTATGTGTGATATTTGTTACATTATAGTAACGATAGGTATATCTGCTACTAACATTGTATTCCCCGCATTCTGTAATTTCTAACTCGTAACAAACCATCACCATGCTCGTCGACGCAACGATAAATTCACAGAACGACGATCAAAACCGGACAGCACGGATATAATGAACGCAACTGTTATTTATGCAGTTTAGGGATGAGCCAAATCTAAATGATTTTTTTGGAAAGAACAATCTTTCAAAATTGAAACTGTAACTACTTTAGAAGTTAAAATATTGTTTTCTTGATAAAAATGAATAAAAAACTATTCTAGTACAACTTTTTCCTCTTTTTGATATTTTTGCAACAGAAATATTTTCCGCCTTTTTTGAAATCGTAGAGATTGAAAAATATTCGTGTATAGCGACACAAACAAAGATATTAAAAGAAACTAACGATTTAGAATTCATAGGTGAGCTCGTAAAACCCGCTTCGAATAGATCTTTTACAAAATTGTAATAAATGTAAGGCTACCACGCGATCTAAATGTATATCTTAACGAAAAACTTGGTTGTATTGTGTGTAGGTACCACCCACTCGATAGCGTGTGAATGGTAAGTATACCAGAACTAAAAGCACAAGGGACATAACGTCTTATTTCTCGACACTTACTATCTGACTGACACTGACTTAATATCACAAAACTGCCTACAGCCGAATTGATAAGTTATAGTAAAATCTGCGAACTGAGCGATAACTTTTTTGTTAAATTTACATGCGCACGAAGTCGTGAAAAAATGTAGTATAAAAAAAATACCGCCACATATCTCATTAGCTGCTCTTTTCTATCAATTAAATAAATCATGTATGTTAATAAAATACAATTTAATTGAAATAAAATCCAACCTTATTTGTATCATACCAAACAAAAAATATCTCTTAATTAAAAATATTAGAAACCCAGTACTAATTAAAACGCTTGAGCATCTGTATCAAGCATGTTTTATTTAAAAAATGCTGTTTCAATTGTTTAGCTAATTAGACTTTGAAGTTCGTATCGATTTTTGTGTCGAGTGTAAACAGGCCAGTGATCAATTGGGTCGCCTAATGGTAAGTGATCTGAACGGTCGGTGGGGCGATGGCCACGTGTATTACCGATACCTGCCGGCCACAGGATCGGAGCCATTATGTCATTATATCTGTAATTGCTCTCGTTCAATCGACCTTTACGCCGCTTTACTGAATTTACAGAAACGTAACTGAGTCTGTTTTGTGGTTATGTAATTGTTGTTGAGGTCGATAGGGTATTATAAAAACAAAAACTTCTCAAATATATTATGTTGTTGTATAAAGTGGGAAGGCAAATGTTTAGAATATACAGGGTTATTGGTGATTCGACGTATTCCCATTTTCAAAGTTGGTTTTTCTCGGTCTTTAGAGAATCTACTTTCCGAACCGGTGGTAGCTTTACTTAATTGTAAAATGACGATTCAAAAGTGATGATGACGTTTCAGCCAATCACCAATCAGATGACGTCATTAAGGAAACCTTCATAGGTGTGTGTTTAAATTTATACACAAATCGATATAGTTCGGACATCTCAACCAATAACCCGTCAGACGATTATTGGATAATGAAGTGCGACATTCAGCTCGGCGCGTTTAATCCTGTTTGCGAGTCAACTGTTGTCCGCCGTAATTAGCTCTCGACTTCAGCAATAAATATGGACTAATTGTTGCTTTACTGTCATGACTTTGAATTTTCAATGCGTATCTATCGTAGCTTGTTAAACGTGTTCATTTAATTTACCGCCAAATAACAATACTCAGTATTGTTGTGTTCCGGTTTGAAGGGTGAGTAACACAGTGTAACTACAGGCACAAGGCACATAACATCTTAGTTCCCATGGTTGCTAACACGTTGACGATGTAAGGAATATGGCTTCATTGTCTATGGGTGATGGTGACCACTTACCATCAAGTGGCCCATATGCTTGTCTGTCAACCTATAACAAAGAAAAAAAATTCCACATTCTACCACAATTACACTCAATGGGAAGAAAGGAAGGAAATAGGAAAATTGGTAAATACTTGAAAATAGACATTGTTAATCTCCAATAAAAAAACATACCTTAATATGTTATTTTAAAATTGTGCTGTATGTTCTTATATCATGGTATGGACAAATTATTCGGAGGAATGAGAACTATGTTGTAAGGAAGGTTTTGAGCATGAATGTGGATGGATTGTGTGAAAGACGATATGGTTAGAAAGAATGTTACTTGTGAGATGACGTGTGACAGAGAAGTATGGAAGGAGACGCCGACCCCATGTAGAATTGGGATAAGGACAGGAGAATGATGTTCTTATATAACGCATTATAATCGAGTGATTACGAGTGTAATTATACATTAATTTTCTTTTTTTAAAAAATCCCTCAATAAAATGTGTTCATAACGAATTCATGTTGATTTCATGATGATCCTTTTTTGTGTTTATAAGATTATTATCTTATTTTACCATTCTTCACCATCGTTGTTTAGTAAATTTTGGTGTAGAAGAACTTTATCCAATGTATAGTTCTCTCTGAAAGTTAGTTTCCAATGAGCACTAGATTAATTTGAATCATACTCATATATAGAGAAAAAATTACTCCAAAACTACATAACTCTTACATGGACATATACAAAGACTATTAAGCTGTAATTACACGCATATAATATCTCTCATCAAAGTACACTAAAAATTCACTTACCAACTCCAATTTAGAACCCATTTTAAATTTACGATATCCTTCATGCTCGAAGTTATAACTTGACACCGCACGTCGATGTCATAATCACTTGCCGCATCCCAAGGGAACTCCATTAGCGAGGGAGCTGGACTGACGTGCAAATAAGCGGTCTGCCTTAATAGCCTCTGGTTTCCAACTTTATACTTGACACCTACCAATTTTATGGAAAATGAACAGCGCCCTTGCTGCTACTTTAAATTTATATTCCGCTTAATTAAGAGCTTCGATGTGCTTTGTTTTTGTCGTATTTTTTATTATGTTCAAATATATTTCATTTTGTTAATTTTGTTTACGTCATCGCTATAAATTATAAGTATCGTCCAACATCTATCGTAGTGGTGGAATTGGCTCAAAACATTTTCTTCAAAAGGAGAGGTCAGGTTTTAGTACCAACGGTGGGATATTTGCAGGCTAATAATCAAATAAGATAAAAAATCATATAAATAAAATTACTAATTACCTTAACGTCTTTATTCAGTCCATTATTGTTTTTGACGCCATTTTTATTAAGCCTTCTATTCAAAATCGAATTGATATGAAAAGCTTTTTCAAATAGGCTAATTAAATTTAAAGCAGCCACCTATTTGGCAGATTTAGCAGTTAGATTCATTCATATCGAAAGTTATCATTGTGTTATTTGACCTAGATCTTTAAAACTATTATTTTGCAAAGCATGCATTTTGCTGAGTTGTTAGAAACCGTTATTGATTTCGACTTATTTGCAAAACTTGCGATGTTTGTAATTTCTTAGCACTTCAAAATAACTGTTATTGTTTTTGTTGCCTTGTAACATTCGCTGCAGCTGTGTTTGTAAAATCTATTTAAGAGAACATTTTGTACACTAACGGCCGGGGTCTTCGTGGATTGTATAAAAACTAACATGTTTAATTAAACTCTTGATGAAATTTTTCTTATCTACATTTCAGGCGATATTTTTGCTATAATTTATCTTTATTTGTCATTCTGGTGGTTTTAAGCAAAATTCGAGGATATCAATCGGGTGTGTAATTTTTTATAAATAGAATTTACTGGTAATATTTGATATTTATATAATAAAATAGATATTTATTTTGATGTAATAATTAATCAAATCAAATCAAAATAAACTTTATTCAAGTAGGCTTTTACAAGCACTTTGAATCGTCATTTTACTAATCATGAATCCAAAAATCAAAATACAATTGATTCTTAGTAGACCCAAGAACACTCAAGCAATTTGAAATAATACTTTTACAAAACTACTCGTTCGGAATCTCAATTCTACCGATTAGAACCAACAGAAAACTCGTTCATTACAAAAAATAAACTTTACAATGTATAAATTATGCATGAAAATGAATATAATAGAAATTCCACGCTTATCATCGTAGTCGTCTTATAGTCAAAATTATATAAGACGGACTTGAAACTTCCACAACGACAGCACTTTGTGATTATTTATAACCTATCAAAGTTCACGATGATGATAGCTCTTAAATTGAGCTCCCTTCAGAACGCTATCGAATGAGTCATGCAAAATTTCATATCATACAAGCCCGGGAGACGCCATGACTGTTCACCGGTGTCTAATATCTCCGTAACTTTAACTACATCGATTCCACAAAGCTGCAGCATCTCAAGGGAACTCCATTAGGGCTATCCTACACATGATGCCTGCATTGACGTGTGAATACGTGTTCAGTATTAATGGCTTTTACTTACGAAGTTTGTGGAAACCGTCCAGTTTTCTAAAAGGAAAACCTTCTTTCTTGTGAATTTAGGACGTGTCTCGAATAAAGTTGAAACGAAGAGATACTATTTATTATATTCGACATTTTTATGTCAAATATAAAAATATCTCTAGATGATCACAGTGAGCAGTTGTCGTTTACTTATTATAAGAAAAAAATATTTTTGGCATCTAGCCTGTCTATGTAATTCGACAAATCACTATTTTCAAGCTGTTCTATTTGTCTGAACGAATAGCAGCACTAAAATACACTCAAGTGTCAGTTCCTTAAGAAATAGAAGTTTTTATGGTGAGTCTCAGTTCTAAACTTTATGGATACATTACACGGACTTGGGACGTCTAGCTTTTTATCGTCAGTGTTGGTCCAGTAGTTCGATTCGTGGCAAACTTCCAAAGACTTATAAATCTTGATGTACTTAGAGATTGACTTAAATGTTCACTATCTTTTCACAACATTAGACCAAAACATTGGGCTTATTAGAAAATAGGTTGCAAAATGTGGATCATTTTTCGGTACACCATTTTATGTGCTTTCTTCTAAACTGAATATTTCATTCCAATCGAAAGCTTAGAGGAAGAGTCAAATGGAATGTCAAATTACAGAAAGATATTACAAAATAAAAATAGTTTTGGTTGCTACTAATGTCGATACTAATAATAACGGTTTCAGCTTTTCTGTTTTCATGTAAGAACTGCAGTAAATTACCTCTCAACTGACAGTATCTTCGAAGTGGTCAGTTGCACTTTGCTGCCAAGCTTAAAGCTCGCGGCGTCCCACTTTATATCAGTGAATTCCAACTCAGTACATGTTTTATGGAAGCCTTCCAAGACAGTAATATTACATCTGGTATTTCTAAAGGCTTACTTTTGTGTAGCTGTTGTTCTTTATAAGATATCTTGATGGATTTGATAAATATATAATATGAATATCATCATTACAGTTTTATTATTCATTGGCACTCTTGCCAACCATTTTTTACCGTATTCTCTTTGGCTGAATCCTTCTTACGAAACGAAAATAACCGGACCTTTTGAAGTATTTTGCAATTAAATTTTATGTTCTGTCTTAAATACATAGATTGTGAGTAATGTTATTTATTAACGATTAGATAGGTTTTATAGCTTAACTTTTATGTCACTATTATATTTATTAATAGTAGTGTGAACAAAAGATTATAGTGGGTAGAACACGGAGGTTGGATGTGTTTAGCCCAGTTTAAATCCAGGTAAGCACCTAGTATATAATATTAAATATATATAGAAATGTGTTAACATTTCTTCTCGTTATCAGTGCTAGAACCGTAGTGAAATGAAGAAAATAACGTTTGCTATATTTTTCGACATTTTTTTTTACAATTTTTAATGCTGAAGGTTGTGATGCTAAAGTTCTTTTGTTAAAGGGATTACGTAGATTTATGTGAATAGTTTGGCCTAGTTCGAGAAATTACGGCAATTTTATTGCAGCGTTTCAAGCAATAATAGGTCGTTTTACACAAAGGCGTTAATTTCCCGTAATCCTACGCCTGTTTCAGCCCTAACTAACAGCCCAAAGAAATTGCTTCATAATTACAGTAACTAGGTTTTTCCTGGATTGCCTCAAAAATGTTTGAGGTGAACGCGACAGGCATCATATTTTGTACCGAGTTTTGACTGCGAGCGCTGTCTGTACTGTCGGTACATTTTTGAGAACTGAAATGCATCATCTCTTGGATATATCGAAACCAATTTTGCGATTATTTGCAAATTTTGTATCGAATGTATGAACCATTATCCATCTTTCGGTATTTTATTAAAGAAGGCCATATTTAAAAACATTCACATTTTGTTATAAAAAATACAATATACATTTAAATTATTTATCAATACTTATGTAATTTCGGAGAAGTTTTGTTTTATGGCGCATTTCTTTTTGCTTTTAATAATGTTTATTTATTAATTAGATATTTTTAATTCTTGAAAAAGCTTTAGGCTAATACATATTATGCTATGGCTCCCGGGGTTGGAACAGAAACATGTTATGCAATTGAAACAGCAAAGAAGTCGTTACAAATATAATTAATTGAACTATTTTATTAATCTATACAAATTTAGCAACAACCCCAAACATAAGTACCTCTCAACTTTCTCCGCATTACATACATTAAGTACGCAAGAAGTTTAAAAAGTTTCAAAGCTTCAAAGTCGTTTACAATTAGATCAAAGCCTAACGTAAAAGTGCACGAAAGTTCAAAGAACATTAAGTCGTGCATTTGAGTACTTTCGTGTAATTAGAGTCGTTTAAGAAGTCATATAACGAAACGCTTCAGTTAAACAAGCGGCATCTGACCTCTATATAAAACGTCTAATCTAAGCTTAGCTTTGTGCATGTGGAATATGTTACAACCTTGTTTATGAAGGCTCTAGATAGCAATTTCTTTTCATATCTTAATACCTTTAGTATGCTATGAAAAGGACCTTATACAGTATGACGCTTGCAAGTAAGTTCAATAATGGTAGATACGTAAAGTGACCCGCTTAAATTAAATAAAGATTAAAAAATTAACATAACACACTTAACTATAAATTCACTTTATGGTACTTCTAGAAAAAAAATAGCTGCGGGAATACAATGGGGAACGTACTGAAACACACGTGGTTTGTATATTTATGTAACATATTAATTCCTGGTTTCAATTATTGATTCAAGGAAATAAAAAAAATGATTTATTTTTTGTTCAAAAAATTGGGATGTTTCGGAAAATTTGTAACGGATAAACGATTTGATTATGACATTGATATTTTTTTGATTTTGATTCGTTTACTTTAGAAATAGCTTTCAGTATTTTAATCATCGAAAAAAATCCAATCCAATTGTTACAAAACGCGAGTAATAAAGGGCTCTGTAAATAACAGGAATAGTATACAACTTCATATTGCCGCAGGGAGACAACGAGATATATTACAAAGGCGATGTTTAAATGAAACGTCCTCAACTCAAATATAAAAGTGCTATTAATGCGTTTGTTGTAATAAAACTTCACCTTTAGTAGCAGAGAGATATGAGCTATTATTCACGATATCGGTTTGTACATAGCTCGTTCTAATACTTTTGCTATTTCAACTATGCCAAGGACAAGAATGGATTAACATAGATTTCCTATTTGCATATACTATGAAGGTTGATTGTTTTGGTTTCTCAGATTGTATTTTATATTCAAGAACGCCAAAAGAAGCTGATTTCCAACTATACGTATTAACATACTTACTACAATTTTGCTTCTAAAATACATCCACAAATCATCATCAGTAATTCTTGAAATGCTTTAATTACTATAATAGCTGAGATACAACCATGCCTATATTATTTGCAGAAGATTTAGAATATCCTTCGCCATGCTACTCAAGCATTTGGTGAGTGTATTTACTTATCAGTGAAAATTCAGTGGTGACTTTTTGTATCTTTACAATATCTTTAATCACATATTAACGTATTGTGTTTATAACTCATTTCCTTTTTATTTCAGGTTGCTATAAAGGTAATACCTTGCAAACGTTCGAGGTAAACTTTACCCAATTTTATACAAAGCGCAACTCTGTTTAAAATTCTCCTTGCGTATTACAAAGATCTGTCTTTAGAAAAAACTCCAAGTAAATATTTTTATTGCTTTTCAAACAATGTCTCGGGCTTATAAAGGAGTGGACAGATATTACTTGACAAATGACATTATGTGACTCGAATAAAGGGCGAATAGATTGTTTTCGTAAAAATAAAATATATCTTTTTCTTATCAGAGTTATCCTCAAAATGAAGTTTATAAATTTCCGTTCCATGTGTGACGTCGGAAGCACGTACACATTCTTCTGCTTCTAGTGTATTTTTGCTACAAGAATTGTGTTTCTGGAAATGACCCTGCTCATTAGTAGGTAGCTGTCATACTCCTCGATATTCCTCTGCCCTTTTCTAGGCCCAGTGTAGTACACTACACTATGCAGATGAGTTGTAGTACGTTGTACTACGTATAGTGCCTAAACAAGCCTTCGTTTCAAGATTAATTAGACATTTCGATGCTTTAAACTTTTGAGTGAGTTGAAAACAAAATGCAACTATATTTATAATATTATATCCGAGTATTTAGGTCAGTTTCAGTATTTTTTTGGAATAATATGTTATATCCTATGTGTCTTTTGATGCACCCTTGAAACCAGAGCAATAATAGTAAGTATTGCTTAAAATAACTTAACTCTAAAATAATAACCATTCCACCCTATTTAATAAATGATTAACAATATAATTTCCAATTATTATTAGTAACCTCAAGTATTTACTTAATTTGATTAATAATAAAGAGACAATTTAATCTCATTATGCTTCAAGGATAACTTCAACTTAGAAATACCTTACAATGTTTCGGCAACTAGATTAACCTCAGTGTAATATACGTTAAGTATGCTTTGTGTCAAACGGCAAGGCAACAATCTCACGAACCGACGCTCGTTGAACGCAAGAGTTCGGGTCTTTGTAGCTGTCAGCTGAACTATAAATAGTTTTGAACGAAAGGATGATTACATTTGATAGCTGAAACGTATACATGTCGCTTAGCGATGAACACGGGCTGCATCCTGATATATTGGCTATAGAACCTTCTTATATCATTTTAATATTAATTCAATGTGATAATAACGAGCAGTAAAATGACGCATATTTTTAATAAAAGTACACAAAAACACAGAACCTAAATCATATACTATTTTCGCTACATCCTTTCGTATGTGCACCAAGTTCATGTAAATTTCTAACTTCTGAATTCTAGTCTGCTCAGAATTAAATATAGGACCTCAGAATTTATAGCCTCTTAAACTAGCTACTAATGCCATGAGATCGTCAGATTTAGGAGTATTTTAAAAAATTAAGCTTGCCTAAGCTTAAAATGCCCTAGAGAAACATGAATGCAGAAGATCCTCTAACGCACTAATTATAATTGGTGTAAAACCTTTTACCTTATCAAAGGTCGTTTACCAGCTCAAGGAGCCCACAAAAAATATTTCAAAAGCTTTCTAAAGGATTTTATGAGGCTCACCCGTTTCGGAGCACTCAGGAAATCCCGAACGAGCTATTGATGGCCCGACCTGATACACCAGGTCGATATTTCTGCAAAGATTGATGCGGGTGGTATCCGTAATATGGAGATATTCGTTCTTTATGCGACCTTTTTGTGATCTCGTTTCGATATCTTGGGTTTGGACTTTGGACATTACCTTGATAAACGTAACGTAATCTGTCTTTATATAATAAATAAATAAATAAATAAATATGAGTAAGTAGCTGAAGCATTTGTGTTATGGAAAACCCAAGACAAATTTAAAAATATAATTTAAAAATGTAATATTATATGAGTGAAAATAAATAAAAAAATAAATAAATATGAGACAACATCACATACATTACTCTGATCCCAATGTAAGTAGCTGAAGCATTTGTGTTATGGAAAACCCAAGACAACATAGAAAACTAATGGTAATCTACATCGACTCGGCCGGGAATCGAACCCGGGACCTCGAAGTGGCGTACCCATGAAAACCGGTGTACACACCACTCGACCATGGAGGTCGTCATATAGTGTTCAGTTACTCAACCGAGTTATTTCCTTCGATCGTTTCTTTCTGAAATTATATAAACTTGGTATTTTGTTTTTGTATTATTAATACTCGCTAAGGAATATTGTATTCCTATTCCCTCGGTCTTGTTAAGGCTTGGCAAAAGTTCATACGGAAAAACTTTTCCTTCGCTATGTTCTTGCAAGTCTTCCGTTTTATATAGGTTTCGGAAGGCAATTTTCCTTCGCAATACGATTTTTCTACGCGGCAGTTTATTAGAAACAATGTCGTTGATTATTTCTGTACCTGTGTTTCTTCCAGCGCCAACATATGAGGAGCCCTCAAACTATTTGTCCTCAATATATTTATATTCTTTTCAATGTATCTTACTAACATAAATATATATAGGAAGCAATATAGTTGAAGCTGCCGTAACTACTACATTTTTCCACTACTCCAACAAAATTTACACAAAATGTATTCATTTGTCTCTCTTGTAAAAATTAAACTATGAAAATTAACGAATTTGACGTGTTCTCTTGTTAACAAAAATAAATATAAAAAGTAAGTTATTGGAGTTTAGTTATCATTATTTTTAGATTTAAATCTTTCCCGAAAATTAAATTCTTTGCATTTTAACAGAAACGCACATTTACTATTATCTACTTGATTATCTTATAGGTAAACAAATTAATATTTTTTACAGTTACCATTACTGTTTGCTTCCCTAACAAAAATAAAATAAGATCAAAATTATTAGAGCCCACAAATTAACATACAGAGACAATTCCAACTATTTGCTATATGGGGAAAAACGAAAGCACCTGCCTATAAAACACTGCTGAACTAAGACCTCATTTGAAAGAAAAGGTTTGAATTTCATTTCTCCACGCTGCTCCAATTCGAATCAGTATATTCATAAGTGCTTTCCTTACAATGTTTTTCTTTACAGCTGAGTACGAAATGAACATTTATAAATATACATATATATGAATATTATAAATGTGAAAGTAACTCTGATTGTCCGTCTGTCTGTCGCTCTTTCATGGCCAAACCGCTGAACAGAATTTGATGAAATTTGGTATGAAACAAACCTGAACTCCAAGAAAGTAAGTCTACTTTTTTGTTTAACACATGACAACCAACACCCTAAAATGCTCGAAGCCGCGGACGAAATAGAAATACGAAACATTTCTACAATTATCAATGTTATAAACAATTGTTAACGACAGTCGAATGTTTTAAAAATGTAAAATCTCGGAACAGGCTCACGTAACTCCAATATTTCGCTCCGTGACCGGCGTGATGGAATTTCAAAACGGCGACTACGTAAATGAAAACAATTTAGAAAATCCTAACAGAATTGAAATGTAACTTACAGTAGAAATCTTTAATCTTGAACGTTCTCGGATGTTTCAATTCAGAATATTCGCATGCATAACAATAACAGAAATAAACCAAATGTTTGTTAACTTATATACAAATGAAATCAAAATAAAAAGTACCATTTTTTCATATTTAAAAATTACAGACTAATTGATAACCTCCTCCTTTCTGAAGTCGGTTAAAAAAGCAAAAACGAAACTTAACAGATTTTCTTATTTTCCTGATAGTTTCAGTACTATCAAAAAAAGTATTTTGGAAATAGGTACTGTAAAAATAAACATTCTTAATTTGTTTTTAATGATTATAAACGTATTACGACCACTGAGCTGACTATGGTCCCCTAAAATTTACAAGACTCTGGGTGACTAATAATTTAGAAAGTTATCTGAACGCTGTTATTATTCTTATTCAAAGACTAGTAACAAAAACTACTCTTATATAGACTTCGATATCATCCTTATCACTACAAAATTTAATGCCATAGTTTATTTTTAAATTAAGTATCCTCTCTCTCTTTTTCATAACGTTGAAAGGGACGAAAACTAATTAGTAATATAAATCATCTTCAAAGAATCCCAGGGGAAGTCCCGCAACAAAAACCAATCCACTCCGCGTCAGGTGCTGAATAAACTCCGAGACAAATTATTGAATGCATATTTTATCATTTTTATACGCGCTTTTACGTTACATAAATTACGTTGGGAAGGTATTTATTCTGAATTCATACTGGAATTTCAGCAAGCTCAATAAGATAACAGCCTCTTAATGTCTGACTACTGATTACTATGTAGTAATAGTACTGACTACTGTGGTCTTCTTTAATTATGGAGAGCAGACTTGGATCTTATTCCGCCATACTGGTGTAAGGGATGCTTAATTTGTTTCATGTCACTGATATATAAGATATGGTGACCACTTACTCTCGGGTGGCATATTTTTCCGTCCATCTGCTTTTTACTAGCTGTGCCTACGACTTTATTTGCATTTGATTTTAATCAAAATGCTATTGTTTCAACCTAAGTAGCTCCTTATTACGTCAGCTTTCTGCTACTGAAAGTCCTGTCAAAAACCAGACCAGCTGTTCCTAAGATTAGCCGGAACAAACAGACAAACAAAAATAAAAAAAATGTTATATGTAGCGTATATACATACATATGGACTTACTAAAAAGCAGTTATTCTATTATTACAAACTGACACTCCAATTTTGTTATATGTATGGATTATATACACATCTAGTAATTTCATGAACTAACAACAATATCGAGTACTCAGTGTAAAAACTCGGAAAATCCGAAAATCCCTCCCATAACAAACAGTAACCCTTCGGAACGATGACACGGACGAAAAGTAACACAAACAAACTAACAAGCTTACATAATATCTGCCTCGCGTTATGACCTTTCAAACATTTCAGAGGCCGCTGTATTCACTATCCAACATATTGATACGAAATACACGCGAGAATGACTCTTATGGAGCAGGAAATAAAAATCAAAGTAGCGTCCGGGGAATATTGATACAAACAAAAATAATCCACGCTATTCAAAATTGAATCTTAACGTGTGTTGAGTTGAATTTAAATTGGAATAGCCGGGTTATTGGATTTCGTGCTGCTGGTTTCGTTGCTATTGTTGTATAAAAGGTTTGTTTCAGCATGCAGAATGAATTTAAGGCTCTTTCTTAGCCTGTCTCATTGCTTGTTTTTATATTATTCATTCTGTATGATATTCTTTTCACCAGCTTCATTATTATGTTGTAAAACAAACAGATTCATTGATGGGGAAATCTTTCTGATCTTATTGAAGGTTTTGTTCAATTTATTATTTAATATCTATAAAACTTAATTGAGCTGAGATGGCCCAGTGGTTAAAACGCGTGCATCTTAACCGATTATTGCGGGTTCAAACCCAGGAAAGCACCACTATATGTATGTGCTTAAATTGTGTTTATAATTTATCTCTTGTTCGGCGGTGAAGGAAAACATCGTGAGGAAACCTGCATGTGTCTAATTTCATCGAAATTCTGCCACATGTGCATTCCACCAACCCGCATTGGAACAGCGTGGTGGATATGTTCCAAACCCTTAATGTTTTTTAATTAATGGAAGAGGAGGCCTTATCTCAGCAGTGGGAAATGTACAGGCTGTTACTTCACTTTTACTTAACTTTAAAACTTAATTACATATAAGATACATAATATATTTATAAGTAAGCGAATTTATTTAAATAAGCGTAATACCACTGACTGACTCATTGCGAGGTCTTCGAAACTATATGTCCGACTAGTCGTCGCCCGCAGCTACGTTCGCGTTTTGTGGTTAGTTATCATAAAAAGTGTCATGCAAAAGAATAGCCTATGTCCCTTTTTTGGAGTTCAAATTAGCTTGACACTAAATTTTATCAAATTCAGTTCATTGATTTGGTCGTGAAAGAGCGACAGACAGACAGAGTTACTTTCAAATTTATAATATGATTATAGATTAACTTGAAATTTTTACTTACTCCTTTAACGTAGACGTTCATTAAGAAAGACTTCTTGGAAATGCAATTTCAAGGAAGGAGCGAGGAGGTTTTATCTTTAAATGAATTTTAGCAAAATGAAGTTGGGACAAAATAAAATGAATCATAGTACGAGTTGTAGGTTCAATCCTGATGAAAGAGGCTGTTTTTAAAAATGGATATAGATGTAATGGTGTCGAAAGATACCTTGCTAGAATGATATAAAACTAACAAACGTCGTAGAAATATTTGTTTCTTTTTTTTTCGAATTTCCAATGCAAAATGGTTTAATTAAGCTTTATTTGCATGTTAAATATTTACATTATCTAGTAATTTCACTGATATTGTTATCTTCGATACGATACTAAACCAATTCTCTAAAGCGCTTCACGGGCTATTTTCACGCTTACAAAGGTTTAGCCAGTGCGGAAAAAAGGGCCACTGTTTAAAATAAAATATCTTTCTAACACGTAAGAGGAAATTAGAGATAAATAAGGACGTAAGTCTACTGGATATAGCGTAAAGTTTCGCAAGCACAAGCTATGTTTTATTAGATCTGGAACATTGTACATTGCAATTTTAAGACAACACGCTCAGATTGATTCGCCACCAATCATGGAATGTATGATATTATGTATCCCGATTATACTGGCTCACTCACCTTTGAAACCAGGATATCGGATGGAATGTTTAGCGGTAGCTTCTGTGTGCCATGTAGACGATAAACAAGGTCAATCTGATTATAGATTCCCTTTTAATCCACTTTATACTGACTTCGAATTGTATTACAAAAATTCAGTAGCAAATCGTATATAAATAGGGCTGGGGATGATAGTGGAACTCTTTAATAGTCACTAAAAAGGCCGTCAAATGTAAGTCAATGTAAGTCTTCGCAAAGTCAGTAAATCCTTTTTGGGGCAAGGCATCCGTTTCTATAATTCCACAGAATTTTTTAACTTTGCCTTTGTAAAATTAATATCAATTCATTAATTTAAATTCAAATCATTTGTAATAAATACGTTTGAATAGAAGGCATATTATTGAATACAAGATTATACAGACGATAAAAAGAATGTGGAATTAATTACTTCTAGGCAGGATATTATTATGATGATTGATGATTATATACAAATATAATTGTTTTTAACTATTAAACATATGTCTGTATTTTTTAACAAAAAAGAGTAACTACTGAGTTTCTTGCCGGTTCTTCTCGGTAGAATCTACTTTACGAACCTATCTACTTTCCGATTCAGAAATGCTCCTAAAAGTCTACTTGAATAAAGTATATTTTAATTTAAGCTTATTTGGTTAGTATCAAATCAATATACGCCACTTTTCCTTTATAAAAATGAATATCCATTGATTTTCTATAATGTTTAATGCGTATTCACTAATCTTGGTTATATGTACTGTGGTTGAAAAGTTCCGAACATTTAAAACATTCTTCTCTGCAACGACAATTAATGAAGTGAGATAAAACATACATTACATCTACGTGGCGGAGCGAGACAGATAAATTTTATCCAATGAACGTTTAGTCCTGCGTCGTTAGTAAACGAATTCTCCCATTACCCGTCCCTCGAGGGCTAACCCACTTGCAAGAAATATGACCAATTAGAAATGTCCCTTCGGACTAAGTGAGCTGATTCTAGTAAAGGTCATTTAATTTTGGTTCCGTACTTGGGTTTGTATTAACATGAAATTTGATATAACGAATGGGTCCGATTACGAACAATTTGATGAATCCGACTCCCAACTAATACATGTGAAAATGAGTTTGTTTGTTATGTTTACAAGTTATTTCTTCATTGTTACCAACTTATAATTTCAAAGCAGTCTTCAGGAAAAATGAAAAGCGGAAACTAGTATTATTACAGTATGTGTATGAAAACATTCAAATATTTTTACACTGTAAAATATATAACATAGCCTAATCTATTCACTCAGCCCATCGTAGTTCACTGCTGATCGTAATTCAGGATCATTGTGCGTTAATTTCTTATCCATATGAGTTTCTACTTGGTGGTGGGAATTTGTGACTGTCTGGATAGGTAGTCGGTACCACTCACTTACCATATATTTTACCGCCAAGCAGCAATTTTATAGTTTTATTCCGGTTTGAAGAGTAAGGCAGTCTAACTATGGGATATAACATCTTAGTGACCAAATTGGTGGCGCATTCGAAATATTTAAAATTCTCACGGCGCCAACGTCTATGGTCGTTGGTGACCACTTATCAGCTGGGTCATTGGTACCTACATGTATCATAAAAAATATAGTTTTCAATGATTATAAAAAATACTTCAACGTTAAACTCAAATGTCTTAAGCTACTAATCAATAATACATATTATTTAAACATTTGCCGTTGAGATAATACTGACACGACGTTAAAATACAATTGGAATAAAATCCGTGAAACGAATAGTGTTTGTCTAGAATAACTAAAATAAATCTAGATCTAGGAGTTAGTTTATAAATTCCAGTTCGGTTTGAGACAGAACATCTTGCTAAACGCGATTAGGCTCCCGGGGCGTCTAGATGGAATACAACGCAACCTTAATCTAATAACGTTCACTGGCTTCCGTTTGCCCGCGTTTCTATTCCGTAAAATACAAGGAATATAAATTCACTCCAGCGCTATTACTATGGTATTCCTTGAAATGCTACTAATGATGGCTTTAAATAATTGCCTGATACTCATGCCTTAAATTTAAGAATTAACAACATTAAATGCTTAAATATATATATATATATATATATATATATATATATATATATATATATATATATATATATATACAAATATGAACTTAAACTAGTTACTGTATAAATCTTGACCGAGTGGAATGGTGGCAAGAATGCTAGCAGCATTTCCTCGTTGAATCGCAATTCCGATCCTCTGGGCAAAAAACGAACCAGCCCTCCTGTCACCAGTGGAGGCAATGAGGCGAGGTGTTATACTTTTGATGAAGCTTTTTGCACCACTACTCCAAGAGCCAAGCTTGAAATTAAATTTAATATATACTTAAATTTAATTTAAGTCATAATAGTAAAATGGCCTGAACTCAGCTTCCAGCTGCTTGTCAGTTCAAACGCACATCAAATTCTACTATTTGTAATATAAGCAATTTAAATGAATACGGAGATAATAGAATAACGGGCTACGCTTATATATGAGTAGTGTAGTAGTAGAGTTTTTTTTATATGAGTAATTGTAACGTTGACCTGACTCATGTACGACCACCGAACCGCATTGAAACAGCGTAATGAAATATGCTTCAAGTCCTATTTTGAAGAAGAAAATATAGTATGTTATTGGACATTATATCCGCAGACATTTTTAACTTTGCCGTCTCGTAAATTCAAATCGTTTATAAAAAATACATTGGTAAAAAAGGCGTATTACTCGATACAAGATTTTATAGATGTAAAAAGCCGTGGAATTAATACCTGTGAACTTCTAGGCAGGATATATTAATTTAAATAATTGTATTAACTAACGTGATTGTATTTTTTTTAAATGTTGAAAAAGAGTAACTACTGAGTTTCTTGCCAGTTCTTCTCGGTAGAATCTACTTTCTGAACCGGTGGTAGCTTCACTTAATTGTTAAATGACGATTCAAAAGTGCTTGTAAAAGCCCACTTGAATAAAGTTTATTTTGATTTTGATTTTGGACCATTCCTATTTTAATCTATAAGCAGAGGGCAGTGTGTCTCAAAGCGGCAATTGCAATTCTCAATTTAAAGGAACAAAATACATAGTAATTTCTCCCTCCAATTAAATGAAAAGCTTGCTAGATATGGGGGTGACCACACTCCATAAGTATCACGGTCGAAACTGCGACTAACATGGCTATGCTAGCTGCATATATACTAAACCATTGCGCTAATAGACGCTTTATTAACTTGATTAAAGAATAATATCAATACATTTCCGTTTACATTTAATTTTATTTGAATTATACATTTATATGATTCTATTAATTGCATTTACAATAGAAATCGTTACGGAAACGTTCTTTGGTATTCAAAAAACATTTAAATTTTAATTGAATTTTTAAAATGATTCTATCAGATTCATGTAAAACACGAATCATTTTACAAATGTTATTTTATCATATTTTCATTTCGTTGTCTTAAATTTTCGCGATGATTACATGTGTACAGTGTTCGTGGTCACGGGCAGACTGCAAAGTGCTCGAAACGTCGGGATGTTTAAAAATAATTAATATACGCGATTCATCCGTTATAAATAGTTTTATTTAAATATTTTCATTTCATTGTTCAATTTAAATAGTGATTATCAAGTACTATAAGAGTAATAAAATACATATCTTGAAACTCGTGCGCGCTACGGGTGGTTCAAGAGCTGGCACTTACTTAAGACAAAGACGGAGCCCTGTAGTTCAGAGAGGTAACAGCGTGAGAGCCCTAAGTACAAATCTACAGAACTACCTTTAATAGACGAGACATGTATTTAATAAATCTGTATAATATAGAATTTATTTTATTACGTGTATAATTTTAAGGAAGACCTAAGATGGTCAAAACGCGTTCATCTTAACCGATGATTGCGAGTTCAAACTCATAGGACTACTGAGAGATGTGCTTAGCTTATGTTTATAATTAATCTCGTGCTTGGTGGTGAAGAAAAACATGATGAGACTGCTCAAAGGAGGAGGGGGCCTTGGTCCAGTATTGGTATATTTACACGCTATTACTTTAAATCTTGTTCAAATAATTAAATCCAAGCGACTTTTGTATATAAAACATGAATAATATAGTAAAGAAACACTGATAATTTTAGAAATTTCTAATGTGATGTTGTAAATAAATAAAATGTGTAGTATACTTAGTATCAGCACCCAAGCGAAGCAGGGGCGGGCGCTAATTAATAGTAAATCGGATATTATTAAGGCACTAAATAATTGATTGTCTCGAAAGCCTCAGCCTCAGACAATCACTCGAAAGCATCAAAACGAACCAATTCCCAAATAAAGAAACTGCTCGAGTCCCGGAACAGATTACTGACTATAAAGTTCAAATTGCTTCAAACACGCTGACAACGCCAATTGAATTCAAACTTTATTCGATAGTGTCAAAGTGCAATTTCGAATGGCTGAGTATTGATTCAATAATGCTCTGTAGATTGAATTGTGTGCAGACTTGAGGCTTGAGTTTTTTTGCCCTTTTCGTCTGATTTAACGTTTCGCTAATGCATGGCGCGGACTAGTTTGTTCACAAATAAAATTATTGGTAATACATTTTAAAACTTTTTTAGTTTTATGTTTGTGTTCATATATGTTTGAACAACAACAGCCTGTAAATTTCCCAATGCTGGGCTAAGGCCTCCTCTTTCTTTTAAGGAGAAAGATTGGAACATATTCCACTACTAATTTCTATGAAATTAGACACATGCAGGTTTCCTTAGAATGTTTTACTTCACCGCCACACGACATGAATTATAAACACAAATTAAGCACATGAATATTTAGTGGTGCTTGCCTGGGTTTGACCCGCAATCATCAGTTAAGATGCACGCGTTCTCACCACTGGGCCATCTCGGTTCATATGTTTCATAAAAGTACAAATACTCCTATTGTTTTAAATCTGCACACATAGCGGATTCCGTTTTTAAATGTATTAAAGTGGACACATAAATGTATTTCCACGAACGGGTTCGGAATTTTAAACATTTTCCTAACAGTTTGCATATAGCAAAGAATTTTTCTTTCGTAATGTTCAAAAGATTAAAAATATCTGCTCTTTCATAAAAACTACGAAACTATATAGTTCCAGAGGAACAGTTACAAAGCAAATGTTTTTTCCTGTAAAACTTTTATAGCGAAACATTCCTTAGTAAGGCGAATAAAAATATCAAAGAAAATTTCCTGTATGTTACGAAATATATTTCTCAGTTATACTTTTTTCTAATATTTGTTGTCTAAAAACACACACAAAGACATACACAGCATTTTTGTTGGCATCGTCAGATAAATGGTCACCACAGCTGAAATTTTAAGCATATCTTAATTTTAAGTATTGCAGGTTGATATTACGTAATCTATATACGTGGTCAATAGGTACCACCACGATAGTTGGCAATTTGATTCACAGGATTTAATCAAAATAAATTGCTGCAATCAAATAAAGTGCTTTAATGAAATAGTTTATAAGAATGCCGAGCGCTCTTCATCTGCTGTTTTCTCAAAATATAATTTTTCCAGCGAAGCTTAATTAAGAAAACGTCGTATGTCACTGTCAGCTTTACTGGCTTTCTGACATTATTGTTAATGTTAGTTAAGTCACTTAGGGAATCGTGTACGAACGTTAGTATTATGATATATGTGTATGTTTGTGACCATAAACAGTAATGGCTTTTTCCGTCGAATAGGTCCGCAAAAGAAAGATGTCTATTTTTACTGAAAGAACATCAAGATTATTCTTCAAAATATACTTTATTCAAGCTAACTTTTACAAGAACAATTGAACCACCATTTTAGTTAAGGCTCAGAATATAAATATACCAAGAACAGTTGACGAAAAAGCAGTAGTGATTAGTTACCCTCAATTACATGCCTAACTTTTAAAGAACAGTGATAGCCCAGTGGTTAAAAGTCAATATTGAAAATCTTTATTAAAAATAAAAGTGGTTACACTTTCTTATTGATAGTCAATAATCTACCACCGGTTCGGAATTTCAAACCTCAGACCTGAGCAGAGCAAAATTACACGGCGAGCTCCTTAACCAATTATATTGACTCCAAACAACTGAATTCATGAACTTAATTTGTATTTATAATACAATTCGTGCTCATCGGTTAGAGAAGCTATCTAAAGGAAATCTAATTGGATGAGAATCTATCAGCCCCATCGGAGCAGCGTGGTAGAGCTCTAAAATCCTGCATTAAAGTCAACGAGTACTTATTCCGAGATCTTTTATCATCAAGATAATCAAACAGCATAATATGCCTTATTTATTGATACTTTTTATACTAGTTTAATTATGAATTTCTAACGAAAGCTAAACGTCCCGGGCCTGTATCTTTCATTTAAGTAGTACGTATTGTCACATGTGCAAGTGCTTTTGGTTGGATACCAATACCACCAATTATTCTATCAAACAAAGAGAGTGTGGGTTGTCGCTGGCACCATGAACATAACATCTTACATCTTAAATTGGGAACGCTTTGACGATGAAAGTGACAACGTAACAGAGTGTCACATTTTTATGAGGAAATCGTGTAATAATTGTAAGATTTTTTTTAATTTTACATGACATTTTAACTGATTGAATTCTTTTCGTTTTTTTAGGTAATTTGCAGTAACATACACTAATATAGAGAGAGTGAAAATATCTGAATTGTCGACAGAGCAGATCACCAGGTACTTTTAATTAATAAAATAAAAAAATTAAATTTTAGCACTACAACAACAACAGCCTGTAAATTACCCACTGCTAGGCTAAGGCCTTCTTTCCCCGTGAGAAGGTTGGAAACATATTTCACCAAGCTGTTCCAATGTGGGTTGGTGGAATACACATGTGGCAGAATGTCTATGAAATTAAATGTTTTCCTTCACCGCCGAGCACGAGATGAATTATAAACACAAATTAAGCACATGAATATTCATTGGTGTTCGGCTGGGTTTGAATCCGCAATCATAGGTTAAGATGCAAGCGTTCTAACCACTGTGCCATCTCGGCTCCCAGCACTATTGTCTCTATATACATTAAACTGGTAGTCGAATGTTCAAACAGATCAAATAACGCGGAGGGCAATTTTAAACGGAATTCTAAAAAGTTTACCAAAAAACATAGCAATTCCATTTGTATTCAATTTACGATACAATTGTAAATATTGTGGATTACTCTTCAAATGACACGCGACCGAGTATCGCATGACGTTTGAAAAGCAATCTCCCGACCAATTTCGACAAGCATTAGGTTTGTTTTTATTCTATTTTTTAATCTAGTCCGTTTCCATTGTCCATGTTGCTAAAATGACCTGCTGTCCTATATGAATCTGAGTGTTGGGCTACAAAAGGGATGACTGAAAGACAATTGCATGTTGCGGAGATGAGAATGCTGAGAGGAATGTGTGGTGTCACGCAAATGGATAGAGTAAGGAATGAGTACATAAGAGGAAGTTTGAAAGTGACACCGATAGCCGAGAAGTTATGTGGAAGGCGGCTATCATGGTATGGGCATGTAATGCGGAGGAATGAGGAACACATAGTGAGGAAGGCCTTGAGCATGGATGAGGATGGATTTAGAGGTAGAAGACGACCAAGAAAACGATGGATGGACTGTGTGAAAGACGATATGGTTAGAAAGAATGTTACGTGTGAGATGACGTCTGACAGAGAAGTATGGAAGGAGAAGACATGCTGCGCCGACCCCGAACAAAATTGGGAAAAGGGCAGGAGGATGAGAGTCCGTTCTATCTCGTTTATTGCAAACATCTTTGTATAATCAAGTAATCTTTTCAAAATTTTTGTAATAATTATATCATCTATATTAATATTACAAATGCGAAAGTAACTCTGTCTGCCTGTCGCTCTTTCACAACCAAACCGTTGAAACGAATTTGATGAAATTTGGTATGTGGCAAATTTGAACTTTAAGAAAAGGCCAATTTTTTTGTCTAACATATAACAACGCGGGTACACATACACACGACAGCTAGTATGTTGTGTAATATTAAAAAAATTTAATTGATAGAATACGTTTTACTTAATAAATTTAATTCTTTAAATTAAATCTTCTTCGAACTTTGATTTAACTGTCAATCCATCGCAAAATGGATAATTCATTTTTTATTAAAAAAAAAATCTTCCCTTTATTCCATTTACGCTTGTTAAGGTAACAACTTATATTTTTTAATTATTCTTTCTAATAAGTGAGTGGTTCCCTGACAAACTTACACATAGCTTTACTCCAAGCGGAAATTGTTGAGCATGAATAAAGCATTTTCAAAGAGTTATTCTATTAGTTAAATACTAATGGAAAGAATTAATTTACACATGTACAGAAGTTGATTTTGTTTAAGGTTATAAGTTTGATAATGAATTGGTGTTTAGGCGTCTGTCTATGAGTAAAAGTACGTCACAGTAACAGTGTGTTTGGAAGTTCATATTGAAAGAGCTAAGCTAAGGGGTGAAAGTTTGTTCGCAAAGGGCGCTTTTTATTAAGAAACGTGTTACACCCGTCGCTGCTTTAGTCTTTATTTTTTTGTGAATCTGAACTTATAAAAGATAGATCAGAAACTCCAACGAGTAGCAATGAGCATTATATTATGTGCAATGACATACATATATTTATTAATACATATATTGCTGTTCTCCACCTGTTTCGTTGTTACTTGGGCTTTAACTAATAGTTTTGTTTTAATAACACATAGATTTCTTACGATTGTAATGAAGGGTTTATTTAACAGTGGAAATAGTATTATTTAATAATATATTTTAATAAAAATAGAAATAATTAGTGATTTAGTATTTTTACTTCTGTCTAATATTCAGACTGAATCATTGACCTGCCAGTCCTCACTGAACCTTATTCTAAGACTAATCATGGTGAAATAGATCAAAATCAAAATCAAAATAAACTTTATTCAAGTGGGCTTTTACAAGCAATTTTGAATCGTCACTTAACAATTAAGCGAAGCTACCACCGGTTCGGAAAGTAGATTCTACCGAGAACAACCGGCAAGAAACTCAGTAGTTAATATTTTTCAACATTTAAAATAATACAGTCATGTTAGTTACTACAATTATTTAAATTAATAAATCCTGCCTGGAAGTCAACAGGTAGAAGATCCATAGATCACAGTCAGCTCATGTATGACGTCACGATAATATATCAATTGCATAATTCCCTAAGGGTATTTGGAAGAATCTTATCACTTCTAATTACTACTCTTGCGAATGGAACCTGTTTGAAATTCATATTCAAACCGCACCTCCATCTTGTATCTTAAACATAGGTTTCGTGATAAATAATTGGTGTAGACGTAAACTACTACAATTTGTAGACCTTCAACTAATATAATTGACCCTGATGTCGTTACAGGCTGCCTGCCTAACCGCACCTCGGAGGAGCTCAGTCGGGTCGGCCCCGCCGCAATACATTCGAGATTTGACTGCTAGAGATGATTCTAATTTATACTTGTAACCTTATCAGCTTATATTAATTCAGTGTAAGGGCTGTTATCAAGATTTGATGTACAATTTGGGGCAGCAAATTAACGAAATTAAACCAAATATGTAAACAGAAGAGAATGCTTTAACTAGTAAAACAAAAATTTGGTCACATGATTCATGCGAGACGCGAAACATCAAATTAATATATATTATAATTAACTAGCGACTCGCCCCGTCTTCGCACGGGTGCAATACTGATACTAAATATTACTGAATTTGATTATTTAAGACATCATATTAGTAACTTCTAAAATGATTATAAGTGTTTCTTTACTATATTGGCCATGTTTATTATATACAAAAATCTTTCTCTCGAATCACTCCATCTGTTAAAAATACCGCATCAAAATCCGTTGCGTAATTTTAAAGATCTAAGCATACGTAGGGATAGCCGGCGGTAAGCGATTTTATTTTTACTGTGTAATGATGATGATAATTATTAATGAAATAATATATAGCATATAATTAATAAAAATATATAGGCTTTTTAATAAAATAAATATGTTTTGCTTACTATTATATTATATAGCAAAGAAGTATATAACACCCGCGCCACGGACCCTAGGGAGTATCGGCGACAGAAAAGACATTTTTTTTTTCTCATTTCTTTTATGATGTAAAATAACTTTGTAGTTGTTTTGTGTGCATTTCTTTGTTTTTTTTTTTTATTGTATAAAGTTTTTTTTTTTTTTTTTTTGCCAGCAGGATGTGCAACTAAGAGCATACAGGTCCAATTTTATCCATTTTTGAATATTTTGACATATTTATTTCTTTTTATATAATATTCATATATTATATATTATTTTATTACATATATTTATATATTATTTTATTAGATATATTTATATAATTATGAGCTCCAGTGATGATTCGTTCCATTCAGCCATGAGTGATATTTCTTTCTGTTCCATAGATAATGATGGTCTAACTTTAGGTGAACATCTAATGAATGATTTATCGCCTTATTCTCATAATTTTAACATCTGTCATATCAATGCACAAAGTGTACCGAGTCATTTTTCGGATATACACGGCACTTTTAATTTAAAAAATTTGCACGCTCTCTTAATATCTGAGACGTGGTTAAAGCCTTCCTTACAGTCGTCTTCTTTTTCTATTCCTGGTTTTATACTTATAAGGAATGACCGCATCGGTAAACGTGGTGGTGGAGTGGCAATTTATTTAAAAAGTAGCATACCTTTTAAGGTAATTGATCAATCTCCCTCCACTTACAGCTCAGCAGCCGAATACTTATTTATTGAACTTAACTTAGGTATCAAAATAGCTGTCGGTGTGATTTACTGCCCACCTAATATCGATTACTTTAATCAACTAGAGCTTATATTTGAGAATATTATTTTTAACTACACTCATGTCATATTTATGGGTGACTTAAATACTTGTATGCTGAAAAGTGATTATCGGTCACATAAATTAAGCACTATTTTTAATTCTTTAAATATTAATTGTTTGCCATTACAACCCACTCATAGCACTAATACTTCTGATACCTTACTCGATTTAATCATTGTATCTGAAGCGAACCTTATTGCTAAATATGGACAGTACTCTGCTCCAGCATTCTCTCTCCATGATTTAATTTTTGCTTCCTACAGGATCAAAGTACCGAAGCTTAAGAAAAAGACCTTAAAACTCAGAAACTACTCTGGAATTGATTTGGATAAGCTTCGGTATGACGCCTCAATTATTGACTGGACCGCTTTATTGAATATGGAGACAGTGGATGAAAAGGTCGAGTGCTTGCGTAGTGAAATTTTAAATTTATTTGATCGACATGCTCCGATACGTGATGTTAAACTTAATCACAGAGGGTGTCCGTGGTTCAATGACGAACTTCGCAGAGCGAGGGTAAAACGAGATCGGGCTTTTCGCAAATACAAAAAAGACCGATCGGAGACGAATTGGACAATTTATAAGGCTGCAAGGAATCGATGCAACAAGATGTGTAGGAATCTAAAACGCCAATATATCTTTGATCAATTAGCTAATTCTCCTTCATCATCCAGTACCTATAATTTTTTAAAAACCATTGGAATCGGCAAACCCTCTCATACCGATACCAGCTGTAATATTAATTTGAACAATTTAAACACATACTTTGCTTCATCAGAAGTACTTGACGTTCAAACTAAATTTTCGACTTTGAGTGAAATAAATAGTTTGCCAAAACATCCTTATCCTTTTAATTTTTCTTCTGTTGGCGGAGCTGAAATTAAAAAATGTATACTGTCGTTCTCCTCTAAGGCCATAGGCTGCGATGACATAAGTTGTATCATGATATCCCATCTATTAGACTCTCTCCTTTATATAATTTCCCATATTATTAATTTTTCTCTATCAACAAACACCTTTCCGGACTTGTGGCGTAAGGCATTTGTTCTCCCACTTCCTAAAATATCAAATCCCTCTCTGCCTAAGCATTATCGTCCAATTTCAATCTTACCTTTCCTGTCCAAAGTACTGGAGTCCATTGTTTACCAGCAATTATCACAGTTCCTCTCATCTTACAACTTATTGAATCCCTTACAATCGGGCTTTAGAGCGGGGCACAGTACTACCACGGCGTTGCTAAAAGTAACTGAGGATATAAGAGAAGCAATGGAAAATAAGCGCGTCACAGTTCTTGTCCTCATTGATTTTAGTAATGCTTTTAATGCTGTGGACCATGACTTGCTTCTTGCTTTTCTGGCTCAGGTAAATGTTTCAGACTCCGCTATGCAATGGTTCTCATCTTATCTTCGAGGGCGCCAGCAGGCAATCCGCATAGGTCAGGACTATTCTGACTGGTGCTGCTTGAATGCAGGCGTTCCTCAAGGCGGTATACTTTCTCCTCTGCTTTTCTCTTTGTTTATAAACTCCGTTACTTCCTGTATCTCGTCAAGCTACCATCTTTATGCAGATGACTTGCAGCTTTATAGACACGCTACTTCTGATTGTTTGTCTGATGCTATTGCTGCGCTTAATACGGACCTATCACAGATATCTCTGTGGTCTGCTCGCTATGGTATCTCGGTGAATCCGGCAAAGTGTCAGGCTATAATCATTGGTAGTCGTAAACAGCACGCTAAAATTGACACTTCGAATTATAAACTATTTTACAATAATTGTCTAATTCCGTTTTCCGATTCCGTTAAAGATCTTGGAGTGACTTTGGATAAACACTTAAGCTGGTCTGACCAGGTGGGGGAGGTGTCGCGAAAGTTTTACTGTACA
The DNA here is from genome assembly GCF_905220365.1 of Vanessa cardui. Taxonomy (NCBI): domain Eukaryota; kingdom Metazoa; phylum Arthropoda; class Insecta; order Lepidoptera; family Nymphalidae; genus Vanessa; species Vanessa cardui. The sequence continues at coordinate 10,982,866 of NC_061145.1, read as the reverse complement.
ATGCATAATATGATGCGCTTAAAACATATGTTACCAACTAAAACGAAAATACAACTTGTCAATACACTGTTACTACCAATAATTGACTATGGTGACATATGTTATCTGGATGCAAATGAAGATTTAGTAAATAAACTCGAGCGACTCCTTAATACTGCCATTCGATTTATATTTAATTTGCGGAAGTATGATCACGTTTCTTCCTACCGCTCGCAATTAAATTGGCTCTCGATACGTGATCGTAGGTCATGCAGAATTCTTTGCACGCTATACTCAATTCTGAATGACCCAAATTATCCCCAGTATTTGGTATCCAAATTCGTGCTAAGGGCTGACGCACATGACAGATCGCTTCGCTCCACGGAAAACCTGTTGTTGTCATTTCCACCGCACCATTCAGGCTTTATGTCGAAGTCGTTTACTGTGACTGCTATTCGTTTATGGAACAGCTTACCAGAAAAAATAAGAAAATCTCCTTCGCGAAACACTTTTAAAATTGCTCTGAAAAAATACTACATAAATCAAAGCAATAATAGTTGATTTTTGGAATCTTCATTATATGTATGTACTCATACTATATTATATTATATTATATTATAATATATTATATTATATTATATTATATTATATTATATTATATTATATTATATTATATTATATTATATTATATTATATTATATTATATTATATTATATTATATTATATTATATTATATTATATTATATTATATTATATTATATTATATTATATTATATTATATTATATTATATTATATTATATTATATTATCGTTTAATTTTTTAAGACTATCTTATGTTTTTTGTACACCTATATCATTCTTTCTTGTACATCCTAAGGTTGGCTGGTAGAGAATGCAGTAGCATTAAGCCCGCCTTTTGTTAATACTTTTGTATTGTACAATAAAGCATTAAAATAAAAAAATAAATAAATAAAATAAAAGAAACATGAGGCATATTAAGGGCCGTCTGTCGCCGAAGGGCGCCAATAGATATACTCGTATAATTGGATTTTTTATTAAAAGGTTTAAAACGCCTACAATACTTGTGTTACTTCATAATAATGTAGTTGTATGTTTCACTATGCTATCATTTATTACTGACGGAATACACTTCTTGGTAGACCACTCATCAGATATTCTACCACCAAATAACAGTACTTAGTATTATTGTGTTCCGACCTGAAGGTAGTGTCAGCCAGTGTAACTACAGGACAAGGAACAACATCTTAGTTCCCAAGGTTGATGGAGCATTGGCGATGTAAGGCATGGTTAATGTTTCTTACAGCGCCAGTGTCTTTGGACGGTGGTGACCACTTACTATCAGGTGGTCCACATGCTCATTCGGCAACCTATAGCGTAAAAAAAATGTACAGTATTATGATATCTTGATAATGGCAGACTTCATGCCTCAATAGTGCAATGGTTTACGGATCGCATAGAAATATTAATAATATCTTAATTAATTTTGGTAATTACTAGTATTCTTTTGACTTCAGGGCAAAAAAATACATTTATAACATACACATATAACATATCATATCTTACTAGTTCTTCTCGGTAGAATCTACTTGCCGAATCGGCGGTCGCTTCACTTAAAGTAGTTGTTAAATGATGATTCAAAAGTGCTTGAATAAAGTATATTTTGATTTTATTTGTTTTGTTTCTTCAAAAAAAGACTTAAAATATAAAATATGACTTTATCACATAAACCGAAACCAATTAAGGATATGTAAATGATTACTCTCATACTATAATTTTGAATATGACGGCTAATCGTAATGAATACATAGCTATTAGGTATGAGATATCTTACACGTGCTTTTCACGGTTCAAATGTAAAACGATAGTTTTACGTCCTCTCTAACCTGGAACTCAATGAGGATGGCCACAGAACCATGGGGGTCAGATTTCAAGATATATATACAAACAAATATACAAGAGAGGTTATTTATTGTTCGTACGTCGTGACGTCATAAATCAAGCGTGACGCAGTCAGGTAACGGTTGTTGCGGGCAGATTAATTACATTGACTGATATATCGACGCCGTATCGGGGAGGGGATGCTCGATTTTTCGTTAGAATGTTAGAATTAACAACATGAAAATGTTACACAAGTCCCCGGGAACCGCTAACTACATAACTTTGTGCAAGCCTATTTGGTTACCAGGCAATAATCACCCTTTCTTCCTCGCTTGTTGTTCCAAAAATCACTTAATCCTCACAGACATTTCAATGCACCTTAACTCCTAAAGGACTAATTTTTGTTTACCACATGAAGCATCCTTGGCACCGGAATACTCATCGAAAAACTAACGGTACTTCCCAATTTCGGCGGGCTCAATTTTGCATGCTACCGTGACGAAATAATACTGACGCTTTTTTTTATCGCTAGAAAAAGGCATTACGCATTTTCCATAGGTGAAGACGGGGGATGTGCGGTTTGTCGGTGCACAAAAATACCGGAATACCCACTAAAAACCAGCGGTATCCTCTCCGTATTTTTAGTGGACGCTGCAGGATCGTTTTGGCATGCTGCCGTGACGAAACAGCACTAATCCTAGCATATTTTTTTCAAATGAAACTGGTCACTACACTTAACCTTATAATATAAACATTAATGCACTCAATCTTTAACTTAACTTTTGATTTTAAATGACTCTGACACTCGTTTGTATGAGTATGAATTTTACTATGAGTACTTAATTAAGTATATACAATCGAAATTGAAAATACTTCATTAGCATCATTTCCCTGCCTGCCTGTCTGAATTTCGTTTCTATTCGAATCAGGCATTAAAACACATCTTGTTAAAGAAATACTTTTTCACACCCCAGGGTCAAGTATTTCAATTGAACAGACTTTGAACCTACGTCCTTCAAATGTAATTCTCCCCACAATTTCTGTCCATTGAACCAGCGTGATATAATATTAATTACTTTGTGTTACAATAATTATTAATTGTTATTCAAAACCCTATTCATATACAATATCTGATACAAACTTTAATTAAGATTAACGGATGAATTATTCCGATATCGGTCTCGTGTTAGTTGTAATTAAACCCTAGTTTGATTTAAACTCCAAAATTTAATTAATATACCTAATGTATTCCACTCTACTAATTGGTAAGAGCGACTATTTTTATCTGAAACTAACGGCCCGTCCCGACTTCGCACCGACGGATAAGTGTTCTTTTTAATTATTTTTTAATTTTTTGGCCTTTTTTCCGACATATCCATTCTAACTTATTTACATAAAAACCTTAATAAATGATATAGTTAAACCTTCCTTATGATTCCCTCTATTAGTGAAAACCGCATGAAAATCCGTTCAGTAGTTTTGGAGTTTAACACAAACATACAGATAGACAGCCGCGATCGGGGACTTTGTTTTATATGTAAGTACTTTCACAAGTAAATATTGGCTCAGCGTGATTCGAACCTTATAACCATTTTTAAGAATTGTACTACCAAATACATTTTTTTTTTTCAATTCCGCCTAGCTACAGAGTTGATCACGTCTATACAGACTTTTCAGGTTTAGTATATAAGATTTATTATGAATATCATAACATTCCCTATCCAATCAAGCTCTATGTTTGCTCAACGTGTTTTTGTTTGATGTGTATTAAGTGGCGATTCTCGGAAGAATTCATAATCCAAGCCGGAGGCTTCACGTGAAACGAGCTTTTGAAATGAATACTCAAAAGTTTGTGGAATTCATATTCGATGATTTCCATAAACGAGATATAGGTTTATTATTAATAATTCAAGTTATTTATACAGAAAACATTATATATAACAGATCTTTCTGTTAATGCGTACACATGAAGCATCGATCGATACAGTTCCAACTCAGTAGTTGTGTTGGCATTTGGCACGAATATTTGGCATTATTATACGAAACAACAAGAACAGCCTGTAAATTTCCCACTGCTAAGTCCTCCTCTTCCTTTGAGAAGAAAGTTTGGAACATATCCCACCACGCTGTTCCAATGTGGGTTGGTGGTATACAAATGATTCTATGAAATTAGATTAGGCATGCAGCCTCAGACACAAAGTTATTTTATCTTTTATAATATTAGCATAGATTTTAGTAAAATAAATAAGACGCACGCATAAGATGTTCCATTTCTTTACTAATTTTTAAGTGCCTACAAACAACTCATTTCAACAGTATAATAATATACCTCTATCTACTCCCTACTATGACGCTCACTACCAAATTAAGTCACAAAAAAAATCGCTATTTAATCAAAATCAAAATAAACTTTATTCAAGTAGGCACTTTTGAATCGTCATTTAACAATTAAGTGAAGTTACCACCGGTTCGGAAAGTAGATTCTACCGAGAAGAACCGGCAAGAAACTCAGTAGTTACTCTTATTCAATATTTAAAAAATACATTCATTAGTTAAACACAATTATAAATTTATGTAATGTATTTAGCTTTTTATCATCTACAACATCTTGTATCGAAAATTAAAATTAAACTTAATTGACGATATCATCGTGTAGTTTTCACGTGTTGTTTTCCTAACGCTCCTTAAGACGTATCACATACAAAAATAAAGAATACACTTTTCGTTTCAATATAAATGCAAATATTATACTCTTTAAAGAAAATACTTTCCTTGATTAATTGTTTCCTGTAAAATAAATGAAAGCAAATTGAGCGAAGTTAATGAATGCGCTCCTCCGCATACAACAATGAGTTGCTGTAATTGTTCCCCAGTACTTTGTCGTTAAACTGAAATGCTAATTGTTCAATGGAATATAATAATCTAATTAGTAATTAATTAATACAATTGATATATTTTATCATCATGTCTGTTTATGGAGAGTATAATCTGTATTTATTATTATTAATTTTGTAAAGAGGCATAATTAAATAAATAAATAAATAAATATGAGACAACGTCACATACATTACTCTTATCCCAATGTAAATAGCGGAAGCACTTGTGTTATGGAAATCAGAAGTAACGAAGATACCACAAACACCCAGACCCAAGACAACATAGAAAACTAATGGAATCTACATCGACTCGGCTGAGAATCGAACCCGGGACCTCAGAGTGGCGTACCCATGAAAACCGGTGTACACACCACTCGACCACGGAGGTCGGCATAATTTGTTTGTTTGGAGTGATCACGGGAACTATTTATCCAGTTCTTAAATTTCACTAAAATGGAAATATCTTTTCCGATATGGAAGTGATTACACTTGGTTAATGATAATCCAAAATCTACTACCGATTCGGAAATTAACACCTCGGGCCTTAGAAGAACCAGTGAAGAAACTCAGCGCATTATATGTTTATACTTTTTATTTCACTTTTACAAGTATGGATTTTGATTTTTTCATGAACTATAATAATAAACATATTTTTGTTATTTGAAACAGCCTGAAGGCGATCATCTCATTCTCAAGGTATGCTCAACTCATTAGTCATTAATGTTGTAAAATCCTTTAACACACAAACGCCCTTTGACTGTTAGATAATATTCCTTAATGGTATAAGATATAAATTATATATTATTATAAACTACATTCGTGTAAATCCGGGGCGATTCGCTAGCTTTACGATCAGAGGATAATCCCTTTACGATTTATTTATATACAAAGTGAGTTTACACGAAATAATATAACTATTTACAACTTTTGAATTAATATTCCAATAAGCTACAGGTTCGAAGTTGTTATTATAAGTTTAAACAAAATGTTATTTATAGATTTCAAATAAAACAAGGTCGGTTATGATGGCCATTATTTACTAATATTTTAGGAATTTAAAAACAAGTTAAAAGATTAGGTGTAATTAAATAAAAATACATGAGACAGATTTGATTAGTTCTTTTTCGTGTTGGGGATAAATTGTGTTGTATATTTTTCATTTATTTGAACGAATGATGTATGTAAATGGCGGCGGATAGGAGCGCTTTACTCAATCAAGTTTTTTTCAAACGTTTCGGCCCTACCACGCGGCTCGAGGCCGGCCGCTTTGATTCAAATTATATTTATGCGTTATTAAAAATATATTTACCATCGTTTGGGGAGGACCCGCTCAAAGTATCATATATTTTACACATTTTGACGATGCCTGTAAAATCCCAGATGAATTCAGCTGTAAATATTGGTGGGTTTCAATGACAAGTATGTTATTGGTGGATGGACGGTTTAAAGAATATTGTTTAATTACATGTGTTGACACGTTGGCCCCATCTCATATCCGAGAAACAACAAACATGAAGCAAAAAAAGAACTAAATATTTGTGTATTACATCTAATTACTTTTTTGTTCCATTTGCTGTCGAAACGCTTGGCCCTTGGAGTAGTGGTGCAAAAAGCTTCATCAAAGGTATAACACCTCGCCTCATTGCCTCCACTGGTGACAGGGCTGGTTCGTTTTTTGCCCAGAGGATCGGAATTGCGATACAACGGGGAAATGGTACTAGCATCCTTGCCGCCATTCCACGCGATCAACCCGTGAAACCCACGAACGCTGTAAAGTGCTCGAAATGTCGGGATGTTAAAAATAATTAATATACGCGATTCAAATCCGTTATAACTAGTTTTATTTCAAAGTACTTGATATTTTTTGCCGTAGTCATGTTCATGTCTACTACCGGTGGTAACCACTTACCAACCCCGGTCGATCATTTGACCATCTACTTTTCGATTTAAAACAGACAAAAGCAATGTCATATTATTATTATTTATATCCAAGAAACGTAAAGACTACAAACTATTCGCCTCCTGTCCGCTCTAAAGAATATTATAACCATTTTGAATATTAAACCATCAAATATTTACATACATTATTCTTAAATACCATGAAGAAAAGCCAAGGAAGTATAAAAATAATTTAGTATGAAGTATAATCATAATAAAATGTTTATTTGAGGAGCTGATTGCTTTCGCGGTCATCTTACAAGTAAAAGTAAAAATATGTTTTTATTTACGGAAAACTTTTCTCTGGCTTCTTCAGAAGGGATCGTTAGGAGGAAAAAGCCGATCGTCCTCTAAATATAGCACAACGAAGCATAACATAGTATTCGTTTTCATAATCTTCACTATATTTAAGATGACGTAAAATTTTTAATGAAATAAGTTTTGGAAATAATTTTTATTGTAAAGGGAAGTTTATTTAATTGTATTTTAGTTTCCCTTATAAAGCAGCAATACTTAATATGATTATGTTCTAGTTCCCAGGCACAAGGGACATACCATTTCAGTTCCGAGGTTGGTGGTGCATTGATCATATAAAAAATAATTAGGACGTCATACAGAACCAATGAGTATGCGCAACAGTGATTACCTACCATTAATGGCGCATTTAGCAGTCTGTCGAACTGTATTTAAAAAAAAAAAACACATTTATGGAATCGATAGTTGTTGTTTCAAATTGAATGACAGTTTTAGTTATGTTTCAATTTTTTTTTTGTTATTGACAATGGTTGGGCAGTTTTTTACATAATGCATTGGCCTAATGATGCTTAGTCGTCACTACCATAGAAATAGATACCTTAAGAAATATGAACCATCCCTGCTATATGGTGTTACAATATGTTATAAATAAATTGTATCTAGGCTTGTAAAAATCCCTACCGCCAAGTATTTTTTTTTATGGTATAGACTGGCAGACGAGCGTATGGGCCACCTGATGGTAAGTGGTCACCATCACCCATAGACAATGACGCTGTAAGAAATATTAACTATTCTTTACATCGTCAATGTGCCACCAACCTTGGGAACTAAGATGTTATGTCCCTTGTGCCTGTAGTTACACTGGCTCACTCACCCTTCAAACCGGAACACAATAGTACTGAGTACTGTTATTTGGCGGTAGAATAACTGATGAGTGGGTGGTACCTACCCAGACGGGCTTGCACAAAGCCCTACCACCAAGTAAAAGTGAAAGTACATATCAATCACTTCAGATTTCGCAGTTGATCTAGTATATTATATATATTTAGTTAGAGCGTCAAAATAAATTATTCCATAGCGCTATATATTCAGTGGACGACGATGATAAAGGGCATAATTCTTACTAATCCCTTCATGAAACATTTGGTGCTTATGTTATTAGCCGTTTCGGGTTCTTACGGAAACTATAAAGCGAAGAATATGGCCGAACAGGGCTTTTCTCGTCCTGAATATTTTATGTGTTTTTCTCTTCACAATCGAATCTCTCCAGTGTGTGGTGTGCGTTATTCGAACGAAGACAAAAGCCAACATCAAAAATATATGTTTACTTCATATTTTAATGATCAAGTCACACTAAAATCTCGTATTGTAATTGAATTGCTTGGTTTATATAAGACGGCTAATACTTTTAAACTATAGCTAATAATGGTTTCATTGTAAGAAATACAAAAATATCTTCATATACAAATGACAAAAATTAAGCAAGTTCTCAATTCGTTTGATTTTTTTAAATGATTTTTACCCTAGAACTCGGTCATTTAAAAACTAATTTGGAAATTATTTTTATGTTTACCTTATAGGTACTTCCCGTTTTAATTAGAAGGAAACATACCCAAGGGTAAGGGATGTCTTTATTTATGGGCTTGAATTATATATTAAAAATTGCCTTATTGTAAATGTGATAAAAGAATATTTAATGTAAATATTTGATCATTTTAGGGATCTTAGGGAAAATACGGGCATTTTTTTAAATGGAACATGTAGTATGATCTCGGACTCTCCCAATAAAAACGTAACGCGTGGTCATCGCACATAACAAATAAATTTCTAGATAAATCTTTATTTCACGTCGAGGATATTTGCGAAAGCGAAAATATGATGTACTCGCGTTAATCTTTTAAAGTACATTCCCTTGTTCCAGTATTTATAGCGTTGTTTATGGGTTGTTAAGGTTGTTGAGTTCACGGTATTTGCTGGGTGAATGGAAACAAAACAACAGCGATAGAATTTTATGTAACGCCTTATTGATATTGATATGGTCTGTTCCGATGCCTTAGAGTTTACAGAACGATTCGAGTTACATTTGAAGGCTGCTGTGAATATTTAGAGTTACTTAAGTATTTACTTATATGTATACTAGCGACCCGCCCCGGCTTTACACGGGTACAATGCTGATATTAAATATAGTACAGATTTTTCTTGTTTCTTTACTATATTGAGTCGAGATGGCCCAGTGGTTAGGATACGATCTTAACCGATTATTGTGGGTTCAAACCCAGGCAAGCACCACTGATTCATGTGCTCAATTTGTCTTTATAATTCATATCGTGCTCAGCGGTGAAGGAAAACATCGTAAGGAAACCTGCATGTGACAAATTTCATAGAAATTCTGCCACTGTGTATTCCACCAACCCGCATTGGCACAGCGTGGTGGAATATGTTCCAAAACTTTCTTCTCAAAGGGAGAGGAGGCCTTTAGCCCAGCAGTGGAAATTTACAGGCTGTTGTTGTTACTATATTGTCTAAATATACAAGAACTATCCTCTCGAATGTTTATTTGAAAAGAGCAACTATGCGAGTTTCTTGCCGTTTCTTCTCGCTAGAAGCTGCTTTCCGAAACGGTGGTAGTATTTGATTATTGACGATTCAAAAACGCTTCATTGTGAAGTTTACTTGAATAAAATTGATTTGATTTGATTTGATTTGAATCACTCTATCTAATAAAAAAAACCGCATCCAAATCCTTTGCGTAATTTAAAAGATCTAAGCATACATAGAGGGACATACAAAGACAGACTTTGTTTTATACTATGTCATGATTAGAAGTTGTTTTTTGAGTGCCGTTAAGCCTTTTTAAATTTTGATTATTGTAAAACTATTCTTCTTTGTTGTCCGCTAGACTAGCGAGGTCTAGTTTAATGCAGTTTTCACATCCACATCATTAAGAAGGCATCAAATAATGAATACCAATTAATTAACAGACCAATTAAATATATTCTAACAAAATAAAAGCACAATATATCAAATGTTTCCCGGGACACACAGATAAATGAGCAAACTGCGGGTTGTTATAAAGCAATGTTAGCGTTTTTCGACCGACACAAAGGGATAGATTGTTTTTTTTCTAGAGTTTTGGACGTAGGCGCGTGCCGTTAAAACTCCGTTTTTCGGCTAAAATTAAAATTGCTGAACAAAATACTCCGAGCTCTGTCCGGTGACGTATTTCTATGCTGCGTTTGTATTTGAAATATTAGACGAATAAAAATATGATTGCACTCGATCACGAAAATGTTTTTCACTCATAAACGTAAAGGAAATCGTATGCCTTAAATAAAGACTAGTTATTTAAAGTCGGAACGTCATTAATAACGCTTTCTTAAAGATGACATCTGGTACAGTGAGTGTAATTTTGATGATAAGATAATCGATGCGACGACCTCCGTGGCCGAGTAGTGTGTACGCCGGTTTTCCATACGCCACTCCGAGTTCCCGGTTTCGATTCCCGGTCGAGTCGATGTAGAAAAGGTTCATTAGCTTTCTATGTTGTCTTGGATCTGGATGTTTGTGGTACTTTCGTTAATTCAGATTTTTCATAAAACAAGTACTTTAGCTACTTACATTGGAGAAAAAAAATAATGGATCTGTTAGGAAATGACGTAGCATATATCAACTGAACCGATCAGCCTGAAAAAACACGTTATCATGAGTACGATAAAGGAAATTAGGACGGGAAGGGGGGGGGGTCAAATGTTAGGTACATTTGACTCCCCCCACCCTTCCCGTTTACGCGAATTTGAGTTTATTAATAAAGTTAGTTTGTTGCCGGTAGAATCTACTTTTCCAACCGGTGGTAGCTTCACTTAAAATAGTTGTTAAATAACGAATCAAAAGTGCTTTTAAAAGCCTACTTGAATAAAGCATATTTTGATTTTGATTCTTTGCGAGGAAGCGTTCGGAAAGTCATACCAAAATAATAGGGAAATATTTTCAAAGTATCCCAATGGCAGAGCGCGTGTTCTAATGAAGTGAAGTATTTCTACCATATTGAATGTAATATCGCTTTGTCGGTTCATCGAGATTGAAATGTTAATATTTATATTCCATTCGCCGATCATTGCTTATTGTGAAGTTGTACGATGCAGTCAGACTCCTCACAGTTATGTGCTCACAATAATAAGCACAATAGATACTTATGTATTATAAAGATAGACAAACTCAAAAAGATGCCGTTCTTATTTATAATTAATTAAAAACTATGAATGACTAGTGATTAGAGTGTCAGGCTAAAATGTTCTGTTAAAACTGTTTAGTTTTAACGATAAATTACATTTATGACATACGAGAATTATTATCTTTTTTATATTTTGTTTATTCTTAATCATCTTCAAAATAAAAAGAAGTTTTAATTCCTTTTTTTGTTACCTTAGAACTGCATCGTTTATTTGATGTTTTTTTGAACGGGAATAAACTTACTTCCCGTTGAGCGAAATGAAAATAATTTACTAACTTTTTTTTGTAATATTGACTGTTTTTCTAAACGTGAAATATTTAAAATTTCACAAACGTTTAGAGTAAACATTATATTCAGCCATTAAACATAAAAAAATCAAGAAATGACAATCAAAGACTCTAACATATTCGTGTTATAACAAATCTGTACTAAACGATCTTGATATTTGCAAATGATATTCCAAAGGCATAGACTCACACGAGCACGCTATATAATACACAAATACATAACACATATATATTATATAACCTTTTACGCGACGGTACCTTTTACACCCCCATAATGATATTTTTATGTATCAAAACACTTTTATTACCGCGTCGTCGTCGACGAATATGCGCAAATAATACGGGCTGTTTGTATTTATGATCGAGCTTTGAATTTCACTTGAACATTAATTTTATTCAAGTACATATTTTTATTGATAATCCATGAGGGCCCATTGGTTAGAATGCGTGTATCTTAACCGATGATTGCGTGTTCAATCCCAGACCTACCTACGACTGAATTTGTTTTGATTATTTTTCACCTGATGTTTAACGGTGAAGGTAACATCGTAAGGAAGCCTGCATGTGTCTTATTTCAATGAAATTCCGCGACATGTGTAACCAACCGGCATTGAAGCAGCGTGGTGGAATAATCTCCAAACCTTTTCAAAGCGTTATTGTGATATTTAGGGGCTGTTAATTTTTATTGATAAACAGAGTGATTCCGTACAATTTACATAGTGTAGAAAGTGGTAGGAGTATTTATAAATTGTTTTCTTAGAGTAACAAGTATTACGCAACAACCAAAACCTTTATATAGTAATTAAATACAAGTTGTTAATAAATGTTGAATTACGATATTATTTTTAAAATAACTTTCTCTTTATTGATTTTTACATCCGTAGTTTACAAGTACATCAGTAGACGTCCTTCGTAATTTTTAAAACCGCATAGTTTTCTGTGGTCGAACGGGATTTAATTAAAACTAGGTGGGCAACACTTAATTATATTTTATTTCACTAAAAACTACATAACAATTAAGATAAAGAATAAATCAAATAAAACAAAGGTGTAGCAAAGCTGGTTCGGTATGCAGATTTTACTGAGAAGAACCAACAAGAAACTCAGAAGTTATTTTATAAGATTTAATGCCTTAACATTGTCTTTCCTCAGCTTTATATGCCGCGTATGTCATACTTTCCCCCTGGTCGTCCCCGAGGCCGAAGTTTTTATTGATGTTTTCAAAACGGAACCATTAATAATGACTTATATATTTTTACAATCGAACTTTATATATTACTCTAGTTGTTAGAAGTTTTGATTTTAAGGTCTGATAGTTTTATGCTATGAAGAATAAGCATAAAAGACACTGGGATACATTACTTGGTATTATATATTTTTTTTATGGTATAGGTTGGCGGACGAGCATATGGGCCACCTGATGGTAAGTGGTCACCATCGCCCATAGACATTGACGCTGTAAGAATTATTAACTATTCCTTACATCGTCAATGAGCCACCCACCTTGGGAACTAAGATGTTATGTCCCTTGTGCCTGTAGTTACACTGGCTCACTCACCCTTCAAACCGGAACACAACAATACTGAGTACTGTTATTTGGCGGTAGAATAACTGATGAGCGGGTGGTACCTACCCAGACGGGCTTGCACAAAGCCCTAACACCAAGTAAAAGTAGTTGTTAGAAGTTTTGCTTTTAAGGTCTGATAGTTTTATGCTATTAAGAATAAGCATAAAAGACACTGGGATACATTACTTGGTATTATATTGTCGTTTGTTGAATTATTAAGTGCGCCAGTCATACGGTTTAGTTCTGAAGCTTGGCCATGCGTTCTCCTTGTACGGAATGTAATGGAAGATGACGTGTCTGAATTTAAAATGTTTTAGGTCTATATTCTAGAGTATAATTATATGTATAAATTACATGATAATATCTAAAAATAAAATCTTTGTAGTAGAAGCTCTCCGTTTGAAACCCATTGAGTCGAATGGTCTCCAGCCGAGTGGAAAGTATAAAGGCAACCCCACACTTATGCCTTTACATTAACTGTAATATTGTGAAAGGTTAAACGAACATCTGTAGCTGTTTGATATTACGTTTTGTGATAATTTAAACGAATACCAAATTCATGTTCTACTTCTATAATCACTACAAACAAAGTCCCCTGGCCGTGTCTATCTGTCTGTATGTTCGCAATAAATTACAAAACTACTGAACTGATTTTCATTCAGTTGCCACTTCAAAAATCAAAATCAAAATATACTTTATTCAAGTAGTTTTTTACAAGCACTTTTGTCATTTAACAACTATTTTAAGTGAAGCTATCACCGGTTCGGAAAGTAGGTTCTGAGACGAGCCGGTAAGAAACTCAGTAGTTACTCTTTTATACTAATAGACATGGGGATTCATAAGGAAAATTCAGATGTATAATTTAATAAAGTTTTTGTGTAAATAAGTTGAAATGGTTAATAATTATTAAAGTCGGAATAACTGTACACAAATATTAGGGTGTAACTAATCTTCGAACTTTGTAATTTATTATTTAGATATTTATTAGTTATTACCTGTCTTGTGTGTCATATGTAATAAATAAATAAAAAAGCAAACAATATAAGTAAAACACTTAAGTTCAGCCGTACGAAGCCGAGACGGGGCGCTAGTTAACTATAATTATTGAATCTATACAATCTTACTGAATTTGAAACGTGTGTAATTTGTAAAATTAAAAAAAGAAAGAAAAAATAAAGCAATGATATCAATCATTGTGTGTTTTTGAGGCCGCTTTTTGTCTTCGGGCTTCGGCTTCGGTCTTCGGGCTCCTTGAGCTTTTTAAGTAATTGTTTTGTACCAGCTTTTTAAATATATAATATTATGGGAGCTGAGATGGCTCAATGGTTAGAACGTATGCATCTTAACCGATGATTGCGGGTTCAAATCCAGGAAAGCACCACTATATATATGTGCCTAATTTGTGTTTATAATTCATCTCATGCTCGACGGTGAAGGAAAACATCGTGAGTAAACCTGCATGTATCTAATTTCATAGAAATTCTGTCACATGTGTATTCCACCAACCCGTATTAGAACAGCGTGGTGGAATATGTTCCAGACCCTCCTTAATGGACGAGGAGGACTTAGCCCAGCAGTGGGAAAATTACTGTTACTGTTTATGGAATTATATGAGTTTTATGTTAATCTTCTTAGCGTAAGATAATTCAGCCTCAGCAGCAATCACCGGCCGATACTTATCTAAATTAAACAAACAACTTCAAGTGACAGAAGCGCCCTCGCTTTTTTTTTTATAAATAAATAAATATGAGACAACATCACATTACTCTGATCCCAATGTAAGTAGCTGAAGCACTTGTGTTATGGAAATCAGAAGTAACGACGGTACCACATACACCCAGACCCAAGACAACATAGAACTAATGGTAATCTACATTGATTCGGCCGGGAATCGAACCCGGGACCTCAGAGTGGCGTACCCATGAAAACCGGTGTACACACCACTCGACCATGGAGGTCGTCAAAAACCAGTAGGTTAGCATTAGGCCAAATTTAATAGTTACTTGTAAAATTAAGCGATTTACTATTCTGCATAATACTTGATGTCTCTATAAATAAACTAACTATTCCAAGTTGATTACATTGATAACCTGCAATACAATACAAGGTACACATGCATTATTATTGTTATATAGTCTATGTACTTTCTCAATAAATGGAAACATATATATACAACAAATTTCAGGTACTATATAGTTCCTGAAATTTGAATGAAACACGAATACTTTACACAAAAAAGTAAAACAAATTCAAAACAAATGACAATCGCGTCTCAAACAGACGTACCATTTGCTTCCAAATTGAGTTCGAAAACCCAGCGCTGATTTTAAATGGAACTAACGGGCTGTTAGTCTGTGTCTGTGTTACAATGCAATCATTAAATTATGATATCAAGAGATCAAATAAATTTTAAGTAACACATTACATTCTGACACTATCGCCTTACACTCCAACGGCCATATTTACTAATATATGAAACAGTGTACAAAAACATATTCTATGCACACACCCTTAACCCATTCAAGCGATTAATTCAATTAAATATATATTTGTACATGAGTAACTCCTTCGAATGTTAGGTATAAGTTTATCGAAGGGTCTCAAGCAAAATTATCTGAGTTCTTCCTTGACAAATCCAAATAGTTCATAAAAAATAAACCTACTCCAAAATTTGAAACAGCTTGTGAACTAAAAAGAAAAAGGCTATATTTATGGAACTACTATGATTTTAATGAAACTTAGTGTGTTCTGAGTTGAACTAAGTTTATCTTAGATTAAAAATGATCTTCTCAATTCGACTTGTATTTTCGAGAAATTCAGGGACAAACATACACACATACACTTACCAAATTAAGCGCACGTGCGTGGATGCCTAAATGGATCATTATAAAGTAAAAAAGTAAAGTAAAGTAACAGCCTGTAAATTTCCCACTGCTGGGATAAGGCCTCCTCTGCCATTAAGGAGAGGGTTTGGAACATATTCCACCACGCTGTTCCAATGCGGGTTGGTGGAATGCACATGTGGCAGAATTTCGATGAAATTAGACACATGCAGGTTTCCTCACGATGTTTTCCTTCACCGCCGAGCACGAGATGAATTATAAAGACAAATTAAGCACATATATATAGTGGTGCTTGCCTGGGTTTGAACCCGCATTCATCGGTTAAGATGCACGCGTTCTAACCACTGGGCCATCTCAGCTCTCATCATAATCATTTATAATGAAATTCTAACTATGTTACATACATGTATGTCGATTTGATAACCTCCATTTTTAGAAGTTAGTTACTAATCAATAGTTATTACTTATTGAAATTTCTAATTTCCGAAACTTAGCTAGCATTGCAGTACCGTTAGCAAATATAGTTACGTTTTTTCAGGAATAAAACCAGAAGAATTATAAAAACTAATTACAAATAGGATTAAAAAGAGAACCCAATAATATCAGCTACAGATTTGATGTCAGCTTCGTAGAACATTTAATCAAATATCAAAACATTAAAGTTGTCGCCGATAAACATTCAGTCGGGCAAAGTTTCAACTTGATTGAGATGGAAATAGACGCTCCAACTCGTGAAGTTTCAGATTCACAAAGATTAATTTGGAGACAGATTAAGTACGGGAGCGGCTAATGATTACTTTTTCAGCTCTCTTCATTTGAGACTTCATAATAATCTTACTAATATCATTAATGTGAAAGTTTGATGGATACTTGTTATTCAACCCACTCAAAAGATATTCTACTGCTAAACAACAGTACTTAGTTTCGTGTTCCGGTTTTTGAGTGAGTGAGCCAGTGTAACTATAAGCACAAGGGACAATATTTTTGTTCCCAAGGTTTGTGATGCATTGGCGATGTAAGGAATGATTATTATTTCTGACAGTACCATTGTTACTCTCACCCATAAATTGAAACGCAAAACTACTACTGCTGTTTGTAGTATAGCTATATTTTAAGTGGGTAGTAACTGCGCAGAAGGCTCGCGCAAAGCCACATCACCGAGGGATAAAGGCAGATTTAAATTTGGAATAGCAAATTGGTTACTTTTTATCTTAAAATGATCCTAAAACATTCTTTCTCTCCTCCAACACGAGAGCGAGGCCGCGGTCGGAAACAAGTGCAATATAGGAGACATTTATTAGATAAGTTATACAATCGCTGTATTTATAAGTTCTGAGTCATTTGCCGTTTCTCGGAATTAGCATTCCGAACCAGTTGCAGCTCACATTTCAATTGATAGTCCAACACGACGATTAAAAGTACTCTTATAAGCCTGTTTAGATACTGAACGTATTGATTTTGATCGATTCAACATTTACGAGTTTACCGAAAAATGTCAGCATCGAAAAACACAAGGCCTTCTATTGGAGTCACATAAAAGCTCCATAATAACGCATGTCAAAGCCTGTTCCGACACAATTTATCACGACGGCACATAGTATAACGCAGAGGCCGACAATTTATGACGGTTATGCAAACAGACGTTAGGCGCGCTCTGCATATGCATATTTTAAGCCATGGTTTAAAAAATACCGATAACGCACTAAAAGCTTTAAAACTATGAACATTTAAACTTTATTTTTTTCCGGACTCTCGTATATAACACTAAACGGTATTTAAAAAATACGCATTTCAATTCCGAGCGTGTTTCGAAACCGCAAAGCGCTAATTTTAATTGATTTTCAATGTATGACATCCAGATAGAGCCGAGATGGCGCTATAGTTAGAACACGTGCATCTTAACCGATGATTACAGGTTCAAACCCAGGCAAGCACCACTGGTTATTCATGTGCTTAATTTGTATTTATAATTCTTCTCGAACTCGGCGATGAAAGAAAACATCGTGAGGAAACCTGCACGTATCTAATTTCATAAAAATTCTGCCATATATGTATTCCACCAACCTGCATTGGTAGAGCGTGGTGGGATATATTCCAAAAGCTTCTCCTCAAAAGGGAGAGGGGCCCTTAGGTAATTTACAGGCTTTTGTTGTTTGTTGTTGTTGTATGACATCTGGTTCAGTAATCTCATTGGTAACTTATATGACTTCAATACGCGACACGGGTTCGAACCCAGCTGTACGATTCTAAAAAAAGCCCTCTGTGTCACAGTCGTGAAATGTTTTCAAATACATTATACTGATACGCCATTTTGATACTTGTGTCGTATTTATTATTACGACGTTACGATATTTCACGCACGCGTTCCGCGGTGGGTTTCGAGTTTTTCTTCCAGAATAACTCTGCAGGCAATGAAGGGTTATTTGGTTATACATAGAATAAAACGAAGTCGATCACCGCTTAGATCCTTAAAATTACGCAACGGATTTTGGTGCGGCTTTTTTAACAGATAGAGTGATTCGAGAGGAAGGTTATATAATAAATGGACAGTACAGTAAAGAAACACTGATAATTCTAGAAGTTTATAATATGATATCGCAAATAAACAAATTCTGATAAACAAATCTAGTATATATAGTGTATTGCACCGTGCGGAGCCGGGCGGATCGCTAGTTCTACATATATAGGCATTCTCAGTAGCAGCTTAGAATAGTACGTTGACTGTTTTTCTCTAAGGAAGATCCTCAGAAAACTAAGTCTAAAGTCCTCATCTCTCAGATATATTCGACCTCATTTTAGATTTGGAGGATGCATATGTATGTTAAGCCATCCCAATGGATTGAATGACAAAATCATAACCGAAGACCGAGGATACAAACCCGGGCAAGCATCACTGAATTCTTATGTGCTCAACTTGTATTAACAATTGATCTAAAAGCGGATTGGTGGAATGAACATGTGGCAGAATTTCGATTAATTTGACACATGCAGGTTTCCTCGCGATGTTTTCTAACCACTGGGCCATCTCAGCTCCACAACAATTGATCTCATGCTCTGTAATACAGCGTGAGGAAACCTTTTTGTATTAGATAAAGATGTATCAAGATAAAGATGTAAATGTCACCCTCGTTAAATATTATTTTTAAGTGTTTAGTGATAAGTCGATGGTGTAACTTTTTCAATAAATACATGAAAATCTGTACAAACATCCACCAAACAGAATTAGGACAGTGTAGACATAAATACCTTCACGAAAAGGCTTCAGCCCAACAGTGGGACTTTACATAATGTTACTGTACTTGGCATAGACTTATATCACCTGTGCAGTTGTAGCGTTAATTGATCATCACGGCTGGAACTTATCTGACATAATATATTGATTGCTTTATAATCTAATCTGATTCATTACAATCCAATATAACTTATGATATATTACGTTTACATATAAAACTACTACATCTCATTCTCTCATCTGTCATCTAAATAAATAGAATATTTAACGGCTAAAATTTTTTAAAAATAAGAGTGTTAGATATTAGCGCGCATCAGCAAAATAAATCTTCGGCTTTTTAATATTAGAATGTAATTTTTTTGAGTTTAAAAACGCACTGTACGAAAAATTAATCCTCAAAGAAACGATTTAAATCTTTGCAAAGAAAAGTTTATCTTCAAATCAAACATCTTTATTCAATACAGAAGTAATAAACTTACTTATTGATTGACAAGTTTAATATGTAAATAAGTAATACGTATAAATATATTATTTTTATAAACGTTCAATCCTCTTCTTAATGTAATTTAAATTCACAAAACGTATCGTCGGTCAATATTTAAAACGGGAAGGACCCATGTGTGAGTTCAGCGCTATCTGACACATCGCGGGCACCGGATTAAGCCGGTCGAAACCGGTTATCGCCCACACATATCCGGATATTTCTCGATCCGAATTCCCTTCGCAACTTCGGTATTCACAGCTCGTTTCACAATAATATATGATAATAGCTTTTATCGCGGCATAATAAAGTTTGGTTTCCTTTGTTGTTTTTGTAATAAATTTTAAAAAAAATGTGCTCGTTATTTATTCGACTGGAATAAATCATCGACTACGGCGATAAGTGTGTGACGTGTTAATGAATGAATGATAATAAATTGAATGAAACTCTGAAACTGCCATAGGAACGAAATCGTTCACACAATTAAGAACTCGGATTTCAGTGGAATTGTTTCGTATTAGCTTTGCGTGGCGCTGAAATGTAAAACGAATTATTTAGTTTGGACATTTTATCTTTTATATTTCAGGTCCGGCGCGCGTGTGTGACATTTGTAACATCGTTTAACTTAGTTTGAGCGCTACAGAATTAAAGTTAAAGGATAACAAATTGATGGGGTTGTGATCGTAGTAGGATTAAGGGCAGAATTGCCAAATGTTCTCGAAAGCCTCCGTATATATCCAACGAAGTGTATACCTAAGACGTTACAAGTTTATCTTGCGAACCTAACCAGATGTACGCAAAATTTATGCTGAGCTTTTTGGAGAATAACAATGTATTTTATGAAATTGATTTTCTCTGCAATTCGGTTATAAATAATGTACAGAAAAAATATGGGATTCTCGATTCGGCGATATTGTTTTTATGTTTGTTTTCTCAGAACCGAAACGATTTGGTAAAATCTTTTATGTTTCGAAGAGCATACTTCCCGTTTAGTCCAATTTAGATTTGAAGAAAATATCACCCACAAGGATGATAAAATACGGAATGAAAATTTTTATGGACTCGAATTATATTTATGATTTATTTTCTCAATGTATTATTTGATGACGGTGTTTTTTTTTGTTAAAATATTTATTATTTAGTAGTGAGTTACGAGGTTTTTATCACAAATACCTAATAAATTGAACAACTTTCGTAATGTTCGTTCAATCAATATTTATAGATAAGGTCTACGTATTCAGTCGATTCTTTGTTTTTTTTTTTTTATAATTGTAGTGTTCCACCAGATGGTATTGGCGACAAGTTATTTAGAACTTAACTTAATGTTATAGAACTAAGTAATGTCTGAGTTATTTATCAAATAGTAAAGTTAAAGCCTATAATACATATCGTCATCATTGCATTTAAACAACAAAAGAGACAATTTGAAATGGAATATGAAGCGGTTTTTTTTAATATATAGATTGATTCAAGAGGAAGCTTTATATGTATATGACGTGCACAATATAGAAAAGAATTACTGAAAAACTATGAACATTGTAAGGCATTCTGTAGTATATTTATTATCAGCCGTGCGAAGCTGGGACGAGTTAGTGAATAATAATATCGACTTTGATTTTGACTTACGCAGTTACAATCCGATGTATTTATCTAATTAAAACATCAGCCCATAATGATCATTAATGAATTGCAAAAGATAACATACAACGCTTACCCGCAAAATAATTTGCAAGCAAAAACAAATCCGCAAAAATACGAGAACCATGAATAACCAAAATGAATTTATCAAACGGCCTTTGTGTCAGAGAGCAGTCGTGTCGCGTCGGACGTCTGTTTTTCGGAGCCTCCATTTAGGAACAAGAGTTCGAAATTGTCGATCACATTTGCGTTGTCAGGAACATCTGTAACATTAAGGTCACATCTGGGAGACCAAGAAATCGGACTTGTGCAAGAGGGGATCCGTACATGAACTATAACACGACAAAAGATGACTTCTGTTTTGTGGGCACCACTTTATAGTATGTTCTTGTTATGTACTACATAATTTGTTTAAATTTCAAGAGCCTTACTATCACGGTTCATCAGGTACAGCCTGATAACGATCTGTAAGATTAGGTTGGTGAACAATTTTAAAAATCGAACTATTGATTCGATTTTTAAAAATCTATTATTATACATATTATACTATTATACTATAATTTTTAAATTCTTGTGACGAAAGTGTACGGTGAATCTTTCATTCGTCGAATAGAAACATAACATGCGCTAAGGAACT